>NC_072801.1:62689340-62992371 GCF_028583425.1 Eublepharis macularius | reverse complement strand
CCTCCCAATTACAATTTTCAATTTTCAATTAGATGAAATCTAAATCTGTCCACATGGGAGGTGCCTTAGCAAGAAAGCTTAACTATAGAAGAATTTATTTATTTCAAATTTGTATTCTGCCCTCCCCACGAGCGGGTTCAGGGTGGATAACAACATATTAAAAATACAATTTAAAATTCATGTTCACTAAAAACAATACATTTAAAACAGGTAAATGCCTAGGAAAAGCAACCCCACTGTGGTTGTCACCAGCCCAAGTGTAAGGCTTCCTATTTGTTTATAAACACACTGGTTTTCTCCCAATGTTTGGGGACCCAAAACAGCTTACATCATCATCCCTCCTCCATTTTATCCTCACAACAAGAAGCTTGTGAGGAAGGTTATGCTGAGAAAAAGTGGCTGGCTCAAGGTCACCCAGTGAGTTTCCATGACAGCTTGAAGTTTTGAGACTGAGCCCCTCATGTCCTAGTCTCTTAACCGCTACACCACAATGGCTCTTTCCTTTAGATGCAAAGCAGAAGATTTATGCAGGCAGGGTGCAGACTTCTAACGCTTCCCCTTGGGGATTCTTAGGAAGGTTTTTGGGACAGCATGGGATTGGCACCTCAGGGTGTTTGAGAAGAAGAGTGTGTGTGTGTGAAAGAAAACAGTTTTTGCTGCGACAAGCTCTTTCTTTTCCCCCTCTTGTTGAATCTCAGAGGCTCCTGAGATGTCAGCTCCCTCGCTGACTCTGGTGACAAGCATGAGGACACAGTTGCACATGGCCCTAGAGAGGAACTCCTGGTTGCAGAAGCGAATTGAGGACTTGGAAGAAGAACGGGACTTCCTGCGTTGCCAGTTAGACAAGTTCATCTCCTCTGCCCGTCTAGATGCTGGTAACAGGAGGGCTCAGGAAGCTGAGTGGGTTGTACCAAGGTGGATTCTGGATTCTCTTGGGAGGAAAAAAATAACCCTAGAGAAGGTGATAGGGGAAGCATAAAAGACTCATGGCTCTCCATGGAGAAAGAAGAGGATGCCTAGATTCTACAGGGAGGGGAGCAGAGCTCAAACAAGTTAGGGTAGAGAGGGAACTGGGATGTGGGGAGGGGTGAAATAGTGGGACTAACAAAGCAAAGGGGAGGATGTCTTGGATTCTCTGATCTTGAGAAATTGAGCCTGTTAGCTGGGCAGACTGTAGATGCAGATCCCTGTCTCTCCAGCTGTGTGATGCAGCCTGTTCTCTCCTCCCCACCTTAGACGACCACTGCCGCAGTAAACAGCCCGCACGAAGGTCTGAGATATCTGAGAGTCGGAATGGGGATGTGACAGATGATGACAGCTTGGGATCTTGGCTGAGTGCCAGCCCTGAAGAAGGGGGCTCTGCAGAGCATAAGAAACAGAAAGGAGGGGTTAATCGGCGGCGCTTTGTCAAGCCTAAAGTCCGCGAGAGGCAGAGGGGTGAGTAGTAAGGTTGCGAAGGAGAAGGGAGTCAATTCATGGTTGCTCATGGTTAGACCTCCCCAGCCTCCCCAGCTACATTTATTGACTCATTTGCAAGCTATCTACCCACAAACGTGAGCTCGAGGAGGTTTATAAGATACACCAATCATATCCCCCCCAAAGAAACAGCTGGTAGCAGTTTTTTAAAAACACATGGAGCATTTTAACAGAACAGAACTGGAGAGGCATTGTAGTGTAGGGCAGTGGTTAGAGTGTCGGACTAGGATCTGGGAGACCCAGGGTTCGAATCCCCACTCTGCCATGGAACCATAGGGCAAGTCACACCCTGTCAGCCTAACCTACCTCACTGGGTTGTTGTGAGGATAAAATGAAGGATAGGAGAATGATGTAAATTGCTTTGAATCCCCATAGGGGAGAAAAGTGGGGATATAAATAAAAATAAGTACATAAAATTCAGCAATACAGTATCACCAAAACAACAACCCAGAATAAAAACAATCAGAAAGTGTTTGAATTAGTGTTGCCTTACAAGGTCTCAATTTTTATTAAAGGTAGAGAGAAAATAGCTCATGTCTCTTCGGTAGCCTCTTTTAGAGCATTGGAGCAACCAATGACAAAGCCCTGGGATGGGCCCACAAAAATCTGAACCTCCCTATGGAAGGGCTTGTGAAGGAAGACAAGAGATGATGATCAGTGTTAGGGCACAGGTTCATACAACAGTTCATCAGGCAGAAGCTGTGAATCTTAGATTTGGTCTTTCTTATTCTATTCCCATCCATCTTGTTCTACTAGAGCAGATTTCCCCAATGAGGAAGTGCAGATCTGTTACCTCCCAATATAGTATGCAGCTGGACTAGATTTGCAACCATGCATTTGATTGGTGCAATTGATTCTGATTGTGAAGGTGTTGGGAGTTCCAAGTCTTAAAACTTTCTGAGTCTAAAAACAATGATAGAGTAGAAGGGTGTGGAGATTAATAATGGATTGGGAAGCAGAATGATAGAAAAAGTGTTCAGCTCACACTTTGGAAAATAGGGGGATTGTTAAATTATTTAAAAGGAAAATGGGAGGTGAGCAGAAGCATAAAGAAGCACATATATAAAAATGATTATCACAAAAGCAGCACATGGCAAATTGCTATAATAATATGAACTCTCTTTTTTTCCCCCTTGCCTGTACTGGATCCCACCTTTCTCCCACCACCGCATTTCCGTGTTCTAAATCTTCATCTCCTCCTGTTGCAAACCACCTGGCCTTCTTCATTATGAGATCTCTCTTGCTTGGCTTTGCCTTTCTCCATTGGTTCCCTTTGGTGCCTGCCTGCTCTCTCTTCTTGCTTGTCTTCTATGCATTATCTCTTTGCGTTCCTATCTACTGAACTTCCTTTTCTTGCTCAATTTGGTTATCATCTTTGCTTGGTCTTCATTCATCTCTCTCTTCCTCCTATTGGGCTGTTTCATGTTTTCTACATATCACATTTGTATCTGTTTTCCAACCCCTGATTCCCACCTCTTTTGATTTCTGATTCTTGTCCTGGTCTCTGGGCTATCATGAGCTACCACTTCTCTTTTCTGTTTTGTCCTTTTCTTCCTACTCCCAAATGACTCTTCTTCCCCCACCCAATCACCATGTGAATCTGGGCCTGCTGCTCAGTCAAAGACGTGGACGGGGTGTTGTGCCGCTACAAGAAGATCCTCTACACTTTTCAGAAGCTGCAAAGCATGAGCCGGGCCTTTGAACACCACCGAGTGGACCGGAACACGGTGGCTCTGACGACACCCATAGCCGAGCTCCTCATTGTGGCTCCTGAAAAGCTGGCTGAGGTGGGTGAATTTGACTCCTCCAAGGAGCGCCTGCTGGAGTATTCCCGACGCTGTTTCATGGCACTGGATGACGAGACACTCAAGAAGGTCCAAGCTCTCAAGAAAAGCAAACTCCTTCTGCCCATCACCTACCGATTCAAGCGGAAAACAGACTCCCCTGGCCCGGCTGCCAGCAACCCCCTGCCCTTGCCTGCCACACCACCCAAGCTGCATTTACCCATTGCCGATTGCTTAAAGCGATGATTTCCTGCCTCAGTATCAGGAACCCACTTTCTCAGCTCTTCAACCCTCTATCCCAGTTAGGATAGACTGCCCCCCCCCGCTTTGTTCCCCAGGACTGTCCTCCATTTCTTATCAGCCATTTCCCCTACCCCCTTTTTCTTTTCAGTGGTTTGTAAAATGCCAAATGGAAGACCCTGTTTCAGGGCAGGGTTGGCCCACCTTTAAGGGAAGCAGGATGCTTTATTTTGAAGCCAGCACTTCAGGGAACGTTCTTGAGGCATGCACTTTGAACAGATCTTCAGTCACTATAGCATTTGTGGCACATCAACAACTTGAAAAGGGTTGAGGACGCACTTAGTATGCAGTTTACAAAAAATCTCCATCTTACTACCTGCAGGATTTTCTTACTGCCCGTAGGAGTGGCCTATTCCCAAGCCTGTTTTAACAACTCCAGAACACTGAGTCATGGTGTTTCTGGATGTTGCTTAGAGTTGCTAGGTCATCCCGTGGAGACAATGCTTGTCTGCTCTCAGAATTTAGTAGACTGAGAAAATAAAGCCACTGCCTATCCTATCTGATTGCTCTACCCATCTCTGTAGCTTACTGTGGGCTCATATTGGAGACTGGAGGTCATGAGAGAAGGAAGGCGATACAGAATAGATTTCAAAAGTCCTGATCATTGAGCGTGTTTTTTCAAAGTCTTTGGTGTATGCTACTGGTATCCTCTCAAGCTCCTTAGATGGAGAAACTAACTGCAACATTCAGCACCTTCCAAACACTTCCCTATTCTTTCCCAAAGATGTTCCCCTGGTCCCACGGGATCTCTTTACCTCATGGTTGTTCTGAGAAGCATCCATGCAAACCACTGCCCTTTCCTCCCTAGCTATTATCCCAATCCAGAGCTGGCTTTATTTCATTGGCACTTTTATGCCATTTACACTCCTTCCCCCCTCCCTCTGGTCTCTAAGACAGGGTGTGTGTGTGTTTTCTTATACTTCTGTGGCTTC
The DNA here is from genome assembly GCF_028583425.1 of Eublepharis macularius. Lineage (NCBI taxonomy): Eukaryota > Metazoa > Chordata > Lepidosauria > Squamata > Eublepharidae > Eublepharis > Eublepharis macularius. Next base: position 62,987,879 of record NC_072801.1, on the reverse strand, counting down.
AAGCTGCTGCTGTGTGTGTGTGTCACAAGCGTGCAAGGATTTCGACTGTGTGTTGCCTGCTTCTTAGGGAGGCCTTCTTTCTATTCAGTGTCATTAATGGACTGTTTCTACTGTGCCTGTAATTTCTCAGTCTTTCCCCCCATGTTTAAAAAAAATTATAAAAAAGAAAATCTTTAAAAAAAAACCAATTTACTAAGAGAATTTAAATTAAACAGAGTTTTGAATAAAACCAAAGAGTGTATGGTTCAGTTTTTATACATGCTTGATATTTCCTATAATTGCAGAATCAGGCTTATTTGTGACTAGTGTTGATACCTGTACAGGTGAGGGTACAAGCGCTGGAGGGTTTTTCTAAATATTCTCTGGGTTACTTGGGTCTTGTTCAGCCTCGCTTTCCTAAAATGGGACTACTACTAGCTTTCATCATAGTTTCATTGAGAAGACAAAACAGTCAGCACAGTAGAAACGACTATTAATAATGGCAAAATGCAGTGGTAAAAAGACAGTAAATAAATAGGTCTAAATAAATAAATCTTGGTTTTAAAGGATTGCTGTTGTGAACAAATATGCACACTTTTGAGTTAAGCAGATTTTAAAACACTGCACAAAAGTAGCCAATTCACTGAGAACAGCTTTTATGACTGAATTCTGTACTATACATTGAAAGAAGTACATAGGAGGTAAAATGCATAATGCTAGAGGCCTACACTGCAAGATATACAGCCGTTTGCTGCTCCTGAACTATCCAGTTCACTGACAGAACCACTCTGATCTCTCTTTTGTACCTGTTTCTCTTGCTTCTCACCCATTATGTGCACATCTATTATTGGCATACATTCTGCTTGTGGAGAAGCTTCACCACTTAAAAGAATAATACAGATCTGTGAAAACTATTAGATGTTCATCACTAACTGGGTTTGGGGGGATTTCAGGGTCAACACAACCTCTACTGCTCTTAAAGGAACATTATTGGTCTTTATCCTTGATGCCAATCACTTAGGCAAAACTCATTTGCAGTAATGAGATAGCTGAACTCAACAAAAATACCACGGTGTAGGAAAAAGGATATGATACAGTCTTTTTGCATTAAGAATTGAGGGGGTTTATCATAATACAGTGATACTGTACCCCATGAAGACTGACGAATATATACCGCAATATTTACCCTTGAAATGAATGGGAGTTGGATCCAATTCTTGCACTGTACTACTTCATTCAGTAGGGCTTGTGCAGGAGAACTTCATTCTGTATTATGCTGAATGACTAAAAACAAGGCTTTTTATATGTGTTGTATAGCTATGTTAGAGCAAAAGTTAAACCCCCTTTTTAAAAATGGGTGTGTTCACTCAGGTAGACTTCGTGGTCTCAAAGAAATGCATCAAGGATTAAGTTTCGCTAAATCTGCTGTGTTTAAAGAGAATCTATATAAGATGTTCCATAGATGGTATCTAACGCCAGTTAGACTGGCTAAATGTTTAAAAATATGTCAAATAAGTGTTGCAAATGTAAGGGAGGTATAGGGACATTTTTCCATATGTGGTGGTCCTGCAAAGAAGTACATAGATATTGAATAATGGTACATAAGTTAATACAAAATATCTTACAGATAACAATTCCTTTGAAACCAGAAATTTTTCTATTAACCTGTATGTCGGATATAAAGAGAGAGCAAGAACACTTAGTAATCCATATAGTAACAGTGGCTAGAATCTTATTAGCAACCTACTGGAAACAACAAAGAATCCCCCAGCAAGAAGAACTAATAACAAAGGTAACGGAGACGGTGGAAATGGATAAATTAACATTGTTAATGAAAGGGCAAATGGAAGAAGACTTCTCTGTACCATGGGATCCCTTCTACAAATGGATGACAAATAACTATAACCGGTAAACACAAATATGATATTAAGATTAACTGTATAATGACATAATAGAACTCACGATGTAATAAGATGAAATATAAGAGATAAAGAAATAGATAACAGATATTGACAAGTAAAATAACTCATGTTTGTATATATATGTTGGAAAACAAAAGTATTTTTTTTAAAAAAAGGATTACGTTTCGAGTCCAGTGGCACCTTACAGACCAACCAGAGCTTTTGAATCAGACCATCAAGAACTATAGGCTTAAAAAAAAAACCTATAGGCTTTACTACTATGTACTGTCTCTTGCTCTATAATCCAACAGGATAGCTTTGATGTTGTTTAATATGTCAGTCTTGGAATTGCTTATGCTCTTTTCCAGCATTTCTTCAACTCTATTTGAATTTACGCACGCACACACACACAGACGTGATCTTGCCCTTTTTACTTCAGATATTTTGTGTCTGGCTTTGAACAAGTCAATAGTTAATTTGCTTTTCCAAAAATACTGAACTCGTCACCAAGAGCTAATGACTAGGTAGAGAGAGGATGCCCAAAAACAAGAGAGCGCAGTAGAAACACCGAGTTGTACAACTGAGCCTAAAACTTGGAAAAAAGGAACAGGAGTATAGTTGCCAAACACTAGGTGGAGACTAGAGCGCTCCCAGAATAACAACTGATCTCCAGACAACAAAGATCTGTTCCCCTGGAAGAAATGGCTGCTTTAGAGAATCAACTTCATAGCATTAGGAACTTGATGGAAGTATCTGCAGAACTGAGCTATGACTCACGAAAGCTCGTACCCTGTCACAAATCTTATTAGTCTTATAGGTGCTACTGGACTCTTGCTCTTCTTGTACTGCTACAGACAGACTAACACGGCTACCCATCTTTTGACCTCTACGGTATTTTAAATCGCTTAGCCCCAACCCAGCCCCCGCCCTCCATGGGACCAATAACCTACAGCTTGTTAGAACAACGGAAGTGACGTTAACGGAAATATACCGTTCTTTCCGAGTTCTAAAAAAGTCTCTTCCGGAAAAGCGCGGCCTCCTTTCTCGAGCGTTTCTGGGAGCTCCTCCCCCGAAGCATTGTCCTCGCGAGAAACTCGAGCGCGTCCGTCGTTCCCGTTCCGGAGATAGCCGAGCGCCTTCGCAAACGCTCGGAACAGCTTCCGAAAGCTGCCGAACTCCGAGGAAGGCGCCGCTGCGGCCTAGTGCGTGAGAAGGCGCTGGGAGAAGCGAGAAGTCCGAAGCGAGCGTAGTGGCGAGGTCGGGCCTGGGCCGCCGCCGTCCTTCTCCCTTTCCCGTGACCATGTCCGACTTCGACGAGTTCGAGCGGCAGCTGAACGAAAACAAACAGGGTGAGCGCGAGGGGAGCGAGGCCCAGCCGCGCTCTTCCCTCCGACATTGACCGCGCTGCGCCTGAAACGCGCTCTGAGGCGGCCGCGTGGGGTGTTGCTGGCGGCGTTAACTGGCTTCTGGGCGCCTTCCGACTCCTCTCTCGCGCTCTCCTGCCTCCTCTGCAGCCTGCTTAGTTTGGCGGGAGTCTGAGGGGAGAGGCCCGTTGGCCCTGTGGCGGGCGCAGCAGCCCCTTAGGAGGGCGAAGGGCGCCAAGGAGGCCTCGGGGGGAGGGAGCCTTTCGAATCCCCTCCACAGTCGTTTATTGCCCCTCATTGTCCCGAAAAGGCTTTAACCGCCTCTTTGGGGAGGGAGGTGTTTATATTTTCTCTCCCCCCACCACCTAATCCAGGTTTCGGGGCCTTTTTCTTCCTCCTTTGTCTAATTTTAATTAGAGTGGCCAACCTTCAGAAGGTGGCTGGAGATCTCCCGGAATTGATTGTACAGACTGACCCAAGCTGTGAAATCCGCCTTGAGTCTCAGCGAGAAAGGCGGATTATGAATAAAGTAAATAAAACAAAAATGATTCCCGGGCCACACGGAACAGTTTCCCTGGAGAAAATGGCTGCTTTGGGGTGGGTGGGTCTCTGTATGGCATTATACCCCTTTGAGATCTTCTCAAACCCGGCTCTCTTCAGCCTCCACCCCCAAAATCTCCAGAATTTTTCTAGCCTGGATCTTATTAGTCCAAATGTGTTCTACTCCCCTGCTCCCGTTTCAAGAGAGGGTGGCTAGCCAGCACCGGGTTAAGGCCTGACCTCAAATGCCTGCTTGAACTGTGAAGCTCACCAGTGATCTTGGGCCTGTCATTATTTCAACATGACCTACCTTGCAGGATTGTTGTGAAAATAAAAAGGGATTGAGCTAGCTTCAGCTTTTGGGAGGGAAGGTGATGATGCCTAGCATTGTACAGTGCTTAGGGTGTTCAAAGTCATAGATACTTTCTGTTAGGTAACTGTGTTGGTCTGTAGTAGAACAGCAGAATTTGAGTCCAGTAGAGACCAACAAGATTTTTAGGATACACGCTTTTGAAAGTCAAAGCTCTTTTCTTTAGATACTAAGAATGGAGCTTTGACCCTTGACAGCTTACACCCTGTAAATCTTGTTGGTCTCTAAGGTGCTACTGGACTCAAATTTTGCTCTCAGTGTCATATGAAAGCAAGTACAGTAGGCCTCTAGTATCTCCCATTTTGGGGAGGAGGAGGGCTTTATGCTGAGTGAGAGACTGGTGGCCACCTATTAAATTATTGGCAAGGGCCAAGATTTTAATCTGGTACATGGCAGATCACAACTAATCTTAACTGCTGTTCTGGCTTATGATGATGGGCTGGGCTTTGTGAGGCTGCCTCAGCACAATTCTTAGAATTTGTTTCCCCACCCCCTCTGCCCCTCATTGGTTTGTATGAAAATCACATACTTCTCATCTTTAGTTTCCCTAAATCAGATGTTGTAGAGGTCAGCAACTGGGCTTTCTCTGGCCAGATCCTGCCTTTCTTCTCCCTCCCAACAGCCCCTTCTCAGCCTAGACGTGAGAGGGGTGTGGCAGCCATGGCAGTAGGTCTCAGGGAATTCCGGTTTAGTGGAGCTCTGGGCCACTGCCTTCCATCTTTGTCTCAAAGCTGCTTGGAGATGAGGGTCCTGAACACTTTCATTTCACCAAAGTGGGTCTTTCCCTCAGAAATGTGGCTTAATCTGTCCTCAACTTCACCATCAGTATCCCTAAATTGTGTTTTATTTCTCTATCCTCCTGAAGAAAATAATGTTTCTTCTCAGTTTTGCAGAAATGTGAATTGACATTGTTTTTCACCCTCTTACCTGAGCAGCTATGAACATTGGTTTATGTTACCATAGTTACCAGGCTTGATCCCTAATTTACCTTTCTTGGTGGAGTTGCTGTGCATCTGAGTACTTTTATAGTTTTAATTTTCCTGCAATGCATTGAGAATATATAATTCACATAAATCTCTTAAGATAGTGAATCCCATATTTCAATTTCTCAGTTTCCTACTTCATCATGGTCAAATACTCACATAGTCAAATGCAGGTGTACGTGTACAAAGTTCCTCACCTGCTTGCTCACGTGTACAAAAGAGAACCAAAATGACTGACTTGTGTAAAGTTTCTATGCCTGAAGGTCATCCTTACTTGTCACAAACAACTGGACAAATTGCTGCTTAAAAACAGAGTATAATGAATCCCTGTTGGGGGTTATTCGAGAGAGGCGTCCCTTTCTTCCATACTGTTCACATGGTCTTTCATACAGGCTTCTATTTTGCTGGATGCTGTTAAAGACTTGTCAAGATTTTTTAAAAAGGATTGCACACGATGCTAGCAGCTTAAACACGTTCACTCTCCTATTCAGCTCAGTATAAATAGTAGCTGTTTGCTGTCATCTGTGGCAGACTTTTTAAGTATATGCAGCTATTGTAAGTTTGCAAGAGAAAGACAGAGCATATGCTAAACCAGTATGGCAGTAGTTCTTAAACTGTGAGGTACCTGGAAGACAGGGTGGGAGCTTTAATTTCCTGCTGAAGTTAGGGTGCTGAGACAGGTGGAGCCTTCCTTTCCCACCAAGATCAGGTAGATTGAATTGCCCTGACTGTGATGCCACTCAGCTTGTGGGGGTGAAGGCACTTACTGACCAATCATCCCAGTGGGAATTGGCAGGATTGTTGGGAGAAAGATTTCAGAGCTCCTGCTCTGTTTTTAAGGTATTTTTTCTGAGCAGAGAAATCCTGTTATGCTAGCATGAGATTACTATCCTTATCCACAGATCCTCATGCATAATAGAAGTATGCATAAGACTCTATGCCAGGATCTCCATGCAAGATGCATGGAAGAATGCTGGACTGGGGTCTTTAGAAAGTAGCATAAATTCAGAAACTGTCTTTCCTTGCCCCTTCCCCTGGTTTGAGAAAATTTTGATGAACACTGCAATATTGTGAACTACAGCAGTGCCAGTTTCTTCTTCCAGTGTTTGTATTTCCCCTGCGTTTAGAGTACTTTCTACAAGTACTGAATCTGGTAAAACACAAGAAAGTAATAGATGAGGTTTAGATAGAATGGGTCATTTTAGCATTCCTGGGTTATTTATTGCACCATGATGGCTCAAGGCAGGAGTAGATTCCTATCCTAGATTAAGACTTGAACAAATAAATAGCTGACAGAACAGAAGGAGAGCTGCATTCTTCTCCTTGAAGTTTCAGAAATCTGTATTGGTGCCACATCTTGCTCTCCCATTTGTATTGCTTTTTGCACAAAAATTAAGCATCACAGCTCCTGGTTCCATTATGCGTGTCTGCATGAATTCTAGCTAGCCAGAAACCTGCATGTGCCTCTTTATCAGAATGTTTTTGCACACACATCCCTGCCTTTCATGGTATAACAACTGATGTCAGGACAAATATGGCTTTGTGCTAGTCACTCTACAACATTACTCCTTATTGTTCCTTTCCAGCACAGCTGCATGAGCCTTCTCTGGTATTCAGAACTGTTCTTTATGTTTGGAGTCTAGCCCTCTGAGTTCTGTTGCTTGCATTGCTTAAACTATATCTGCATTTAAAATAGATAGCCCCAGCAGTTCTTCCTAACAAGTCAGTGAGGTATAGTAGTCACAGTGTTTAACCAAGACTAAAGAAGATCCAAGTTCAGATCTCCACATAACCGTGAAATGCTCTGAATTGTAATGGAATGATCCATTCCTCATTAAAGTTTCCAAACAGTCCAGCTCTGAGATTTATATCTTAAATTCCGAACAGCTCAGAGAGCTTCAGATAAAGTCTCAAGACAGATCTTTCTTCTTGTTTAACCCTTTCCATCAGGGCACACAGAGACTGCTTTTTAAAATTTAATCTTGATTTCAATAAAGAATCATCTTCTTAATAATCTAATATTTTTATTAAAGCAAGCCACTGAAATATAAAATTAAAATGAAACCAATATTAAAATGAAACCAATAATTGATGAACATATATATGCAATAAAAAGTAAATCTAACATTTCTCAATTAAAATGAATGATTTAAGATCAGATCATACTCAAGTCTACTATGAAATGCGTTGGATTTTGAATAAAATCACACACAGACCCAAATCTTCCTTACCTAAATCATCTTCATGAGATTTCTTTCATCAAAACCCTAACTTCTTATCTGGGTGATATCATTTATACTAATTAAATATGTGCTATCTATAAAGACATTTCTAAGATCTTTTACATGTAACAATGACAAACATGTGACATAAATCTTAGCTAATTCTTCAGATTTTCAATTGTGTGACATTTTACTAAAGCAAAGTGTGATGTAGATGCATGATAAACTATAAACCTTTAAAGTTGTAAAAAAGTTACCATGAGCAGATTAAAGAATCGTTAATCTGTCTTTGTCCAAGTACTTTTAATTGGTTGTCAAAAGATAAAAGGAACAGCTTTGTCTTACACACCTGCTAACAAATTACATTGACGTTTATACAAAATTCACTAGAATAAATGGTTATAACGAGACTATATTGTGATTTAATTCATATTTGCTCTGTAGGGTGACCGTGGGCCAATCACATTCTGCCTATCCTACCTCATTGGGTTGCTGTGAGCATAAAATGAAGGAGGGGGGAATTATATATGGGGAATTATATATGATTCCTTAAGCTCTTTGAAGAAAGAGCAGAATAAAAATCTAATTAAAAATGTCCACACAATTCTCAGTTGTTTAAAAAGTTGCAAGCCAAAGATCTTTAATTTGTGCAGAGTTGAAACTCTGCAGCCTCTTCCACTGACTAGTGTTACAGTCATGTATACACAGAGAGCTCCTGGTTCTTGCTTCCTGAGTTGACGTTGAATCCTACCAAGTGGGACAGAAAGTGATCTCATGCGTCTCTTTGTTAGGGGATCCAACCTTGTGTGTCTCAGCACCCATAGGTCTGGCTATGCTAAATGGCTTGAAGATGAGGGTTATTCTCACTTATTAAATTGATTCATTAACAAAAAACATCGTTTTGCCATATGTTAAGAAAAATTCCAATTTCCCTTGCTCTGTAAAAACATATAGCGCTTCCCAGATCTTTCTCCAGTGACGTTTCGGCTGTTTACACATGACTTTCCATGATGAAGGATATATGCTGTAGTGGAGGAACAGCCCATATAACAAAGTGAATTCTTTAAAGTGCAAGTGCTATAAAATGTGCAATGCTGATGCAACAATTTGATACAGTAGTTAATACAACAATTAATACAGCGATTTAGTACAGAAGTACTACATAATCAGTTCATAAGCAATTGTACAAATTATACACGAATTACTTTTTGCCAACAGCAGAGTCATTAACTCCGGGTGAGATAAAGATCTTTGATAGTCATGAGTCCATTTTTAACCGGTTAATTCATTCAAGTTTCTTCAAGAAGGAGTAGGCTGATATGCCGAAGCTGGAAAAAAGACCTGTCACGCCCAATCTGGGGCCAGCTATAACAGCAGATTTCGTCTATACTTCTTCAGGAGCGTGTACTCTATTACAAATAAAGAATTTTTAAAATATTCTATACACTAACGATTATCTTCCATGTAACTCATAATACAGCATCTTTTACTCACTCATTGGAATGAATCCTAAACACACAACCCGGAACATGAAAGAAGCTGAAAGAAAGCCGGCAGAGGATTTGAGGAGAGTTCTCTCAGCTGTTTGGCGCGCAAGAGAATACACTGCCACCATGTTCCGGGTTGTGTGTTTAGGATTCATTCCAATGAGTGAGTAAAAGATGCTGTATTATGAGTTACATGGAAGATAATCGTTAGTGTATAGAATATTTTAAAAATTCTTTATTTGTAATAGAGTACACGCTCCTGAAGAAGTATAGACGAAATCTGCTGTTATAGCTGGCCCCAGATTGGGCGTGACAGGTCTTTTTTCCAGCTTCGGCATATCAGCCTACTCCTTCTTGAAGAAACTTGAATGAATTAACCGGTTAAAAATGGACTCATGACTATCAAAGATCTTTATCTCACCCGGAGTTAATGACTCTGCTGTTGGCAAAAAGTAATTCGTGTATAATTTGTACAATTGCTTATGAACTGATTATGTAGTATTTCTGTACTAAATCGCTGTATTAATTGTTGTATTAACTACTGTATCAAATTGTTGCATCAGCATTGCACATTTTATAGCACTTGCATTTTAAAGAATTCACTTTGTTATATGGGCTGTTAAGCCTTTTTCGTTTCCCGTGATTATTCTCTGTTGGGTTGCTGAATCTTAACGGGAACGGCCATTGTTTTTGGACTGTAGTGGAGGAACAGGCAGATAGCAAATTGAGTATCCTGGAGCATTGTTACGCGTATAATGCCTGTGTGGCTGTGCACTAGCCATGACCCAGCCAGCAAGTTCCCCCTTGGTACGTGGGAGTTTTGTGTCCCCATTTCCTACCTTTAATTGCAAGTTGCCATTTCTTTGGAAGATGAAATCCTGCCTACTGAAGGAAAAAGCTTACTGCTTTGTTGACCTGGGGGGGGGGGGGCGTTAATCACAGAGGGACAGGGTTGGGCCTAACAAACAGGGTTAAGGATTGCAGTGTTTAATGCATTTGCCTCTTAGGTTAATACATACTGGCAAGTGACTTGTAGAAATTGGGTTGGGGTAGAACACTTCCCAGGTTTTACCAGGTAGTTTTTTCCAGAAACCAATCAGATTTTTTTTTAAGCCGGTTCTTCCTGGAAAGGGGAAAGAATATGTGATGTGTGTCAGCGTATTTGATTATTCTAAGGCTGCAGCCAGCAGCTCACCATGATTCTGCTGTCCCCTTTAGAACGTGACAAAGAGAACCGTCACCGGAAACGCAGCCACAGTCGCTCACGGAGTCGTGACAGGAAACGCCGCAGCCGTAGTCGTGACCGGCGCAACAGGGACCAGCGCAGTGTCTCACGGGATCGCAGGAGACGCAGGTGATGGGGGACACAGATTTCCAGCTGAGGGGAGGTCTGTGTGGGCTTCTTCACTGTTCATTGTGGATAGGTGGAAAAATAAGGACTCCTGGTTTGGTTTATTGGGAGCCAGAGTATCTTGGATCTTTGTCACATTGTGGCCAGCGCAGCCTGGGCTAGGAGGTAGCAATTCTAATTTATTTGAGATTGGGGGCGGGGGGGACAGAGCAAGATGGCAAGGAATTTATTTGAGAATTGAACCCTAATTGATTTTTATGGGAAGAGTAAAATGTTAGAGTCCAACGGGTGGGGGAATAGCAGAAGATAACCTGTGAACTAGAACAACTGAGCATATCTTGCCTAGGATGGCACAGGGCATCTCTGGCTGGCTGAGTCTTTTTCACTTCATAAGACAGCATGGTATGAATGGTTGGATTAGGATCTGAGAGGCCAGGTTTGACTCCCCGCTCTGCCATGGAATCTGGTGGGGTAAATTTGGGCCAGTTGCAGACACTCAGCCTAACCTACATTACGGGGTTGTTGTGGGGATAAAATGGAGGAGAGGAGAACACTTTGGGTCCGTATTGGGAGAACGGTAAAATATAATTGAAGTAAATAAGACAGCAGAAGATTTGCACTGATTAGTTGCATACTGACATCCTTTCTTCAAAGTTCTGTAAATGGGTACAGGGTTCCTCTGAGATTCTTTATTTAACGGGTGATGAAATGTATTGATTGTTTGCTTGCTACGCCTTAAGTAGAAAACTACTGCAGTATCTTCAACTGAATATAAGTCAAGCAAAAGTGGGAAAACTGGAACCAGAATTTCCTAAATTTCAGATAGGAATAGAGGTTTTTTCCTGTAGTAGTTTGTAATTTACCATATCGTGCTTAACATGCTCTCATTTTAAGGTAGGAGAGGCTTTTTGAAAACTTGATGAACTTTCTCATCCTGGAGTTGAAAGTTCTGAGGAAGTTTGTCTTTCCCCCATATTGCTTATATACCAAGTACCAAACAAAATCTTAAGTTTTACACATAAAAATAAAATGGCCCCTGTCTGCAGCTGTATAACTTAAAATTCCATGTCTGTGGTGCGTACTTTCAAACCATGATTTGAAGCAGATGGTTGGAGTTTTTTCCCATGTGGGCCACTTCTCTTCCTGGATACCTGTTCTGAAACCCCAAAATGATTCTTCTGCATAGGAAGATACAGCTAGAAAGTGGCAGGAATTTAGGTGGGTATAATGTTCCACAAGAGCCAATTCTAAGGCAGTTCCAAGAATTTTGCTCACAATAAATAGGACTGCTGGTGAGCACCATTCATTAGCAAAGTATTGTGCACAAACCTAATTGATTAAATGCAGCTTTGTCAGAGTTCTATTCTTATACGGGGCTGCTGTCCGATGTCTTCAGTGAGTTGTGGTTAGTGTGCATCATAGTGTTTGTGTGAGGGGGGGGGCGTGTGGAGTTTGTGGTGTTTGGTTTGTTTGCTTTTGGCAGTCTTAATGAACAAGAAAAGGGATGCTGCACTTTATAAAGTGTAGCTCTCATTTCATATGGGAGGGGCAGGTAGGGTAAATCTATTTCTGTTAAGCAACAAAAGGCTTATTCAAGAACTTTGGATTCTTAAATTGTTGATGCCCACTCTAGGTGCCCACTTGGTGGCCATGACATTAGAAGTACAGTAAAAATTAAAAGAAATGTTGTCACTCACCCATCCACCTGTATATCTACTCTCCTTATTACTTTAGTTCTATTTTCCTGGTCAGAATAAGCATCAAAGCCCTATTACTACTGACTTTCCTTTTTTGGGGTATATTTCTGTGTATGTTATGTTATAATATATGACTTTCCTATGCATCTGTAAAGATGAGAACTTGCGCAGGTCTTTCTAAAAACCTAGAATCTTGTTACTGATAGCTGACCATAACACAGCTCTCTGTTCCCTAGTGGATTTTTTTCTTTATTGAACTGCCCATTCGAAACAGACAGATCCTCCATATGTTTGAATGTGAAGATTTTCATATACCCTGGGAGAAAACCTAGTCTTGAAATTGAGTAAATACTGTGTATTTTTTTCTTTCTGAACATAGTTATAACGTTGACTGTTGCTGCTGCATAAATGAGTGGGGTTCTCTGTGAAGCTTCTTCCCCATCTCAATCTCTCAGTTGTCTCTGCTCGCTCAGGACTACTGAGATTCTAAGGCCACAATTGGTTCTCTCCATATAGGCCACCTAGGCCTGCTTTGTCCAATAGGGGAGGATGCAAACTCATTTTGTTTTTCCTTTTCAGATCACCTCTAAGCCTCTCAGGTCCTTTGAGGTGAGTATTGCGAGTTCTCCCTTGTGCTGACAGAGAAATCGGGAGGTGGAAGAAAGCCCATTGGGGTGGAGAAATCACAACAGTATTTGACTTTGGGGCACTCTTTTCCCAGTACACACACCATGTGATAGCTAGGTTCTCCTGTAGATGCCAGTGCCAGGAATCATCTTCGGGATCACAAATTAACAAGGATCAGCATCTTATTGTGAGGTCTCAAACTGAAACTAACCCAGAGATAGCAGCTTGACACCAGACAATTCAAATTGTTACCATTTTTCTCTCCACAGCCGTTCGCCACGGCACGAGAAGAAGAAGAAGGTTCGCAAGTATTGGGATGTCCCGCCTCCAGGTTTTGAACACATCACACCCATGCAGTATAAAGCCATGCAAGGTAGACCTATTCCTGCTTGAATTACCTTGTCCTCACCTTACTGTAAAAAGGAAGTGGAGTACTGTCTGCTGAAAGTGTCCTTGTCCATAATACAAATCTATGGCAGTGTAGTTTCATGTTATCTCCAGAAGTTCTTACTTTATTTATGCAGAATTCTCCCTCCATTCATTGTCATGCATGCCTGCCTTCTCCATTCCCGAAGAGAAATCAAACTGAAGGTGGAACCTCTTGGTAGCAGAGAGGCTCCCCTTGAACACTACACCTTCCTAGATCCCTTGTTTAATCACAAACCAGCCAATAAGCAATCTACATCTGACCCCTTTTTCTCATGTGATGTTTGTATTCCTGTAGCACACATGTCACTGAATTTAAGGGAACAATTTTGGAGTAAAAGTGTAGCTTTGAGCTGCAAATCTTTTAACATTCCTTTACTCCATCGTGGCACAGAAATAGACTTGCTAACTTGGGGCATTTTACCTGCATCTGAATTTTAATTCTTACTGATTATAGCATTAAAAGAAAGAAAAAACCTCACTCCAGCAATCATGAGTACAAATAAAAAGAAAACTGGAATGATCAGCCTCTTAGATGGGAACTCCTTTATGTACTGAACCCCCTGAAAACTGCATGTTGTCTGTCTTTGGACTGATCATTGATTTTCCAGCTTTTTGAAATGGAGATACAATTAGTTTATTGGTCATCTTGTGATCCCTGAACATTTATTGCCTTGCTAGTTTGTATCTCTTCCTCCTCATTTGTCACAGTTTTAATTAAATGCTCTGAATTTTTGGAGTCATTTTTCCAGAACAGCAGTGTTACAGTCTGATTTTAGTCCAGTGGCACCGTAGAGACCAACAAGATTTTCACAGTGTAAGCTTTCAAAAGTCAGAGCTTCTTTCTTCAGACACCTCTGACTCTCAAAAGCTTACACTCTGAAAATCTTGTTGGTCTCTTAAAGTGCCACTGGATTAAAATCCTGCTGCTCTACTGCAGACCAACCTGGCTACCCACCTAAGTATTACTGTAATGCTGCAGCTACTTAGCATGATGGTGATCTCAGGATTGTAATTTTGGGTGCTATTTTTTCTTCCCAGCTGCGGGACAGATTCCAGCTACAGCTCTCCTGCCAACCATGACCCCTGATGGACTGGCCGTGACACCCACTCCGGTGCCTGTGGTAGGCAGCCAGATGACACGGCAAGCCCGGCGTCTCTATGTGGGAAACATCCCTTTCGGAATTACTGAGGTATTGACTTGTTTCCTTATACATGTCTCTGATCTCACTGGAGTGTTAATTCCTTTCTCTCTGGATCTGGGAATTTTGAGCGGAGGACTTGTTTGGAAGCTTCACTGAGAAGCGTGGGCAGTTGAAAGCATAGACTAGGTTGAAGCAGAGAAGGTGATGACTTCTGAGTGAGGCTATCCAGCCTTTAAACATTCACCACCACCCCTCCGGCATCTTGTTTCCAAACTGGTTCGCTCGAGAACAAATGGCAAGTAGCTGTATTTCAGCTCCAGATTTTCCTTTAGAAACTAACAGGACTTCACAATCCAGCTAGAAGAGACACAAGCCTAGGGTCTGGTACTAAAGGCTAGTCCTGATATTTCTGCTTTGTGTATCCTGATCACTTTCCTCTTGGGGAAGCTCAGTTCCAGAACTAGATTGGCAAATGACTAGAGATTTTACTTCCTGTCTAGTGTGGTTGTAGTGAGGAATAAAATGAATTTTATGGGTAACTTTATCTAGTCCTTCTTTCCTTCTGTTTCTTGCAGAATAATATTTATAATTCAGATTTGTACAGGAGCATTATTGTGTGTTGCGGATGTGGGAACTTTCCTTACAAAATGGCTAAACCGTATAAATAGCTTCTCCTGTTGTTACAATTCAAAGATACATTTTTAAGTCTCCTGCATGCTGAATCACCTTGCCTGGAGCTCTATTTTCAGATAGTCCTCTTCTGTGCATATGTTTTGTCTTGGGCAGAAAAGACCAGATATGCACCTGTAATAGGATTTCACCCAGGTTAAAGAAAACCAAGCAATGGGGATGAGAAATAATTGCATTTTACTGTCTCAATGAACAGGAGATTCAGTACGGGTGGTCATTATTTCAATTTCGCTACCAAAAAGAAATTCCAAATAGTTGTTTCCATTTCTCTTTAAAGTGAATAATGTGTGGGGCTACAAGCGGAATTGCAGTCCCAAAGTTTGCTACTGTCACAGCAGGCAAGTAGGCAGTTTTGCTTTATAAACTCTTTGGGGTCCTGACAGCTATTCCAGCCTGTGTGATATTTTTATTTCTCCTTTCTCCACAGGAAGCTATGATGGATTTCTTCAATGCTCAGATGCGTCTTGGTGGTCTTACCCAAGCTCCTGGTAACCCAGTCTTGGCTGTGCAGATCAACCAAGACAAGAACTTTGCATTTTTAGAGGTGAGTTGGAGGACATGGTATATGGCAGTCACCTCACAAAAGGAGTCCTGCTTCTACATGCAGACCAGAGCATCCAACAATAGCAATTAGTGGCAGCTTTGAAATCCTAATTTTTAAACAGCAAATTACTAATCAACCTCATTGCAGAAAAACCTAATGGGGCAAGTAGTATCTAAATGAGGCTTCTAGTGTAGGGAGAATGTAGGTTGTGGGGTGGGCAGTTGGTGTTCAGCACACTTCTTTTTCTTGACCTAAACACTCCCCCAAGCAACCATGCATAGGTTGACCTCTCAGTCCTGTTCTTCGGGCTAACACATTTAGGAAAGCGTCTCCTCCCTTATGAGGCCATGTATTAAAATTAGCAAATGGTATTCAGATTATCCAAACTTCTGCAAATTTACATATTAGAGAGCAGCAGTAAAATTTCATTGTTTTTGTTCTAAACATTTTTGTAGACCTTTCAGGAAAACACCATGTTTTCAGTATAGTTTTATAAAAGGCATCATTCTCCATCAGTGGAGGAACAATACAGTCTGTTGTCTGAAAAACATGTGAATTCCAAAAAGGGCTTCTGCCTAGCAAATTCCAACTCTGTTCAAAGTGTTATGTCAGAACATCTTTAATATGAAATTAAGAACTAAAAGGTTCTAGGATGGTAATGATAGGGTCATAAAGTTCTACGTCACAGGGGCAGAGTGCAGATTTGGGAGTACATGGCTCAAAAAGAGCAGGGGTTTAGATTAGTGAGATGGGAAGCTTATAATAGCGTCCTTCATTGCAAGTGTTGGGAAGCTGTTTACGGGACAATAGTTCAGTTGTTCATTGCATTGACAACTGTGGGAGACCAAGAGACAACAGGGTTAGCCTTTTCTTTATGCAGGAGACTTCTAGCAGCAAGGCAGTATTTACTTGTCCAGTTCTCACAGTTTCTAGATAAGAGTGCTAAAGGACTTAGGAAGGGGGCAAATTGCAGCTGGGGGTGGGAAGAGAAGACAAGATGACCTGGCTAATTTGAGAACAGTACTGCTTCCATTACTTTGTTTAACTCTCTCACCTAGAATTTCTATGAAATCTGAATAGTAAAGAGTCCAGTAGCACCTTTAAGACTAACCAACTTTACTGCTACAGGAAAGTTGGTTAGTCTTAAAGGTGCAACAGGACTCTTTACTATTTTGCTACTACAGATTAACACAGCTAACTCCTCTGGATCTATGAAATCTGAGGAAACCTCTTGCTTGATACCTAACCACTCTCTTTCAAGCACTTTTCACTTTTTTCCTTTTTAATCTTTCTGCAGTTCCGTTCAGTGGATGAAACAACCCAAGCTATGGCCTTTGATGGGATAATTTTTCAGGGACAGTCACTGAAGATCAGACGCCCCCATGATTACCAGCCCCTTCCTGGCATGTCTGAAAATCCTTCTGTCTATGTGCCAGGTGAGTGCATCAGGGCCCTGATAAAAACGGAGGAGTCAGCTGTCTGATACACAAATAATATAGACAGTTTGATGTGGCTGATCCTAAACATGTTGAAATATCATAGAGCTAGACAGGATTCCAAAGGTCATTTAGTCCAACCCTCTGCACAGTGCAGGAAATTCACTACTTCCCTCCTCATCCCCCTCCCCAGTCATTCCTGGGGGAATGCCCACAGGAAGGCAAAAAATTTCCAGAATCCCTGGCCAGTCTGGCCTAGAGGAAAATTCCTTCCTGAGGCCAAAGTGGCGATTGGTGTTACCCTGGGTTCATAAGAGAGGGCCATGAGAGCCAAGCACCGGCTCATCCCTCCCCCCCCCCCTCACAATCTGCCTACATTCATACTGAGTCATAGAATCAGCATTGCTGACAGATTGCCTTCTAGTCTTTGCTTTAACCTCCAAAGAACAGCTTGCCACCTCTTGGGGAATCCTGTTCCATGAACAGATACTATTAATTTTTGGGATGATCTTTAATACTTAGCTGAAAGTGCTTTGAGTTTAATTTTATTTAACCTGTTGGTTCTTGTCTGACTCTGGGGCAACAGAAGACATATCTGCTCCATCCTCTGTCACAGTTCTTCAAATACTTGAAGGTGGCTATCCTGTCTCTTCTCAGTCATTTCCTGCCGATGCTAAACGTACCTAACCCCATCAGCCTTTCTTCATAGGATCTCACCATCTTCGTTGCTCTCTGTTGGATAGCTTATTAACAACTTTCTTAAACTGTGGTGCCCCAGAATTGAACACAGTACTCCAAGTGAGATCTACCCAGTGCAGAGTACAGTGATACCATTACTTCACATGATCTGGACACTGTACTTCTGTTGATGCAGGCCAAAATTATGTTTGCCTTTGAGTTGAGTTCCTTTTCCCTCTTGCAGGCGTTGTGTCCACAGTGGTTCCAGACTCTGCTCATAAGCTGTTCATTGGGGGTCTGCCAAACTATCTTAATGATGATCAGGTAAGCCTGGGAGCAAGAGGAACAGTTTATCATCTACCAAGATACTCCTCAAGAGTCATTTCCTCACCCCCCCCCACAGCCTCTTTTTAAAGATGCCAGGCAGCTCTCGCTAGTGTAACTTGGTTCTTCAATAAAAGTATCCATATCTCTCCACCACCCCTCATAACTCCACCATATTTATTTGGCCAAGTTCCCATATTTTGGAGGGGGGGGGGGGAGGTCAGTCTGTGGTGGTGTAGTCAAAATCACTCAGTTTTTCTTGTCTCCTCTGCTTGCAGGTCAAGGAATTGCTCACTTCTTTTGGGCCCCTGAAGGCTTTCAACCTAGTGAAGGACAGTGCCACTGGCCTGTCGAAAGGTTATGCCTTCTGTGAATATGTGGACATCAACGTCACAGACCAGGTAAGGCCATCCTCCCTCTTTTGTCCTTTTATTCTTTTGCTCCACAGCGGCCCGCCGACCTGCCCGTGGGATGAGGGGGGTTCTTTGTCCTTTGAGCAGGTGGGGTGTTTTTTTCTCTCCTCCTCCCCTCTAGGGGGCGCCAGCTTTTCTCTCCTTTACAGCACAGCTGCTGACTTAGCGGCAGACACCATCGAGTTAGTGTTCTGATCACTTCTGCTTTTTGTTCCCCCCAAAAAAACCAACAACTCTCCCCGAATGTTAGTCGGAGAAGGCTTCGGCCTTTTTGCGAAGACCCCGGCCGCCGTGCCCGACCGAGAGCCGGTAAGAAGCCCTCCCCTCACCAGCCAGGGAAGAGCCGGGTCCGTAGCGCATCTTGCCCATTTCCCCATCCCCACCCCCCAAGTGATTTCTCCGTCCCACGTGCTTAATAACTGTGTTTCCTTTCTCCCGCTGTGCTTTGTGTTACAGCGGGAGGAGGTGGAACAGGCCCTTAATTTTCAGATGTGCTCTGCTTGCGAACTCCAGTAGGAGTTGTAAAATGCAAGTATTGACATATATATACTATAATAATAAACCAAAGGAAGAGCACCCCCATTTCCCCTTGCCCCTGTTGGAGAGGGGGGATCTGTGGTAGAGAGGAAACACCCCACAACCCCCTGTAGGGTTCAAAGAGTGTCGGTGGTAACTTTGCATGCTGAGCGCAAGCTCTTCTTTCTGGGTTGAGCTCCTAAGGGTTATTGCATGTCTATAAATAATTGCGTGCCTCTGGTGTGTGTGGATATGTGTGTGTTTTTATATACCCTCACACATACATTTGCTTCATGTCCTGTGCAGTTTTTTTTTTCCCATATGCTGCTTGGGAAGTATGTTTTTGTTTCTTAACCTTCCCTCCCTCCCTGCTCCACCCTTCCCTGGTCTCTCTGCATTAAGGAGAAAGGTATCAGTTTTAGCAAGAGCTAAAATCTTGGTTTAGACATACAGAATCCAACTGGTCTTCTCTAGAAGAAAAAGAGAATTGCAGGGTGTGTGTGACAGATATTTGAATGGGCTTTGGAAGAGGGGAAAGGATTGCTTGCCGTCTTTGAGGTTCGGGCATAATGCAATTTAATTTACAGAAAGGTAAGCTTATGAAGGACGTTAGGGAACATTATTTTAGAGTTAAGAAAAAGTGATTCAGAATAGCAAGCTGCCTAGAGGGACTATGGAATGTCTCTTAGAGGCTTTTAAGAAATGGTTGGTCAAGTATTTGCATGGGGGACAGGGCTTTGAATAATGGCCCTTTTCAAGTATGGTTCTAAGTGCAGGACTTTGTACTCCAGTTCAGTTAGACTACTCATGCACAGAATTAAACAACCTGAGAAATCTGTTTTTTCAAAGAAAAATATTGAAAATCAAATTTTAATGTCTCTGACAGCAAAGTGTGACCGAGGTGGCGGGGGGCCCTATGAAATAGGGCCTGCAGAGGTCAGGATCAAGCTTTAAGTTAGTGATACTCAGTGGCTTAGGAGCCAGATGTGGCTCCTTGTTATGCCACCTGTGTCTGTTCTGAGCTGTGTTCCCCTGCGTGACACCTACCCCATGTTCCAGGGAAGTGAGCAAGGCCATTGCCCAGTAGAGCTTTCGGTTGGCAGGTTGTTCTCGCTTTGAAACAGCTGCTGCCACAGTGACTGGAGAACAAATAAGCTGCAAGCCTCCAAGAGCTGTGGGCTTCATGCCACAAATGGAAGTAAAAGGCCAATACTCTCCAGCAAGCCCCCATCACTTTGCAGCGTCTGAACTCTTACCCCAGTACTAGGGCAGCTGCTGGGAGTAGAGCAAGAAAAGAGAGAGAGTACAACCACCCAGAAAAAGAGCAAACTGGCCACAGTGAGGTAGTGGTGGTTTTACTCCCCTTTCTCTATGGCCATCTTGCTCCTGTCACCTTTGCCCTGAGCTACTATGGTTTCTTGTTGGGGAAACCCTTCCCCTCATTAGTCCAGATACACAAGGGCTGGCTAAACTTCAACAGTGGTGGGGCAAGACTGCCCTATATGTTCAGAGATATTCTGGCAATTTAAAAAGTTATATTGATGTATTTTGTGGTTTTATATTAGTGTGTGTGTGTGTGTGTGTGGGAGGGGGTGATGCCATGGGTAGGATATACAGTAGTCACATGGCTCTTGTTGTTGACGGTAATTGTGAATGTGGCTCTCCATCAGCTGTGGAGCAAGTACCACTGCTTTGGGGGTTGTCTCCAAAAGGCTGCTTCTGCTCTCTGCAAATGCCAGTATTCCTGGCAGTTGTTGAATAGTTGGTATTAAGCGCTGATGGCAGGACTACCCCTCCTCCCCCCGGTGGCTCAATAAGTACAAGCTGGCTGCACCAATATCCTCTCACTGTTCTGCTGTTGGAGTGGACGTGGAGGATCGGAGGTACAAAACAGGAGGAGCCAAAATGAAGACTGAACCAGTGCAAAGTTAATTCTGAAGAAAAATGTCTTGAGGTTATTAAAAGGCAATTTTGAACTTTTTCAACCTACAGAATGTGTGAATAAAAATAAGGCTTTAAAACGGAAACCAGGTGTTGGAGCCCGGTTCTTCAGCACTGGATCCTTGGATTCCCTAGGAGAGGTGGAAATGACACTTGGGTCCTTGAAGCCTTTAATAATATAGTTTACAAAATGATTTTACAACAATACCATTTTATTTACACAACTTGTTTTAAGAGTTAATGGTTTACTCAAGGCTGAGATGGGGATTTGAGCCCCAAGTCTTCTGCATGTAGACCTTATATTAGTTGCTACTCCAAACTATCCATTTATTTAAACTTGTAACGTATTCCCATTGTACAGATGGGCTGCTGACCAAGTTGGATGTTCCGTCTCCAGAGAACCAAAGTTATAAACTAAGTGAGAACTTTGTGTATGTATTCACTCAGTGTGGTTGTGCTTCCTGAATTCAAAATTTCAGTTAACTCTCTCGGTGAGGTCTTGAGTGGCAAGTTGCATGGAAGGGAGACATAATGAGGAAAATAGAGTTGGGCCAGCTGAGTGAGCAAGATGGGGCTTGGTGTGTACTCATCAGTGTGCAGGAAATTCATTGGCACCATGCTACGTTGCTATACTATTTCTACGTTTTCAGTTGTCTCCAGAAGTGTTGTACAAAACAAGTGCCTTCAAAACAAGACAATAAACAGAATGAATGATGTCTGCAACACCCTGCAGAGCGCAATCTGCAGGGTGTTGTGCTCTGCAGACAAGCAACTCCTGGTGGTCCCCGGCCTGAAGGACATCCATCTGGCCTCAACCAGGGCCAGGGCTTTTTCTGCGCGGGCCCTGGCCTGGTGGAACGCTCTCCCGCTGGAGATCCGGGCCCTGCAGGACTTGGTACAGTTTCACAGGGCCTGTAAAATGGAGATGTTCCGCCGGGCCTTTGGCTGAGTGCCAGCGGCTGTCCTCCTTCTTCCATCTAAGACCACCACTTCTTCTGGGGCTGCCCTCGGCCGTCTGCTATGCCCGTATATGGACTCCCAATATTTGTTTAAATGGCCTGCTCCTGGACTATTTTAATGACTTTCAAAAAAATATTATTGATTTTGTTTTTGTGACTTTTAAAATGTTTTTAACATATTTTTAAAATGTTGTTAGCTGCCCTGAGCCCATCTGTGGGGAGGGCGGGGTATAAATAAATAAAATAAGTACATAAATAAATAAAATCAGATGTGAACAACCAATCACAGGAGAAATGCTAGTGCAAATAATTGATTCTCAAAATGCAGAGCAGACCAAGATGTTCCTAACCTGCTCCTGGAATGCTATAAGAGTGAGAGATAGCAACTTGCTGAGGCTCATTCCAAGGCAACCACTGAAAAGTCCCTGCTCTTTATGGAGGCCAGTGAGGCTTCCATAGAAGGTGGAATTTAAAACAGGCCTTGCCTGTCAAACTTAGGGGAGGTTCATACAGGCAAAGATGCTTTCTGAGTCTCTCAGGAATTCAGGCTATTAAAGATAAAATCCAGCGCAGGCTGGACAGCAGTGTAGTTTCAAAATAGACACCATGTGATGTGATAAGTCATAAGATGAACTGTGACATTGAGTACTAGCTGAAGTTTTCTGAGCTGTCTTAAAGGGTAGCCCCATGTAAAGAGTATTGCTACAGTGTAATTTCCGCTACCAAGGGATGCATGATGGCAGTTGATTCTGTGTTAGTATTGAAAGTGTTGTGTTGTTGCCCCCCCCCGGCAAATCCTTGCTTAGAAAACTGCTCATATTCTTCTCTATCTTTGTAAAAAGTGGTGGCTAGTGGCTTATGCCCTCTTATGCCTTATGGCTCGATAGTTGATTTAAAATACAGCCCCAAGGAATGAGTCGATTCAACCAGTGAGTCTATGGCTGAGTTGCTGCTTTAATTTGAGGCCTTTCCACTTATAGACAAGGTCCAAGCCTCTATCCACTGGGTCATTCTCAAAATGGGTGGAAGTCCTGGAGCCTGAACTATGTGGATTTCCTTTCACTGCTCAGTATAGCTACATGCAGCCTACTGGAATGGAGCAGTTCTTGCATTGTTGTGGAAGGTCTTTTCCTGTCTGGGAGAAAACATTTCTTTGGGATGTGAGGCCTGCCTGCCACACTAGAATGTACTAGTATGTATCTTTTTGCTCAAGCTAGTGAAAGTAAATCTTGCTCTGGGGCAAGGTAGTGGTAGTAGTTGAACTTGGTTGTGACTGGATGCAGACCCTGGAGCACATTCTGGGGAAAATAGGAATTTGCCTGTCTCCTTTGGACTTCTGTCTATGCTAAGGACATTTAGCTGAAGCTGAAACCTCATTTCTGCCCTCTTCTCCTTCATGCAGACAGTCCGTGTTGACTCACCTTAATTCCTTCTGATATGGAGTGTTTTTTTAAAAAAATTAATCCTCTTGCTACCTTGCCCATTTGGGCCCCAGCAGGTGGTAACTAAGCCAAATATGTTGTTAATTCTATAGCAGTGCAGTTCAGGTAGGAGTCTTGTGGGGAGGGGCAGGAGAGGTACCTTTTTGTGTACGAATGCGTGGATGTTTTGGAAGTGAGGGTGGAGGGGTTGTGATTGGCAGTCTTGGAGGCTCAAGTTTTGAAGTGTCTGGATTCACTTTTTTCTGCCCTCACAGGCCATCGCGGGCTTGAACGGTATGCAACTGGGCGACAAGAAGTTGTTGGTGCAGAGAGCCAGCGTGGGAGCCAAGAATGCTACTCTGGTGAGCAAAGGAGTTGTCAGCTAGGAAGGGCCGGGAGATGGGAACAGTGCCAAAAGACTTACAATTTAGTGTACATATTTGCAACTTCTTTTGTCTGCGGGTTGGTTATCAACAAGTACAACGCTGCAGGGACATCACTCACACTTCTGCTTAATCTCAGCCTGTTAAAAGAAATGTGTCCACTTCTTTTTAAGCATTAGCAGTGAGCCATTTTAAATCTGTAAAAGGCAGCTAGGAAGATCTGTGCAAAACATTTCTGACTTTGCACTGCCATTTCCCATTTTCATTTCAATGTCAGGCAGATATAGACAAACTGCCCATGGCCCTGGTGGAGTAAAACAAAAAAAAATTGCCAAAAAGTATCTGGAATACCTTTCCCTAAAATGTTGACAAATGAGCATACAGTCAGGACAACCAAGCTAAATTAGGCCACATGTTGGCAGAATTGTGCATGAATACATCTCCTTCTAGTGTGAATCTTCAGCTGGAAAACTGAAGCTCCCCATGAACCACACAGCAACTTCATATATCTGAGGACCGCAACTGTTGCTCTTCTGCCTGTCAATAGAAATATGAGCTTATTACCCATGCCATTGACTAGGAGGAAGTACTCTGCAAACACACACAGTCCCTAGGGACATGATTTAAAATAATTAGACATGTTTTTTGGAACATAGGAAGACTGGTAAGGAAAGCTTCCAGAGTTTTCTGGGAGGGAAGAGTTGAGGAAATGATGTAGGGGTTTTTTGTAACAAGTGTTTTATAAGGAGTCGGTGGCACTTAGCCAGGTGTGGCATTAAATTCTTGCCTCATTCTCCACCTAGAGCACAATAAACCAGACCCCAGTGACCCTGCAGGTCCCCGGCCTGATGAGCTCACAGGTTCAGATGGGTGGCCATCCCACCGAGGTGCTGTGCCTCATGAACATGGTGCTGCCCGAAGAGCTGCTTGATGATGAGGAGTATGAGGAGATTGTTGAGGACGTACGCGATGAGTGCAGCAAATATGGTGTTGTGAAGTCCATCGAGATCCCCCGGCCCGTAGATGGTGTCGAGGTGCCTGGCTGTGGAAAGGTACTCAAGTGCTTGCTCAGAATGGGGGAAATTGTGTGCGCGCGTGTGGTTTAGAACAGCAAAGGCAAATGCTGTGGTACTGCTGAATAAATACTGCCATCGCCAAAACATTTGTTTGGCACCAGTGGGATGCACTGTGCTGCATGGAACACAGAAGTACTATGGCTGCTGCCCAGCAGGCTTCCGCTCCTGAGATGCTTCTGTAAAAGAGTGACTGGACTGGAGCCCAGGCATGTGAATAGGCCGCTAGCCATTTAAAAGGCGCTGCTGTGTAGTAGTTAGAGTGCTGGACTTGGATCTGTGTGATCAGGTTTGAATCCCTCACTATGCAACGGAAGCTTGCTAGGGGAGCTTGGGCCTAACCCACTTCACAGGGTTGTTGAGAGGATAAAGTGTGAAGGAGGCCACTCTCAATTGTGGAGAAAAACGGGGTTTACATAAAATAAATAAGACTGAAATGGGCCAGGAAAATCTTTTGGGGTGGGGTGGTGGTGGTAACTTAAGTAGTGCACCTTTCCCTGCTGAGATTCCTGGCATCCCAGCCCTAAAGCAGAATTTAAAAGTTTTTGAAGTACTTTTGTAGGAATTGAGTGTATAGAATGAACATGGGAGTCAGGGCTCTTAGGAGAGAACTAGAATTTTATTGAAGCCTGGAGTCACAGGTTGAATTCCACAAGATTGAAATGATTACATTTATCAGTACAAAGCTGATAGTTTTATGAACTACTAAGCCACTGTAGTCAGTTGGTCAAAACATATTTGGATCAGGGCGTTGGTCAGTTGTGCACAAGAAATACTTCACAAAAGTACAGTGTTGGCAGCCTAATTCACCTTCCTATGCATGCAAACAAATGTCTGTGGATATTGGTTGTTGGTACTGTGGTGGGGGTGTCGGATCTTGCTCCTTTTGGGTTTGATGCTTTCAGTATTACAGTGGAAATGCTTGCCATTAATTCTTTCTCATTCTCTTCTCCTCCCCCAATCATCTCTCTGTAGATCTTCGTGGAGTTCACATCTGTCTTCGACTGTCAGAAGGCCATGC
This sequence comes from Eublepharis macularius, assembly GCF_028583425.1. Classification (NCBI taxonomy): domain Eukaryota; kingdom Metazoa; phylum Chordata; class Lepidosauria; order Squamata; family Eublepharidae; genus Eublepharis; species Eublepharis macularius. Next base: position 62,962,388 of record NC_072801.1, on the reverse strand, counting down.
AAGGCCTGACTGGCCGCAAGTTTGCAAACCGGGTTGTGGTGACCAAGTACTGCGACCCTGACTCCTACCATCGCCGAGACTTCTGGTAGTCAAACCCTGAGCCAGGCTGGGGGTAGGGAGGGGGGTGTCTGAGAAAGCAGGGGCAGCTCGCTGGCCAGGGAGGCTCCTTTAGCAGAATAGCCTGTTTTATGGCCAAAACCACCTGTATTTTTTTCTTCCAATTGTCCCACTCCCTTCCTTTTCTATCCCTGCCACCAACTCCTTCTCCCCACGGTTTCCCAGTGATGGTTACTCTGTAGTAGAGTTGTTGTCTTTCCTCCCTGCTCCTCCCCTTTCTCCATGATGTTTCTGATTTTTTTGCTAAGAGGAGTTTCGCGCTCAAAAAGATGGGCCTGTTTTGTTGTAATTTCCTTTCCTCTGCGCTGTGTGTATGGACAACTATTTCTCTAGCGTTGTCTCTCATAATTAAACATTTTTTCCAATTCCCTGGTGTCATTTGGGCATCTTCCTCTATTTGGTTTTAATATCTGGTTGTAAGTTAACATGGGAATAAGAATATCCAACCCAAAGGATTGTTCAGATTGATCCTGGGTTGGTCCTAGGAACAAAAGATGTGGAGTAAAGTGATACCTTAAAGGCTGGATAATTCTTTAATTAGCCAGCTGTAATGGGACCAGTAACCAGCCTCTAAGTGCAAAAAAACTCTTCTGCCTGTTCACCACCAAGAGCTAACTCACCTATATTCAATAAAAGTCCCAACTGACTCATCTGGCATCTTTTCATACTTGGGCCTACATCTGTCAGTGAAAAACCAGTGTGTTCTCTTCTTAGGGTGGTTCACACATGAGCTTTCTCAGTGCAACATAGTCTTAAGGGAAAGCAATGCACTCTCCTCTCTTCCCCTCTGTGTTCCTGTTTAAGGTACAGGAGATCACTCTTCATATGCCTGGACTGCCTGCAATGCTAGAGCTACATATTTGGTGGTTTTTAGACATAGGAAACCCTCAGAAACTCATTTGCTAAGAATCTTTCATTTAAAAAAGGAGCAAGTTTGTAACACTTAAAGCTACAATGTAATGCTTGGGCAATACCTGGTGAGACCTGGCAAACCGGAGGAAATTACCTATATGTTGATGTAATGAAATTACATTGCAGTGGTTAGCTGAGGAAGTAACAAATCTTAAACTTGTCTTGTACAGAATCTAGAAAGTGATTAGATAGCTGCCAATATACACGAATGTGTATAGCCTTATGGGAGCATTTCATGGAACTCCCAACTCTTGAATGGGAGGGGTGGGTTTAATGGTGATTGTTTCAATCACACTGTGGGAACCACTTGAGCACTGGCCCAGCTGCCTCCAACTCTGTAAAAAGGGCTGAAAAGTACAGCATTCTTCTTTGTGGAAGGAATTATAAGAGGCAGCAATTGACTAATGAGTGGCAGTGTACAGCAGGCGTGTTACTTGCTGCCCAGGTTTGTGGCCCATATGAACAAGGATCTGTCGGCATGGTTGTTAAGCGAAGCCTCTACACGGGCCTGCCTCTCTAATGCTGTCTTCCTGCTGGTTGCTTATGGCAAAGCTTAGAGCAAAAACACATTCAAGGTAGAAAGCAGCAAATGAACTTTAACTCCGAAACGGCCAGTATCAGACCGCTGATGGGCGGGGGAGGGTTCCTCCACCCAACAGCAGCCTGTTTCAGCCTGATTTGGACTGAATACAAAAAGCCGGGAGTCCACCAGTTAACCAAATCTTACTATTAAATATAAGTGCAAAGTGCAGGTGCAAACAGTGTAAACTGTGTACAATAGCAATAAATGAATATAAATATGAATGCAATTTCAGTTCATCAAAGTCCGTATACAAAATCCATAAATAATCCACAATGGGAGATCCGGAGGTAGGAAAAAGCTGTGCCAGGGTGCCAGGTAAGTAGACCACAGTCCACGCAGGGGTAGAAGATGAGTGTGCCGACGAGCAGATGCGTGCATAGATTTTCCAGTTTCCGTTTCGTGTTGAAAACACTTCTTCTTAGGCACAATGAACATGGAAGGGCAGAGTTCTCCCGGTCACAAACACTCCTAGATCATGTCTTTTACTGTAAGGTTATCCACGGACAGATGCCTAAGAAGTAGTGTTTTCAGCACAAAACGGGAACTGGAAAATCTATGCACGCATCTGCCCGTCGGCACACTCATCTTCTACCCCTGCGTGGACTGTGGTCTACTTATCTGGTACCCTGGCACAGCTTTTTCCTGCCTCCGGATCTCCCATTGTGGATTATTTATGGATTTTGTATATGGACTTTGATGAACTGAAATTGCATTCATATTTATATTCATTTATTGCTATTGTACACAGTTTACACTGTTTGCACCTGCACTTTGCACTTACATTTAATAGTAAGATTTGGTTAACTGGTGGATTCCCGGCTTTTTGTATTCAGTGCTATCTACTATCCAGGTTTGTCTCCCCTACTCTTGTCAGCCTGATTTGGACCTGATCTAGGCTGATCCTGTTCCCGGAAGTGATGTTGTTGTGCAGTCCTGGGACACACGGGCAGCACCTCCTCCTGGGAGTTACCCTAGGTGACAGTTCCCCCACCTCTTTCCCCAGAAAAAAAAAGCCCTTAGGTGTGCTTAACTATGCTGGATTGGGCTGTTAGAGGCAGCTATTAATGCTAATATACTAAAATGGAAGACACGAAATGGCCACTAGATGGTGTTATGTTTCTTTTGTGGGATCGTTAAGGGTTGGTACACTGAATTTCCAGATGGCCATTTAAATGCATTAAATCACTAGCCATCTACTCAGTATTGTCTCTTCTGACATGCAGAGCTTTGGGCAAAGCATAGCCCTTCCTCCCCCTTTTCCCAAGATGTCAGAAGTGTAGGTCTCAGAACTTAAAAGAGAATGGAATCATGAGGCACTATTCTATCTTAATTTCTGATAGCTAATTAAGGGACACATCATCTCTGCTGGAATTCATCAAACCACGCACTCCTAGTATATTTTCATTCTTCCTTTCTTCCAAGATGCTCAGAGCAGCATATATAGTTTTCCCTTCCTCAGCACAAGGCTGCGAAATTGGTTGGTTGAGAAGAGAAGATGGTCCAAAGTTCACTGTGGCAGTCAGATAGGGAATGGGGTTTATTTTAACTTGTCCCACCGATACTGCCATTGTGACAATAGGTTGTGAAATATTTTTTCTGCTGTCACTATTCACCCTTAAAGGTGTAATTTTTTTTTAATGTCGTACCTTGACACTGAGACTAAGGAATCTTTCTATATAAAAGGCAAGCCGTGTTGGTGACAACTCACTTTTCATCCTGGTGCGTCTGTGCAGGAGCACCAGGATAAAACCTGAGTGATTGCCAATATGGCTTCCAGAGGGCACCACCATGGCGGGAAGGCCAGCATTCCTGGGTGCCGTTTTCTTTAAAATGGGCTCTGTTGCTAGTAATAAAATAAATGTAAATCTTTATTAAAGAGCTTGCTGTTAATATAAAGAAAGCTGGTGCTACCAATATTCCTTCTCTACCGTGCTAAAGGTCATATAGCCTGTTTCCCTTTCTACTGCTCAAAGCACACAGACCTTTGCTTATGTGCTGTGAGGTCTTCCTTGGCTTTCTTTGTATCATAAAGCCACCAATAGCTTTTTTCCCTTTCTGGCCCTCCCTAGCCTCCATGTTCCTCTTATCCAGCTCTATTTTATTGCCTCTTTTAACAGCTGTTGAATTTTCATACTTCAGACTGCTTCAGCCAACTAAAATGGACTGTTTCAGGCTCACATTGCATTGGTTCTAACCTAAAGGCCAACACAAGTCTTTAAATTGTCCACTAACTAATCAGAAGTGATGCATTTGGGATTATCTAATATACATGTGACAGTTACTGAAATCCTTGGACAGTTACTTTCTTGGGAATAGGAGCTAGGTATCAGCTGCACAGGCAGCCCAGAGACCTACATATTTTGTAAGATTATCTCCTAATTTAGAATTTGAAAAAAAAATCTAAAACATCTTTTTAAAAATAAACTGGTTACCCACTTTGTCAATTTTCTGAGCAGGATTTTTACTTTCTCAGCAATCAGTATAATTTCGTGGCAAAATGGGGCAAGAGAAGGATATAAATTAAAATTGGGTTGGGGGGGCGGAAATGCTGGCTTTGTTTTCTTCTAGATGTTCTCTTATTTTCTAGCTGGTGCATGGGAAGCAAAATGCAAAGCAGCTCGCATGCTTGCAGTTTTAACTTGCTTGAAGGGGTCTCTCTTTTTTGGCCTTTTAAGTCAATACTTTCGTAATTCGAACAAAAACATTCAAAATTCCATGTGCTTTGCTAAAGGCAGCACCTAAAAGACACTCTTACTGATTACAATATTAAAGGTAAGAGAAAAGCAAGAAGAAAGACACAGGAAGTAATTGTGAATGATGGAAGTCACGATAGCCGCCTTTTGCCACAAAAACCCCTAGCAGATAAAATTGGGCAGCGGCTCCTTTAAATTCTGGGATGCTGTGCCTCCATCTTGTAGGCAGAACAATAGAGAGAGATCACTCTGAACTTCCGGGCAATGCAAAGTTACCACTAGCTGTAATTTTAAGAGTTCCAGGTTGGGAAATTCCTGGCGGTTTGGGAGGTGGAGCCAGAGAGGGCGGGATCGGAGGAGGGAAGAGACCTTAGCAGGGGATGATGCATGGAGGCAGTCAACATTCCAAAGCAGCCATTTTCTCCAGGGAAGCTGATCTCTTGCCTGTAGAGCAGTTGTAATTCGGGTGCTCTCCAGCCACCACTTGGAAGTTGACAACCAAACCTATTCTTTCCTGTAAAGTTACGGTGGGAAATAATAGCTGTGATGTAGTGTGTGACTTAATTTCTATCTCTAGGGGCTGATTGCGGCTAGTTTTTGTCCCCCTCTATTGGTGGGCTGAGCCAAGAGGGCCAATGAAAAGAGAGCCTTCAGTCTTAATAGAGGTAGAAAAAGCTGTTTCCACAGGCACAATCAAATGCAGGAAAAAATCGAAATGATTTGCACCTTCGTGGAGGCAAAGGCTGTGGAGGCTTCATTATAGACATGCTCGAAAGTGGGGACTTATTGTAAGGGCTTTCAATATTCAATTTCGGTTTTTTAATTTGCCAGAAAGTGAGGTACTGCGTCATTCTGACGTTTCTCGATATAGTGTCTCACTGAGAGCTCTCTGACCTAGAGGCACTTCCGGTTCTCAGTTGGCCGTGCGGGGTTACCAACGCAAAGAGAGAGGACACGGTAGAAATACAAGCCAGCCTCGCATATGGCGCCGGCCATCTAAAATCCGGAAGTGAAACCTATCACACAAGCAGCTGCGTCCGTAGTTTTACTTCCTCTTAGTCCTTTGATCTCCCTTCCGTTCATTCTAGTCGCCTGCCTTCTCTCTATGATGTAAGGAAACTGCGGTCATAGAGGCGGTGCGGACGGAAGTCGGTAAACCCCAGAGGAGGGAGGGAGGGAGGACGGAAATTGCGGAAACTCTACTTCCGCTTCCGCCTTGCGGAGGGACCTCCCGGCGCTGCTGTTGCTGCCGCTCCTGCCCCGAGGGCCGAGAGGGGCCCGGAGCCTCCCGGGGGCCATAGAGACGCTGTGGGGTAGAGCGACGCTCTAGGGGGCCCATACTTCGTTGGCCTGTCAGGGCTGCCGGTGTTCACCAGCTGGGGCTTCTCCGAGACGGGGTCAGGCTGGGGCCAAGCCTAGGACGGGGGCGGAGAAACCGCTTTCCCCTTACACATGCCCGCCTTCCGCGTCCTTTCTTCACAGCGGTGGAGTGACACCCGGGTGACCTTTGACCCTCAGCCTGGCCCGTGACATGACCTCTCCCTTCCCTGTTGTGTGACCCTTGAACCCAGCCCTCGGCCTTCCAGCTGTGCTCCATAGAGGGTCTCTGCCTCTCTCATCCCCCGACGTGGCTCCATCCGCCCCCCGTCCCCTTCTGCACTTCTCGAGCTGCCTCTCATGGCCGGCCTGCTTCCCTCCTGAAGCCTCCGCCCTCCCGCTTCCACCCCCACACTGTCACCATTCCCTCCACCTTTTAAGAAAGACGGACTCTGGCTATGCCCCCTGGCTGGGGGAAGTTGAAACCCCCGCTCTGACCCCAGGAGACTTCAGCGGTGCTGTGGTCGCTTATGGAGCTGCCTGCCTGAAGCCTTCACCCCAAGAGAGGCAGTAGGGGGAACCTGCAGAAGGTGCAGTTAAGGGGATCCGTCTCCTAGGTGAGTGACTGAGGTTTTGGTTAATGTGGTTAATGTTGGGGAAAGGGTGGAGATAGGGGCTGAAACAAGCAAGGCAGACAGTATTTTGAAGAGTTAGCAGAGAGACTGATTTGGGATCCCTCTATTAGGAGGAAGGGAGGTTTGGCTTTCGAAAGCTTCTATACCCTAAAGATCTTGTTGGTCTCTAAGGTGGCCCTAGGCTCAAATCTGGCTGTTCTGCTGCAGACCAACGAGGCTACCTATCTGAAACTATAATTTCTGCTTTAATCAAGTTGCATTGTGCCATTGAACCTTGGTATCCTGATTCCCTTCTTTGCTACACCCCTCCCGCCTCAAGAGTGGGATATAAAGGCTCAGGGATCTCCACTTCTACTTATATTGGACAAAGAGAACTTTGACTCTCAAAAGTTTATACCCTGAAAATCATTTGGTCTCTAAAGTGCCCCTGCTCTTTGATCCTGCTGTTCTACAGCAGACCAACATGGCTACCTATCTGAAACTATCTTTGGTGCTTGCTAGACTTTGCAACTGACCCCTTGCATCCTAGCTTCTGGGTCAGATTCCCAAAGATCAGATAAGGAAGCAAGTGTGTCCTGTAGAAGTGGGTGGGTGGGGGAGGAGGGAGGGACTCTGACTTCCATGGAATGAGGCTGACATTGGGCATGCCAGACAAGTTATATCGGTATCAGCTTGTAGAGAGGGAAAAGAAAAAGGGCTCCAGTGACTCTGGATTAAAATAGAAGTCTTAACAGCTGTGGATTCACTGCGTTCAGCAAGCTGATAGCTAGCTTTTGGTTTGGGGCAGGCTAGAGGGGAATGATTAAAGGGAGGGTGCTTTGGTAATGTAGTAAAATGGTTTGGCAAGAGACCTAGAGTGAGTAAAAGGAAGTAATTTTTCAGGCTATAAATTGGGTAACACTTGATGTAGCAATAGGATTTACCTTTGATGACTTTTGAATAGATTAGATGAATTTATGGAGGAAAATCTACCAGGATATTAGCCAAGAGAGCTGTTAGCAAACGAACCTCTGAATTCAGAGGTAATTATATTATCTCTGATAAATAAACATTGTTGATTAGAAATATGAGGGATAGTTATCTCCATGTCCTGCTTGTGCGTTTTCAAGAGGACACATAGCTGTCCTGTTTTAGTGATGGGATGCTAGGCCAGATGGATTTTTGATCTGATCCAACAAGGCAATTTAAGTTATTTCAGTGAAAGACATAACTGAACTTGCTCCTTTTAGATCTTTGCTTTTGAAGCATAGAGAGCCTGTTCTTCAGTCACTTATTTCCAGTCCAAATAGGCTTTTGCCTCTGTACTTAGCACCTGGACCCATTTGACCCACTTTCTTTACAACCAGTTCCACATCCTAAAGACAGGAGGGGAAAATGTTGCTGCTTGACATTGGGCTTTGAGTTTGCAAATAGTGGAGAAAAGGGGAGAAGTCAAGTGTTTTTACACAGTGCCAGAGTTTCTGCCTCTGTAGGAACCCCCCTGTATGCCTTCCTTAAAGTCCTGGTTCTGCTGTGATTGATTGTTCTGTGGGGAAAAGATTGTGTATAATTAAGGAGCAGAAGATCTCTGATGTTAGGCTAGTGAAACAGAATGGGAGCAAACAAGTTCTGAGTGGGAAAGAGTTACTCATAGGTAGGAAAACAGGGTTTGAGGAGCCACACAGATGGGTTGGATGCAGACATTATCAGTATAGGCACTCTGGAATCATTTCCAATCTCAGTCAATCTCTCTGTCTTTGAGTAAACTCAGAGATAACAACTCACATATCTTCTAGAGGCTCTCCCCATAGCTTAGGCCTCGAAACATTTTCTTTGTCTCTGGGAGAGAACCCAGGCTTATTTTCAGCCTTCATAGTTTTGCACGTTTATGACCGTATTTTCTAATACTATGTGCCATGATGACATTTCTAAGTGCCATGAAAAGCTGGGGCCTGGGATTTGTCTAGTCTTGCTATAGCTGTATGAGGTAGAGACTTCTGTTGGCTTATAAGGGGATTTCTTAGAAGCTCAGATGCACTTCCAGATTTTTTAAATTGTGCAATCTGCTTGCAGCATTTGGTTTTAGTGAACCCACAATGCCCTACACAATTGCTTAATCTTTGTTTTATTTATTTGATATATTTTTGTCCCACTTTTTCTTCCTGATGGAGACTCAAAGCAGCTTACAAAAAAATCTTCCTTGGTTTCAGTGGGGCTTGTATGTGGTCTTCATAGCTGTTTGTATTCAACGTGGGAAAGTGACTTAGCTCTGTGTAACTTAGCTGTCCTCTTCTTTTGGAAGAATAAACCAGACCTTAAACAGCATGTTAAACTTTGCCTCATCTACATTAAGTATCTCGCACAGGAATGAAATGGTAGGGCTGCTTGTCATTGTAGGAAACATACTTGGGACAATGTTATTCTCTTCTGCCTTATTATAGCTGGAAACCTGCAGACTGCTCCTCTGACAATTGCCTTCCCTTTTCATGAGAGTGCAATCTGTGATGCTCTCTATGCCCCTCTTCTGCAATAAAAAGTACCCCAAGGGACACTTCCTGGGATGCACTCCTATCATACTGTACTACCAGTCATGTGTGCTGGAGACATTGTGCTAGTGCAGAGGAACAGCAGTCCCCAGAGGATAAAAACTTAGTGGAGCAATTTTGGTTGGTCCTGGGGGAATGCACTTCTCGTGTATGCTTGGTTGTGGTAATGTAATTGTAACCTGCCCTTCCATTAAAGAACACATAGCAGTTTTTAACCACTCAACCCCATGGGGTATTTTCAATGGGGTGAGAGCAACTTGCTTAAGGCTCACCAGTGAGTTCTATATCTGAGCTAGGGTTTAATTTGGGGTTCCCACATCCAAACCCAGCAGTCTAGCTGCTGCACCTATCCCGGCTTAGTACAGTTTTGGTCCTGCAATTGATAATGATGATTGACAACAGGGTAGGATGCAAAAAATGTATGCATATGTTGCTCCTGAGACATGGCATGCAGATTCTTCCCATGTTTATTCCCACCTCCTTTTGTTTCAAAAGCTACATTGCACACTCCTCAGGCAGGGAATTGTCCTCTACTGCTCTGTAAAGCACCATCTGCACTGGCGGCACTGTATTTTAAAAAAAAGTACGACTAATTTGTGAGACATCACCCACTAGAAGCTTTAAAATGAAAGCTGAAATCACAAGGAAGTTGAATTCTGTGCTTAAGGCTACTTCCTTTGCTATGCTGTGGAATACACAATACGGTAACCGTGGTCAGCACAGCAACTCTGCCCCAAGGAGAATCAAACTCTCTCTAATGAATGATATGGCGCTAGGACAAGGGAAGCGATTTGGGTCAATGATGCCAAAGGAACAGAGTGGCGAGGTGCAGCACTTTAAAGTTGCTCAGATTCTTTTAAATGCTCTGCCTGCTTTCCAGTATATTGCTATGTTCAAGAGGCTTAGAAACTTGCTATTAAAAATGCTGAGTTTAGAGTCTGCACAGGGAACCATGTCTACATTACGGCACACACTTCCATAAAAATCAGAAGATGGGTTCATCTAGTTCCACAAGTGACTATTGTGTTTGCAAGCACCTTTCCAAAAGTCTTTCCCTGAGCCACTGCATATGCCAAGGCTTGAATCCGAGTCCTTCTCCACGTAAAGTATGTCCTCGGCTGCTGGGGTATGACCCTTCCCCAGCTTATATGTGAGGAAATTTCAGGATTGTGACCCTTGACTACACTTGGGTGGTGGGTGAGTGTGAAGAAGTGAGACCCAACAAGCGCCTCCACCAAAGCAGCCAGCGCTGTTGCGGTCGATTGGTTTTCTAATTTAAAAGTGTGGAGTCTAATTGGATTGGAATCCCCGCTGTCTACTGTGAAGGGGGTGTTCAGGGACCCTGGCATCATTCCATCCCTCTTGACTGAGCAATTAACTTATTTTTCCCTCAAATCCAGACAGTTTTTTTAAAATTCCTGGAACATTTAATCAAGAGAAATTGTTTGCTGTCATTCAGTGTCCTCAAATGGTACTTGGCTTAAGAAACTGCAATTTTTTTACTAATTGTTTGATGAAGTATAAGACTGGGAGGAAGTGTGAAGCTCTGTTTCAAAGACTTTGTTAGGGGTTTTATTTCTTTTTCAGCTAACCGTTTTTGCCGTCTTGCCAGCTCCAGCTTTAGACTGTGGGATGTGCAAGAGTAAGGAAGGGCAGGGAAAAGATTAGATAAAAGCAGATTCAGGTGAAAAAATGTCCTGTAGCCGGGGGTGCTTTTTCAACCTCTTTCCCCTTTTGAGCGTAGCTTTCATTGTCCTTGAAAGCTGGTTGGTGGAAATTGGGAAGGAAGGAGAGCTGAAGATTCTCTTGAAGGACTAGTTCTACTGTTGTAGAAGGAGATGGTGTCATGGTGAAGAGAACAAGCTGCAATCCCAGAGGTTCCTTGAGGCTTTGCCACAAACTCACTCGGTAGCCTCAGACAAACTGTTCTCGGTTCAGCCTGCCACCATTTACAATATGTTTTTGCAAGGGAGTCAGATAAATGAATGTTGGATAGATCCACCAATAGCTATTAGATGTGATGGATAAACAGAACTTTCTTATTTAGAGTGTAGCTTTGAATTCCAGTTGCAGGGGAGCATCAATGCAGGAAGCCTTGACCTCCGTACTTTTCTTGTAGGCCTTCTGCAAGGTGGGGGTCTCTCTGGATGCCATCATGGGAAAGAGGATGCTGGCCTAGGTGGATCTTGGTCTGATCCAGCAGGGCTTTTCTTGCTTTAAGATCAGAGATGGCTGCAGTAGTCAGTCCTTATCTGAAGTTAATGTTGGGTAACTCACTCCCTTCATCTTTTACAGTACTGATAGGCATTGACTTTTTTAAATAATAAAAGCTATTTTGGAGAATTACTATAATTGCATTTTCTTGCAACTCTGTTCTGCATTGCTTTGGATAAACTGTGTTATACTTGAGGGGAGGACTTCCTTTCCAGAACATTTTTAGAAAAGATGCTACTGTTTGCAAGTTTAATTAAATTGGTTAAAACGAACTTGTGATTCAGTGGCATAAGAGAGTTGCATTTGCTGCAGTTATTTCTACCATCTGGATCGTGAAGACGTGTACCAGGAAATAAGTTCTGTTTAAATCAGTGGTGCTTACTTTGCTATTAATCTTTTAAGGACAAAGGTGCACAGTAGTTCCCTCTCTGCCACCGCATCTTCTGCAATGGTTTCCTGTGTCTTTCAGTGAAAATTCTAGCGTCAGAAGCAACATTAAGAAATCCGGAAAGGGATGGAAGGAAGAAGTTTCCAAAAACTGGCTGCTGTGACTCATTCCTTAGAAATGTCAACTTCCTTCCTGTTTTGCATTTGAGGATGTCAGGGGGGTCAGGCGGAGCCAGGGGCTCCAGGATACAGAGGATGGGTTTGAGAGAGAATCCATGGCTACATGTCCTCTGCCTTCTGCTCTAGTTTTCCAAATACTTCATATCTGCCTGAAAATCTAGGGGTGTGTGTGTGTGTGGCTCCCTTCCCTCCCCCTCTGACCCAGACCCTCAAGCCTTTCTGAAAGTCCTGTCAAAGTCTCATGCCTTCGACTGGCAATGGTTACTTAATGATGAAAGATGTTCCATGTCCTCAGAAGCACTTTGCACTTTAGTGTGCAGGCATAGAGAGGCTGTTGAGTCTATGCCCGATATAGGCAGGTGTGTATAGAAGAGCCCAGAGTCTTGGTGTCAACCTTGATCAGTGCTGATCAGAGATAAGAATGAAAGCCAAGTCTAATGTTCTGCCCATGAAAGTGACTGGCCCCCTCAGGCCAAGTTTGAGTCATTGAATGTTCCATTTGGTGGAGATTGAATAGAACAAGGTCTACATCTCTTCTAAGCTACCTAGAAAGTACCAGTAGCTGCCACTGGAGAAGGAGGTAAGGATGGCTGCATGGGATTCCTTGGGGAACCACTTTGGCCACATGAAGTTTTGGACCAGAGATGAACCTTTGGTTGTCTGATTGAACATAAACCACTCTTAATGAGCTGTGGCACCTTAGAGGGGCAGGATTCAGGATCCTCAGGTTCTCAGGAGAGTCCCTAGCACAGTGGCAACGCATGTGCTTTATATGCAGACGGTCCCAGCTCAGTCTCCAGCCTCTACTGTTGAAAAGATTTCCAGGAAAGACCACTGCCCAAGATTATGGAGCACCACTGTCAAGCAGAGTAGGCATGGACCATTGGCCTGACTTTCTGCAAGGCAACTTGATACATTCAGCTTTTGTTTAGTTGTTTTTAAAGTTTCACACTCCTTGAGGCTGTGCACATGCTACTAGCCTGTGAGCAACTTTTGGTGACTCATAGAAGGAGGATGGGACTGAAAGGTGGGCTTCAGGTAGCCTTGTGGGTATATGGTTTTGGTGCCCTGGAAGACGCTTTCTTCTTCCTGAATGAGTAATGGAAAATAGGCAAATATAACGCAACAGGCATACTTGGTTTGCACAGTTCGTACAGGCAGTGGAATCTTGTGTGGTTTTTCTTTTGGCTGTTTTGGCACAAAATTTAAGATTAGCTCAGTGAAGAAGACAGATTTCAACTGACTTACTTGGACAAGGTTCTTTATTACAAGGGTCTGCTGATGCAAACATTCAAATATTCCCCTCCGTATGTTCTGCATGGGAGTTTCACTGGAAATAGGTTCGGGGGAGGGGACTGTTCCTTCAGTAAAATATGAAACATTTGGCCCCTTTGTAAATCAGTTTCAACCAGGTGTATGAAAGGAAGTGGTTCCTTCGACTGCTGATGTCCCACCTTCTTGTCTTCCAGGTGCATTTCAGAATGACTTTCACGCCCAGGTTGCCGCCAGGTGAGTGTGCAGCACACTGAGGTGGCACGAGAAGAGCTGCCGTGGCCTCCCCTCTCAGGAAGCATTGGGATCCATTCCATCTAGACACAGCGGACACCTCCATCTTAAGGAGGTGTTGATTTCTGTGCAGGGGCAAGCCCCCTTGCCCTGCGCGGCCAATCCTATCTCGGAGCCATTGCCAAGAGGTCTGTGGTAGTGGGGGGCTGTGGTCCCCCCTGTCTGTTTAAGCAGCTGCCACCATGTCGACTTCCTCTCTGCGCCGCCAGATGAAGAACATTGTACACAACTATTCCGAGGCAGAAATCAAGGTGCGGGAGGCTACCTCGAATGATCCATGGGGCCCCTCCAGCTCCCTCATGTCTGAAATTGCTGATCTCACCTACAATGTGGTGGCCTTCTCTGAAATCATGAGCATGATCTGGAAGCGTCTCAATGACCACGGCAAGAACTGGCGTCATGTCTACAAGGTAAGGCGCTCAGTCACAGCCGTTACCACCACCCCATCTCTGAACTGCTAGATCAAGTGTTGGCAACCGTTCCTAGTTAAACAGCCAAACAATGTCAAATCTCACAGCCAGAGATCATTAGAGAGCTGTTATAAGGCAGTCTAACTGCATGACTGAAAATATACAATTTAAGATTACTGATAATTGACACGTTTCATAATGTTTCTGCAGCCCAAACACTGGTTCTTGTGAGTCCTTCGTTAGGCAGTGCCATGCATGACGAGATGCCAGCAATTCATACCCAGGAGCTTCAGCATGTGAGGCCAGTACTCAGCCGCTGAGCCACGTTGCCGGGGAGGGGGTGACTCAATAGCGAAGCATCTGCAGTACACGCTGAGGGATCTTTGGCATCTCCAGTGAAAAGGATCAGATGACAGGTGTTGTGAAGGATCTGTGCCCGAGAACCTGAAAGCCACCGCCAGAATGAATAGACAGTACAGACCTTCATAGACCGATGGTCTGATTCAGTATAAGGCAGCTTCATTTGTTCCTGTTTGCTGAAGATGTTGGCCACCAGTAGGAAACTGGCTGCACGGTTTACGACAGGGCTGGGAGAACGGAAGAAGACTGGGTTTCATCTTGAGTGTGGCTAGTGGAAAGCTCAAGTTGAATCAGAAAGAGCGTGCTGTAGAGTTCATTGAAAAGCCCATGAGCAGCAGTGAGAGCAGCAAAGGAGTTACTTTTTTGCTGCCCTTTTGTCAGCAAAGTTACATCCAGCTCAAGTAATTCAGCATTTGACAGGTTCAGAAATATGGAGGGAATTGGCTAATCGCTGTGATGTCTTTTTGTGAGAGATTTTATCTCTGAGAGAGATTTTATCTGCAAAGAATCACAAAAAGACACCACAGAGATCGCTCAGATTTTATCAGACTTGAGTGCTTCTTTAGAAATATTTTGGATAGTAAAGGTGTCTGAAGAACCATCTTGGGACTTTCTCTCCCTACGGATAGTTTCAGCTTGTTATCTTTGAATGGTGTTGACAGGATCCGGAGTGCTGTAAAGCCCCACCTGGCTTAGGCCCTTGCCTATCTTGGTTGATAAAATCTTGTGGGACTAAGGCAAGGGGGCCAAAATGCGGATTATCAATGCCGCTTGTGCTGTGGGAGATTTTCTGCAGCCTTTGTAAGAGGGTGTCCACTGCCCCTCATAAAAAAACCAACAACTCTCAATAAAAGGCTTATGGCCAATCACAGGCTGTTGTAAAAGTTGCCCTTTTAAGGAAGTTGGTGTCAAAGCATTTCCCAGGTTTCCTGGATGACTCATCCACCCTTGACCCTTTTCAGGCTGGCTTCTAGCCTGACTATGAAAATGTCATGGTCTTGCTTGCTCTGATAGGACAATCTCCAGTTACAGACTGATATACGGAATGCTTCGTTATTAATACTGCTGGGTTTTGCAGCTGAATTTGACACAGTTGACCACTCAGTTGCATTGCAGTGCTTGGAATGCAAGGTGGGGAATAGAGGGGGCAGCACTGCTCAGAAGATGTAATTAGGGAGTCAAGATTGTGGAATTTAACCTGCAGT
This sequence comes from Eublepharis macularius, assembly GCF_028583425.1. Lineage (NCBI taxonomy): Eukaryota > Metazoa > Chordata > Lepidosauria > Squamata > Eublepharidae > Eublepharis > Eublepharis macularius. The sequence continues at coordinate 62,947,284 of NC_072801.1, read as the reverse complement.
GTGTTCCCGGGTTCATTGTTACTACCCATGTGTTTTAAATTCTTTTGCAAGTCACTGAATGAGCTCATCCAAAACTTTGAAGTTGAGTGTCCTCAGCTAAGCCTCTTGAAGCAGCTATCTTTGCTCTTGGCTATTTGCTGTGATTCAGTGGCTGTGAGAGGACAAGCAAAAAGTGAATGCAGGAAAGATGACAGAAGTGCTGTTGGTTGGCGGGCTGGTGGAGTAAATAACTGTTTGTTCCCAAATCTTGATGGAGTCATATTATCTTTTTGAGGTTCAGATGAGACATAAAATTTTTGGAAAAGTCATGGAAAAGAACCATCTCTCTCCCCCTCACCATTTTGTGTTGGCGGGGGGGTGTGTGACTGAAATCTCTGTAGTACTGTTACTCATTGAACAACACAAAATGGATCATTTGTAACTTAGCATCTAAAGTTGTACTATTGGCACATTTATTGATTTAAAAGTATAAAAATCTTCATTTTCTTGAAGAAAAATTGTGAGTATACTCAATACTTGAAAAAGTTGCAAATTGCTGTGCCCTGTGCTACAGTTGCACCTGTGTCTTTAGTTTTTGCCATCCGAGAGGTGAGAAAAAATAAAAGTTGATGGTAGAAAACATTCAGTAGTAAGCAGAAGAAAGTGTATCATTTGGATAGGAACTCATAAGAAGCATTTTACTCATTCTAAAAGCACAAATATTTGATAGGATTTTTTTTTCCAGTGAGTTCCCCAAATTGCCTAATTTTTTTATTGGAAAATAATTGAAAAAAGGCTTTGGAGGGGAACCCCCCCCCCCAGAAAAATACTGTTTTGTTTGTGAACTGCCCTTGAAGACAATCTGGGAACTTCTTTGGGTGCAGTTTGATGACATCCCTACCGCTACTTCCAGAAGTCTCTGCTTCCTGGTCTACCTGCCTCCACTCAGAGAATTTCTGGGCTTTTAGTCTTTTCTCCCCGTGAACACCTGTGAATTATTGGCCTCTCTCTTTTGGGCGGGAGTCAATCTCTTTTTTTCTTTCTGTCTTCTCCAGGCCATGACTCTGATGGAGTACTTGATCAAGACTGGCTCAGAGCGAGTGGCGCAGCAATGCAAGGAGAACATCTATGCCATCCAGACGCTGAAGGATTTCCAGTATGTTGACCGCGATGGCAAGGATCAGGGAGTCAATGTGCGGGAGAAGGCCAAGCAGTTGGTGGCCCTCCTGAAAGACGATGAGCGCCTCAAAGAGGAGCGGGCTCACGCGCTCAAGACTAAGGAGAAACTGGCCCAGACTGCCACTGGTAAGTGATCACTTCTGTGCTGGCTGAGCTGATCCACCTCACACTGTCTAGCTCCCTTGCTCTCTGTCTGTATGTAGCATGCATCCATAGATGGCTGTTAGGGGAGATACAAATGTTCCCCGATCCCTTCACCGGGCTTAAAAACAATAGGGTTACATAAAATACACAGATCCAGAAGAGCTCTGTGGCAAAGACAGCTGTGACTCTCAAAGGTTTATGCTACAATAAAGTTGGTTAGTCTTAAAGGTGCTACTAGACTATAAAATACACAGGGCACTAAACCACAACCCTGCTGTCTTTATTAAAATGCCCTCACAAACAGTTCACGAGGGCATGACAGGAATGACAGGTGTGTGGGAGCAACAACAGTGAATGCGCAACCCTTGATCTTACTGATCTGCAGAGTGGCACTTTCAGAAGGAGCAGTAGAATCTTCTGATCACCATTTTGTGTGTAAGAGAAATCCTTGGCTAGAGCATGTATAGGCAGAAGGTCCCGGGTTCAGTCTATGGTATCTTTTTAAAAAAATGGTATACTGAGACTTTGGAGAGCTGCGGCCAGTCAAAGTAGACAATACTGGGCAAAGTGGACCAGTTAAAGAAGCAACAGATTTGCATGTTTGTGTCCTAGAAATGTTCTATTACCTCTAGAAAAGAAAGAACCATTGTCTATCTTGAAGAGATCCTTGAAGAAGCACAGTCATTTCTCAGGCACCCCGCCTGCCCCAAATCAAAAGACTTAGCAACATCTAAGCACACTGATTCTGTGTTTGCGAAGCTGCTGCTGTTTATTAACTTTAAGTGTATGTATGCTGCTTTTCTTCCCAAAGGAGGTGGAGAGGACCCTAAGTAATTTACAGTACAAAAGTGGAATTTATCCAAAGAGAAGGCTTTGGAGTGCTGGGCAGGTTTTTCTCTCTTTTCCTGACGGAAGGTTTTCCTCCCAGCTCCAGGCTACAAATCTCAGGCAAAGAGGTGAAGGCCAGCAGCCCTTTGTTTCATGCCTTTTAAAAAGGCTACCTGCCAGAAAAGGGCTGGGCAGGGACTCGTAACGATAAGGTCTTATGGCAACTGGCTGGTATCTCCCCACCTGTTACTGTTAGGCAGTGCAGAGCTGGAGAGCCTGCAAGGAGGTTGGAATGTTTTGATCTCTGCATCTAATGTCAGCGCAAAGAGTGCAGTTGTTGGCCATCCCTGCCTAGAGAGCAGAAGATAATGCCGGGATGTCTTGTTCTATGCAGTGAGCGGGGGGATTCTGAGCAGGCTGTGAGGATGCTTGAAAAATTGAGATCCTTTACTTGTCTCCCCACACAGAAGCTCCTTTCCTGCCCTGAATTTACCATATTAAGGAATTTGGTGCCCCAGTCTATGTCCTCTCCCCTGAAATCATACTTGCTCAAATTTTGGGCCCGGCTGCTCCTCCCTGATTAAAACGAGGCTGGCCTGACAAGATGGCCCCCCCTTCTTCTTGTGCTTGGCAGGTTGCCAGGCTCTGAGGCCAAGTTACAGGCCTCCTTGATCTGCCAGGGCCCCTTTGCTGTGTTGATAACCCCAAGATCAAATTCCACCCTCTGTTGTTTGCAAAGCACCAGGTGAGATAAGCAGGTGGGAGTTCGCTTTCGCTTTCTATTGAAGTTGCTCTGCAAAAAATACAAGGAATTGGTTAAACATTAGATAGATGAGGTAAAAAAAGTAGCAGGAGGGGAATTCCAAAGCCTTTCCCACCCCCCAAACTGCTGGAGGGCTATAAGTGATTCCTTTTGTATTTTTAAATTTAATAGAGCAAGATTAGAATCCAGTAGCACCTTAAAGACTAACAAGGTTGCCAGGGTATAAGCTCTTTTTGTCAGATACCTTGATAGGGCTTTAAATTTGATAGGTATTTTCAAAAGGTGTTTAGTAATCCATTTTAAACCATCCTGGACCTTCCTAAACTACCCACGGTTATCTGCCTTGGGCCTTCCTACATGAACTGTTCAGCATTTACCCTGTTCTTGTGCCTCACCCTGAATGTTTCTTTAAAAATTCATGCTCTTGCCATACATGGCTTCAGTGTCAGGCTAACGCTGGAAGGAAGACCTGGTTTCAGATCCCCGCTGTGCCATGTAGCCTCTCAGGTGTCCATGGGCCAGTTGCACTCTTGGCCTAACTTCTACCATGCGGGTTGTTGCCTCTTGTAGAGGACCCAACTCCGTAGCATGCCTTTGCTTGCATTTGTACTTTAAACAACAGTTGCAAGAATTCCTGAGCTGTGAGTTGGAATAGCCAAACAGTTTCCCCGAAGGGCTACGTTGTAGCAGGTAGACATTTGATTAGTACCTGATTGAGAAAGCCCCGACAAAGCCTGTGCCTCTTCACCCAGTTCTTCACCTTTTCCTTAGCCATGCCATTCCCTCTCCAACCTTCTCCTTCTCTAACCGCATAAAAAGAGATAAATACTAGGCATTGCCCCTTTTCCATCTACTGCCAGTTCCAATCACTGTGTTGTTTCCACCCAGCCATTTTGATGGGACATGAGCACCCTGTGGTTGCTAGATAGTTGCAGTTGCTAGGCAACGGAAAGATTTTCTGGCTTTCAGGTTTGCTCAAAGATAGCCGAGGAGCACTTGCATACTGTTGCCTTGGGCCTGTTAACTCAGTCCTTGCCCAGCCTCAGCAAATTGGTCAACTTGACTATGCATAAGCTTCTGGAAAAAGAGGCTTCAGAGATCGCATTTAAGGGGCAGCTTGGTGTAGTTTGAGACAAATATCTCATTTGTGTACAAACTGGACATCAGTCTCGAACACAGAAATCACATTGGGAACAACCAAAGTCTCGTTTCATTAAAATCCAGAGTGGAGGTGAGGTGCTGATACTGTGTGGTGGAGATCCCAATACTGTTCCGGAATGTTCTGTGTGTGTTTTCTTGGATCAGCATCTGTTGGCAGAGGAGAGCACGAACATTTGAGTTGTGCAGAAAAATCTTCCTGTCTGTCCAAGTAACTTTTAGCTCTGTTGACGTCTACCCTAAAAACTCACATTCTCTCATTCAGCAGCAAAATTTAATACAAATAAATACTGGTTTATGCCGGGCAAGACATAAGTGTTGTGAAGCATTGATTCACTGTAAGATCTTCCCCTGAGAATGAGGAACTGTTAGACAATCTCTGTGCATGTGTAGGGGAGAGGGATTGCTATACCTCTGAACAAAGCCTCTTCTTTAGGGTTCGAATCAGCGTACCCATTTTTGCCTGTCTGTATTTTGCCTCTTGATGAAAGAAGGGAAAATATTAATGGGGTCCTGAAAAGGACAGGAAAGACATTCGTTCCCCTCCTGTCTCCATCTTCCCAGTGGCTGGCTTACCACCACTACCCCATGACACTGGTTGTGCTGTTGCTGGCGTCCCTGTGCTAATGAGGGGTGACATTTGGTGCCAGGCTGTCTAGGGCGGGGGAGGGAGAGGAGACTGGTATTCAGGTCATGGCACCGGTGGCTGTACTGTCCTCTTTCCTTTCTTCTCCCTCTGTCTCTGCCAAGGCTTGTAGAGTGGCATGCCAAATCTCCTGCCGCAAGGGTTGTTCCCTTCCAGGCGCACCGAAACAGGGATACTCTCATTTTCATTTATGTGGCATACCAATTCCCAGGTCCTATCTAATTATATTTTATTTATTTAGAGCAGTTCTAACACTGCCTGTCAGTTACACAGTTCTCCAAGATAGCATGTGTTTGAAATACTTCCCTAAAATCACCATTCTGTTCCTGCCACCCCATCATTTTAGCTATGTGGTGACAACCTTCTTTCTGTGAGAACCTTTTTACGGACAAAAAGAAGTACTTCTTTACGTAACAAAAGAATTTGCTGCCAGAGGAAGTAGCAATGGCCACGGGCATAGAGGGATTAGACAGATTCATGGCAGATAGGTCTTATCAGTGGCTGCTGCCCAAAGGGAACCTCCACACTCACAGGTGGCGAACCTCTGGGTATCGATGCCAGGGGAAGGCCTCAGTCTCCGTGCCCTGTTGTCGGCCTCTCGGAGTAACTCGTCGGCCACTTGCTGAACAAGATGGGACCGCTGGTCTGCTCTAGCAGGACTCTTCTTATGTTCTGTGGGAGAAAATCTGACATCCTCCCTGGGAGCAGATTGCTCTGATGTTCTAAGCGTGGTGGTTGCTGTGGTGGTTGCTCATTCTGATAAAGTATGCATGTTCTGGGATGTCAAAAACTGCATGCTAGACTTTTGTTGGGGTTTTTGGGTTATTTTTTTAATGTGGTGGAGAAACAATACACTGCGTGATGGAACCTTTTCCACAATTCTTTAAGCGTCTGTCCAGCTCCAGGCTAGTGAGTTGGGATAGGTAATAAGGTTAAAAACAGATGGCCGCTTAAGCCCTTTGGTGGCTGTCGGGGGGAGGGGGTGGAAACAAGGAGCTGCCGTGCAAAGGCTGCGTCCCTTTAACATTGTCCGATCCTACCCCAGCTTCTGACATTTCACTAGGCTCTGTTGACATTGTTTCTCCCCAGGCCATACGGGCTGGAAATGTGAAAAAAGGAGTTTGTAAAGTTTGAGGCTGCTTTCACAGCCATTCATTCAGCTCTTGGGCTGTGTATTGTGATGTACAAAGCATGCCACTGAGAGTCCAGGAGGCAAAGTGAGAGAGCCTTGAGGACGGCTTGGCTGAGCTGTGTGCTGTTCCTGGCCAGTGCCTCATCTCACCCTCTCCCTCCTGCCCCCTGTTGCTCATTCATATAAGACCAGGCAGTATACAAAGGTGGTGCCCACTCTGGTACAGCCCCTCCAGGAGCACAAAACCCTCTTAAAATTTATACTGCCGCTTTATCTTTCTGTTCCTCAAAGGAGCTCAGGACCCACGTGCATTTGTTTTATCTTGACAACTTCCCTGTGAAGTGGGCTAGCCTGAGAGGTGGCAGCTGGCCCAAGGTCACGCAGGAAGCCGAGGGGGGATTTGAACACAGCTCACCTTGTCCCTTGTTCAGTGCCCTAACCGTTGCTCTATGGTTAGCGTGCCCTGCACTCTTCTGGAGAGAGTGCATCTTGACAGCACTGACCCTTTCCTTCCGCCCCTTCCCCCGTTCTTCAGCTTCGTCATCTTTGGCAAACGCCCCGGTGGAAGCCGAGCAGGCCTGGCCCCAGAGCAGCGGGGAGGAGGAGCTGCAGCTACAGCTAGCGCTGGCCATGAGCAAGGAGGAAGCGGAGCAGGTAAGCGCCAAGGTAAATCTGTCGCTGGAGGCTCCTTGGGTGGGCGGGAAGGCAAAGGGGGTCGTGGTGGATCATGAAAGAGATGCAGAGACCAGCAGGCAGCCCACACCTGGCATCAGGTTGGTTCTGAGGTCACCACCCTTTTCGGCTCTGATGGGTGGAAACTTCTCTTGCAGGCCGATAAAAGCAGACTTATACAAGCAGGGCCACACCTGTGCCTGTGTGGGAGCAAGCAGTGCCCAAAAGTTGGATATTGTGCACCTGAACCCTGCCCACAAATCTTACTAATGAATTGGAAACAACGTAAATATAGACAGCATAACTTTAAAAAATCATTACAGAACCAGTGAAAGTATAATTCCATTAGGGGCTGGCGTTATCTGCCAGCTAAATTAACACCACCAATATTCCAGAACTGATATGCTTAATTATCTGTATGGTTTGTATTGTGAATATCATGCTCTTCCTCATATAGCACGTTTCCTCTTCTCTCCACAGTAGGATGATCCATTTAGCCATTTTGGTATTACACATCAGTTGTGAGTCTATAGATGTGTATACTTTTCTGGCAGCGACACAAAAATGAAGTAGGATCAATATTGGTCACTTTCCCAGGTGTTGGACTGCCTCCTCGCTGGATTTAAAAGGCACCCTGAGATACTCTTCTTCCAGCTCTAGAAATAATCGGGCTGGACCCCATCAGAACTTTCCCACAAAACTTCCACAAGGTTGTTAGTGGGGAAGTTCATCAAGGCCTGACCATTAGCTTGTTTGAGAATTACTGGTGCACAAATTATCTTTTGGATTATACAGTAACAAAATATGATTTTTTTTTATATTGACAGTGTTGAAATATTATATTGTGGTGCTTACATGGTATGTCTTTCAGCTCTATACCCATGCCTTAATAGGATATTCACTTTACTGGTTCTATAAATTATCTTCACCTAATCAGCTCTCTGAAGCTTTTTCCATTCATTAGTGATTTTTTTTTAATCTATCATATGGCCATTGGTGAAGGAAACATTGCTGGCCTTTGAACCCTTGCTCAATTAAAAAAAAGAATTACCAATTGGTGATCAGGGACATGGTTTTTATACCTGCTAGAAGAAAAGATTGGCAAGCTTTGTGTCCATTGTATGCACAGATATCCCTTGAGCACGTTGAACTTGTGGGTACTGAGCTTTGTTGTCAACCTCTGGTCGTTCCATTGGACCCAGTTGGAGGAGAGACTGGGTTGGATCCCACAGATCCATTCCCCTAATAGCAGCTCTTTCCCCCCCAGCGCAAGGAGCCTTCGCCTGACGCAAGAGGCTCTGAGAGAACGGAACTGCAGGGTCCAACCTGTTGTGTGAGTTGCGAGCTGTTGGCCATGGCCATGTTGGGGAGAGAGACTGGTGGGCAGCAGGCCATTTTCTTTAGTGGCCATCATGCCCTGCAGTGCAACCTGGGTAAAAAAAAGTTGAGCCCCCCCCCCCCCGAACTTTGGATAACTGGGAAAGAGGGACCAGAGCAATGCAGATGAATCCGAGCTGATGTTTTCCAACAGGAAGTGGCTTTTTGATGGAGATATTTTCATCCAGATTTTCATGTAGAGGCCCATTGACGATGGACCTCCCCCCAGTCCCAACCAGGGGAGACCGTGAATGTTTCCCTTCCCTGTCACAGGATCCTGTCCCCTTGGGTTTTACTGTCCTTCTCTGTCATATCTTGTGCGTTCCTCAGTATCCAGTGTCCTCAGAAGCACTTCCACGGAACTGAAGGTTGTGGGGTTGATGCTGTCTTCAGATCTGCCTCTCTTTCTCAGCTGCCAGACCCAGATTTGGATCATATGGCTCTTGATCACGTTAGGCCCACCTACCTTGGGTTTTGGCCAGGCCCTCACTCTGTTTATTAATTATACTTTTACCTGCTCCTTCATAAAGGGGTGAGGGAGAGAAATCAACCATCTCCCACCCAGGCACGGATCAGGGCCACCTGTGCTTTCCTTCAAGTAAGGCTACATCATTGGGTTCTCTCAGACCTTTTCCTCAACTCCTGTCACAGCCCATGAGACCCGTGAGGCCTGCCTCGCAATGCTGACTGTTCCGTCTCCTCCTCCTTGCCTTTCCTGTGGCTCCTCTGATTGGGGGTGATCATGTTTGCTTACTCTGCCACCCTTTTTTCATTTGATTTGTGGCTCCTTATTCCCTTGCCCTTTTCCTCAGTCATGCCCTGTTACCCCACCCTGTTTGTAAATTGGGATTGGGGGTGGGGGGAATCCACCTTCAAAGATCCAGGGAGATGACCTGTTAAGCGATTTAGATTTCTCTGTACCAAAATGGTCCTAATTTGGAGCAGTTAACCCTTTCTCCTTTCCCAGAGACCAAAAGAGATCATTCATATCCCTTGCCCTGAACTAGTTTTGTGAGGTTGGACTTGGATTGTTGTTGGTTGAGGGTGGGGGGGTTCTGCTATCACAGAGAGGATGTCTTCTGGCATTTTGTTTCCAGGCCATGACAAGATTGTGATGGTTTCCAGTTTGTATCAGGGTGGCCTCAGAACAGATGGGTTAGGTGGAGAGACCTGTCCTAGGCCCTCTTGGGGAGTTTAACGGCAAAGTAGGGATTAGAACTAAGATGCTCCCACGTCCACACTTAGTATTTGTGGGCTACAGCCTACAGATGCTTATGCTGCCATTAAATCTGCTAGCCTGCAAGGTGACACAAGGCTCTTGTTCTTGCTGTGGTGGGCTAACATGGCGGCACCACAGGAACTTCTATACGTAAAAGTGCTGACTCCTAAAACACACACACACTTAATACAGTTGCTTTCTGTTTGTGTCAGTACAGTCTGTACCCCAAAGGGGGTTCAAGTGTGTGTGGAGGGTCTTTGTGAGCACCCCCTCATTAGGACAGACTGCCCAGAGAAAGAGAGAGAGAGTATATGAGTGCCCCATCAAAGACAGAGACAGAGTGTTGGGAACGGGGTGCGGGTGGCTAACCAGAGTGAGTAAAGACTGGGAAGCATCTGTAGCTCGTCCGTCATTTCTTTCCCTCGCTTCTCCTCCCTCTGCTACGTCAAACTCCATTCCATGCCTCTTATTTTGTGTTTCTTCCCCCCCCAGCCCCCTGCAGTGGCCGACGAGGACCTACAGCTCCAGCTAGCCCTTAGCTTGAGCAAAGAGGAACACGACAAGGTTAGACTCTGATCACACACACGCCCCCTCCCTCTGACAACCGTGCCTTGGAAATAATCAACTAAACCACTACCTCCCCCTCCCCAAACAGGCCCCTTCCCCCTCCCTCACACTTTCCACTAACTTGGCGTTCTCTGTCTCTCCACATTCCATCCTAAGCAGACCGATGCAACGTGCCGTGTCTCCATTCCACTTTAGACTTCTTTAATTGTCCACTGCTGTAGACTCGACATTTCCCATGCTACCGTCCCTCAAGGAAGGCCCCGGAGGTTGGACAGCTCAAGTCTGTGTGTCCTCCTAAGCCTGCTACAAGCTCTGGGCCTTTTTTATAACCGGTGCCTATCCAAGGCATTTATCAGGTGTCTTCTGAAGAACAGATGATAAGCCGAAGGAGGAGGAACCTGCTGGATGGGGGACGGGCTTTGGAAAGGGAGAAAATAGAAACCTGGACCAAAGGGGTTTGGGGGGTGGGGTCTGGTTTGGCTGTGAAGGGCATGAGAGTTAGCTGAGGAAGAGGATGGTTAGCATATTCAATGGGATGTGAGAGGAGAGGGAGGGAAAATAGTTTTTCTTGGCCTGAACCACGTTATTGGGGAGGAGGATAGAATGGAAAGACCTGAATTAGGCTATTGACCCAACTCAAGGTACCTACAGTAGGGTCGGGGGAATGCTTTCCTCTTGAGCTCTCCTGCATTCTCAGAGTAGGGCAGATTGGGACTCCAGGACTCTCCTAGTTTGGGAGTGCAGCACTGGGTTCCTCCTTCATTCTTGGCTCTTTGGAGTGCCTTCCTGAAGGTAAAGGAGTTTTCATTATGCCTGAGCTGAACGGGATTTTAGATGGCTGCTTAGATGAAAAACAACATCTAGAGTTAACCACCTTGGTGCTGCCAAATCTCTCTGCCTGCCTGCCTCCCTTCTGAAGGTGAGTAACCACCAGCAGTCACCTGCCATCTTGGGTTGATACCTCTGTCCTTCCCACAACCCTTTGCAGGAGGAGCGAATCCGGCGTGGGGATGACCTACGACTCCAGATGGCCATTGAGGAGAGCAAAAAGGAGTCTGTGCCTGCAAAGGAGGAGGTGAGGCAGGCCAGAAGACAATGGCCCCGTGGTTCCTAAGGGAGGGGAGAAGACAATCAAAGGCAAATGAATGGCCATGATATGCGCACTGGGAGGCTTGTCTGTTCGTGTCTAGAGAAATACAAAATCAATGTAATACCTTTGTTAGGGCCAACCCAATGACACGTAGAGTGAGCAAGCTTTCAAGTTTCCATAAACTCTTCATCAGGCCAAGTATTACAAAATTTAAAAAGGGTGGGGGGGGGAAGCAGATTTTTAAGCAACTTTTTCAGAACATGGTATTAAGAAGATCTCCTGATGCCAGCAAATAGTGGATTTACATTGGGCCTGATGAAAAGTTTTGGAGAACTCGAAAGCTTGATGATTAAATAGTACGTGGACTGTGTTCTTGGCTTCTTGGATTTTACTTTTACTAGAAAAAATATATCTAGTAAAGTAGCTGGTTGCTCTGCCAGTCTCAAAAGCAGCAAAACAGGTCATTGACAGTCAAGGGAGAGGGTCTCTGGGTACTTGGGACTCTCCCAGGTATGCATGAAAATATGCTTTTGTAAATTTGTCGAAAGAAAAAAGCCCTCTATGCAAATACCTGGTGCTTGGAGAGGGCTGAGCATGTTCTAGGAGGCACAGTACAGAATACTGAGAGCAGTCAAGAACCAGCTAAAGGAAAATGGAGGAGAAATTGGCCTGCTTGGGAGAGTGTATAGAGTAAGGGGGAAGGGGTTCTTTTCAAATCTCTTTGATGCTCTATAGCTTGTGCCTCTGAATGCAACCAACAGGGGAATGCCAGCATTTAGAGGCATACAGTAAGCCACAAAGAGAGCAAAATGCTAGAATAGACAGCCTTTGGCCTGTTTCAGCAAGATAATTCCTCAGAAGTTGAGAGAGCAGGGATTGCATCCAGGGAGGCAAGTTACAGGAAGGGACTTGCCAAACTGGGTCGTCTGCCTCTCTCCATCTCCTTGCTATTCTGTATGGCCATAGAAAAGAGCTAGGCCTGGAGGCTCCATCATGCTGTAAGTCTCTTGGATGGCTGGAGATGGGGGATGTTGGTTCTAAGTTGCTCTTTTCTGTATCTGGGTTGCTGGGGTGTGTGAGCCTTTGGCCTGTGAGGAGCGCTTAGCTGCAAGCACACAATGCTGATCACCTGATTTGGTGGGCTGTGCCATTGACTGTAGGTAGAGCAATGCCCACTGCCTTTCAGAGCAGTCCAAAAGCCCCAGGAGAGAAGCAAAACTCCATCAGGGATAGGGTTGACAGCTCTAAGATGGAAAATTCTTGGAGTTTTGGGGGTGGAGTCCAGAGAGGGACTTCAACAATGTTTAATGCCATAGAGTCCACCCTCCAAAGCCGCCATTTTGTCTGGGGGAAATTATCTTTGTTGGCTGGAAATTGGTTGTAATTCTGGGAGATCTCCAGACCCAGAGGCTGGCAATGCTAGCCAGAAAGGGCTTCTGGGTACTTTGGAACAGGAAAGGGGGGGTTGCTGTGTTTCAGCTGGGGGAAAGGAGGCATGGGTTTCTCTCCCTCTGTCTTTCTCAATGTATCCCCCCATGCAGTCATCACTCATGGATCTCGCTGATGTCTTCACCACCCCACCGGCTGCCGCTGACCCCTGGGGTGGTCCTCCTGCCCCTGCTGACCCCTGGGGCGGCTCTGCTCCAGTTGTGCCCGCAGCTCCCACCGACCCCTGGGGACCACCTGCTACTGGAGCAGCTTCCACAGGGGGAGACCCTTGGGGGCCCCCTGCAGCGCCCCCTGCAGTGCCCTCAGACCCATGGGGAGGTGCCACAGCTACAAGCACTGACCCCTGGAAACCTGAAGGTAAGCACCAGTGCTTCTAAGAGGCTGGGGAAGCATTTTGCAGAAGATTTAAAGCAGCTTCTAATTAGGCACGGTATCGAGGTCTAGGAGCATGGTTTTTCCTAGGCTACCCCACTCCCCCAAATACCCTTGGAGATATAGATAGGTTTCTTCTCAGGATTTTGGAGATTACTTTTGACTATGATCCAGATCATGGGCATAGGCCAAATTGTCCAGGAGGGTCAGGAGTTGAAGCTTAGCAGATGTGTTTGCATCTAACAATAATTTTGCCCCCTACTTCGCAAGCACCAACTGATTTTTGTGGGTCTGCACATGCGTACTTCTTATTCCCCTTCCCCTCGTTTAACTACTAGGTTATTCATGTTTTGACCATGGTGGACTTTTAATTTTTTTTATTATCTCTTGCCCAAAAATTTCTGTAATATTCAACTGGGAAAGTCAGGGGTAATAATGGCCTTGCCCCAGAGAACTGAACTCGTTCAATTTTCTGAACAGCACTAATTGTCATCTTACAAATAACAAAATAACAAATATGTATTACTTTTTAAAATATATAACTATTGTTATCCAGCAATTACAGAGGTTAAGGGTAGAAATATCCCAATTATTACTTAGCCCCAGTTAATTTATTTGTTTTATTTATTTATTTATTTATTTCATTTATAGTCCGACTTTCTCACTAAGACTCAAGGCGGATTACACAGTATGAGCTTAGTACAATCAGTATCAAGTACATTTCCATATAATGTCAAGGACATTTCCATAATGCCATAGGGTAAATATAAACAAGCTTACAAAGACATACCATTATCAAGGATTCAATACAGAGTAGAAGAAATGCTAAACAGAACATAATGAAATCTAGGACTGATAATAAAAGCTGAAGCAGAACATAATCCATTCTAGGACTAACATTTGACAACATGAAGCACGGTAGTGCATAGGTGTACATATTTAAAGCAGCAGATAGTATGTAAGGCAACATGGTGAAGTCTATGGTCCCTAACTCATTAGTGAAGCATCTGAGACTTCATCCCTACAATACAGCCCTCCGTATTTGAGTAAAAACCCTTTTTGAATAATTCTGTTTTGCATCGTTTGCGGAAATCCAGGAGAGTGGGGGCTCTCCTGACTTCCTCAGGCAGGCCGTTCCACAGAGTAGGGGCCACCACAGAGAAAGCCTGTGTAGAGGCTGCTGTTGATTTCGCCCATGTTGCAGCCTGGCACCTCTAGGAGACGTTTCCTGCCCTTCCTCATAAGATAATACGATGAGGCCCAAAATAAACCCAAAGAGGTTTTCAAACAGTTGAATCATTGAGAATTACACGTGTGATCTAATACCCATCCTGAAATGTATCCTCCTGAAACATCATTAGATGTCGGCCATCTTTAAACCACATCTTTCTCTCTTTGTGTGAGATGAAGATATTCAGGCCTTTCTCACACAGCTATTCTGATGCTGCCTCTTACCACTTCCTGTCTCAGAGGCTCTCCCCCACCCTGGGTGTCCATTGCAAGATAGATGGGTATTTGTCAAGCTCTTACAAAACAGGCTCTGATATTAAGTCTCCTCCCAGGTGCGGGTTCCGCTGGGACTACAGCAGCGCCACCCACAGACCCCTGGTCGTCCGGTCCAGCTCCCACATCCCAAGCGAAAACCGCCCCTGACCCTTGGGCTCCAGCATCCACATTCTCAGATCCCTGGGGCGGCTCCCCTTCCAAACCCAGCACCAATGGCACTGCAGGTGAGGGAAAGCAGGCCCTCGGGAATCCTGGATTGGGGAGGGGGCTGAAGAAGGGGTTATGGCAAACAGGCTGATGAACCAGGATTCCTGGCCGTTGTGTCCCAGTATGTCAGAGAAAGGGAAGGAAACCAGGACTGCTGGATCTTCAAGGAAAGGCAAGGGAATGGGCCCCCTTCTCCCTGCTAATCTTACCACCCCCACCCCTTCCCTCTCTGCCCTCTTACTGCCTTGTCCCTCCCCTCCAGCTGGTGGAGGCTTTGAGCAGTTTGGCAGCCCCGATGGGGATGAATTCTCGGATTTCGACAGCCTGCGTCCAGCACTGCCCAAATCTGGGAGCAGCACAGGTGAGCCCTGCTCCCTGCATGGCTCCGCCTCTTTGCCTGACTCCATTCCTGTGCATGTTCTTCTCACCCTCTGCTGCCCCAGCTGCCTAACCTAAGCATGCTGTTCCATGAAGGACTGGGTTATAAGCCAGCCTACCCGTTTCCATACCTCTTTGGTTTTTCTCTTCGCTGCCCCTCCATGCCAGCCCAGCCCTGCTTGGAGTCCCAAGAGCAAATATTGTTCCTGCATGTATTTCGAGTGGGGAAACGGTTTTGTCTTGCTAGTCTCTCTAGCTTGGGGCTCGCCTGAGGTTTTGCATAACTTCATCTGTGTGAGAGGATTGAATGCAGAGGTGCCCTCAGCTGGTCACCTATTGATGCATTTACCCCGGTGTATGTGTCTTCTTCCCTACACTTTTCTGCTTTTCTAAATCTTCTCATACTTTCCCCTTTTTTAACCACCCTCCTGGCTTTTCTTTCTTTCTTTCTGATCCCAGGTGAGCTGTCACTGTTAGCTGGGGAGGTGCCGGTTTCGCGGGCTGCTGTTGGCACCGACAGTCCCAACGCTTTTGACATGACGGCAGTGAGTGGATCATTAGCCGAAGCCTCTAAGCCAACGCGCAAGACCCCCGAGTCGTTCCTGGGTCCCAATGCTGCCCTTGTCGACTTGGACTCGCTGGTCAGCAAGCCTTCTGTCCCCTCTAGTGTTGCAAAGGCCTCCAATCCCTTCCTACCCCCTGGTAAGCACTGGGACCCTTCAGCAAGCATGACTTGTGGATCAGAGCAGGGCAGAAACTAAGTTCTGAAAATTCTGGTTGTTGTGGGTTTTCCGGGCTGTATGGCCGTGGTCTTGGCATTGTAGTTCCTGACGTTTCGCCAGCAGCTGTGGCTGGCATCTTCAGAGGTGTAGCACCAAAAGACAGAGATCTCTGTGTCACCTGATCTCTGTCTTTTGGTGCTACACCTCTGAAGATGCCAGCCTCAGCTGCTGGCGAAACGTCAGGAACTACAATGCCAAGACCACGGCAATACAGCCCGGAAAACCCACAACAACCATCGTTCTCCGGCCGTGAAAGCCTTTGACAATACATCTGAAAATTCTCCTTAGTTTTTTTGGGTTGGGAAGAACAGCTTAAGCCTTCTACCCTCACCGAGTCTAGCAGGATAGAGGTGAAGGTTGGTAGCAGTATTCTTTGTTCCATTCTTCCCCCACCTCCCTGTGGACGCTGCTGTTTGGAGCAGGATTGAAAACAGAACTGAGTGGAGTCTGTATTAAAAACTTTGCAGTAAGGTAATTTTTTCCCTGTGGCCAGAAAACCTGTATTATACAAATCGAGCTTTTTCATGTGATCTTGTGTAAACCTACATACTTGGTTTTGATAGGATATGTACAGCACCTTAGACTAGAAATTGGCCAGGCCGCACATTTTCTAGCATAACTTGACTTGTGAGGAGTAGAAACTTGCCTGAAAATCTGAGACAGACAAACCCTACCTCTGCGTGGCACACGCCCGCAAGGCAGGAGGCCCCCTGTTCTGCTACCAGGGTGGCTAGGAACCAGAGCAGCAGGGTTCTTTAGGGCCTCTGGTCTCTGAGTCTTTTCTGGATTCTCTGGTGAAATGAGAAGATGCGGTGTTTGGATTTCACCATGGGAGGCCCAGGTTCCAAATCTCTGCCTTGCCATGAAAGCTGTAATCTTAAAAGCAAGATAAGGAAGGTCTCTCACAGTTCTTGCTTTAGTGTTTTCATTGGATTGGGCATGGGACATTAAAGCAGGACGTGGCAGGCATTTGGGGCTTCCTGGGTGGATCTGAGCAGCCTGGTGGTGATGGTGCGGTGTCACGGCAAGGAAGGCAATGAGGAAGGCTTCCTTCATAATGACTTTCCCATCTCTCTCTCTCTCTCATCCACTGCAGGTTCAGCTCCCACCCCGCCAGCCTCTGCCACAAACCCATTTCAGGCGACAGCAACCACCCCCCTTTCTCTCAACCAACTGCGCGTCAGTCCAGTTCTTCCTCTGTCCCAGCCAACACCTCCAGCTTTCCCCGCCACAGCACCCATGGTCTCTGTCTCCCCCATGGCCCCCGGGATGCCCTTAGCCTCTGTTTCCCCATTGGTGGGGGTGCAACCCTTGGGGGCTGTTCCGCCCATGGGTCTCCCTGCCATGGGACTGCCCCCTCCGACCATGCCACCTGCCGGCATCGTCCCCAGCAACACGTCGGCCTCCACCATGGGGAGCACCAATCCGTTCTTGCTATAATTGATGGGATCCTCATCCTGTGGTGAACCCCACCCCTCTCTCTCCCCTTTCCCCTCCCACCCAGTTGTATTCCCAGATGGTGAAAACGGCCCCCTAAGATTCCACTCCAGAATGGGGAAGCTGGGGTGGGGGTGCGGGAAAAGGAGGAGAGAGACAGGACTGGACTGAGAGTTCTTCCAGCCCCATGTTTCAGAGGCTGGGCAGATTCCCCCCCCCCTTCTTTTGGTGTAGGCCGGTCGGTAAGGAGTCCTCTGCTCCCGAATCACGTTGGCCTTTAGGGTGGTTGGGAGGGTCCATTTTTGCTACGATTCTAGGAACAGTGAGTGGCAGCTCTCAACAACTCTATGGGAAGTTTGGATGCTGTATGCAGGGAAGCGAATTAGAAAATGACAAAATGGGGGGCAGGGTAGGGGTGGCCTTCTCTCCTTTTTTTGCCCTTTCTCCCCTTGTTACAACATCAGCCCTACTTCTTGAGGCAATGGTAAAATAGAACATTATCCTCCTGCACACTTTGGACCCTATGTCTCTCTCCTACCCCTGCAAAAGGGGATCAGAAAGGGAAATAGCCCCCACCCAACCTCTAGGCCTTTCCAGATGAAGTTCTCAAGGGGAGGGGACTCTACCCTTTTTATTATAATTTTTTCCTAAACTTCTACCTTTTCCCTTTCCAAACGCATTACTTTTTTTCTCCGTTTCCCACTTTAGCTGGGACCAGCCCTCCTCTGCCTTTTTTTTCTCTTGAAGGGTAGAACTGGGGCATAATCAATGAGCCCCCCCCCCCGCACTCTAGAGGGCATGGTTGAGACAGAGGGGAATATTGGTCTGTCTCCTCCAGCCCTGGGGCCAAGAGGGATACCACTAACCTACGGTCAGAGACCAAAGCTGGATCTAGAGCAGTGAGCTGGGCCAGGCTACTTGGAGTGGTGTCGCGCTGGAAGACCACCTTCAGTAACCTCCCAGTTGATCCTTTAGAAGAATCACCTTTACACAAAGCATGGAACCCTGATCAATTTGTCATGCCTTTGGGGAGCCTTGAAACAGTCGCTGCAGCCTACTGTGAAGGAGGAACCTGGAAGCCATCCGAGGACCTAGAAACCGTCAAAGGGAGCTTTTATGAGGCTTGAGAAGAGTTGCAGGAGCACTAGAGCTGTTGGCCTGCTGCTTGGCAGCCTCAGGACTAGTGAAAGGCTCCTGTTAATTTGGGAAAGCAGGAACTAAAGCCACCCCTTCTTCACCCCACCTTAATCTGTGGACTCGAGTAGCCCAGAGCCAGGATTGCCTTGGAGGAGTGCAGCGAAAACACTATGGACACTTGGAACTTTCCTGCCAACTGTGCATATTGCTTGGAAGGTGGGGCGGGGGGGACAGTCCATGCTCCCACAGCCCCAAGACTCCACTCAGCGGCACTCTTCATGTGTGTGGCATTCAGACACGGGCTCTCACTTTTCTGTGCGTGATCCACTCTTCTTCCCACACTGCGTCATCCTCAAATGCCACCATTTGTATTACGCACCGAGGGCCTACCACGAGAGGCACAGTGGATTTACAGACGAAACTTTAACTCTTCCCCCCCCCCCCGAACTTTCATCCTTGACCAGCACAGTGTCTGCTGCAGGGGAGCGGGGAGCAGGAGTACGAGAACCGCTTGGACTGGGTGTAAACATGATGGGGGGGATAGATGGTTGGATGGTTGTATTCCCACCTCCCCTTCTATGTCAGCAGCTTGTGGGGAAGGGAGGGTCAAAGCCTGTGTGTGTGTGTGTATGTGCGTATGCGTGTGTGGTGCTGCTGTGATTGTCCGTTATTGTTTTATGTTGAGGGGGGCCCTCGCTCTTAAGTACCCAGGACAATCTGCTGAATCCCTCATTCCTGGGCCCCCCTCCCCTGCAATTGTTTCCAAAGTGGGTGGCGTATCCTACTTCTCTCCCCCTTCCCTCCGATCAATCGATCATGTTTGGGATGACTTTCCCCCTACAAACCCATATTTGAAGAATCATGTCATTGATCAGGGGTTTGGGAAAGTTAATCTTGGCTGTGTGCGACCCCCCCCCCTTGGCTTTCTCCCCCTCCCACCCCACTGCTCTGGTATGCATCAGAAAAAAAAACTCTTAATGAAATGAAATAAATGGAAGTTCTTATGCGGCACCTGAAGGCTTTGCCTCTGGGCTAGCTTTTGTTGCCGGGGAAGTGGGGAGGAACAGCAGGAAAAAGGGATGCTGTTCCTTCATTTACTTGGTTACTTTGTGTGAGATAAAGTTAAATATTTTGGGAGCTTTTCACAGAGGAGCGTTCCCAAGGGTGATCCATCCCCCTACAGTCTGAAGTGGTACAGTCCATGCTGCCACCTCATTCCCTTGAGTGTGTGTGAGAGCTTAGGCCTCAGTGGTACTGAAGTAAGGTGGGACTGGGAATTCAGTGACAATGCAGTTCATGCTCGTGCTTGAGGCTTGAACTGGCTGGGGAAGGTTCAGAACTCCTTTGCGCAATCACAGTTCAGAAATCGTTGCCTGCGGCTTGATGTTCCTAACACAAATACCACCGCATCTCAGAATTTCCACCAAGGCCACCCCAAAACTTTCACTATCCCCAGTGTGCAGTGGATGCTGCCCACTGGAGAGCAATCAGCCCTGCCCTTAAAGCACAGGTATGTCAAGAGCTGCTCATTTTGCCACTACTTGGCTGACTTCTGGTAACTTTCTGGTCTCTTTTGCCTCTGGTGGGCTCCAGAAGTCTCATCCCTTAGCGTGGCTAATAGCCTAGCTTCAACAAGCTTTGGCAAATCCCTGAACTGTTAGAGATAGAGCTTGGGAAAAGAAAGGACTGGGGTTAAAGTTAGCGCCACAGTTAGTGGGAGGGAGGGCCTTCTGAGTTGAGCATGTGTTTGTGATCCTAAAGGTCAGTTTGCATGAACATGTACTAAACTTGGTAGGTGCTCAGCTCTGATGGCTTGGGGCAAAACGATGAAATGGCTCCATTGAAAAGTGTAGAGGTCTTGATCGTGGAGTTCTGTATTGAAGCATGTGGAGAAATTACACTGCAAGCCTCGTTTCTGCCCATGTAGGAACTTGTAAGTTCTGTGGCTGTCCCAGATCTCTCTGGTAAGGCCCTTCTCTATCTTATTCCTGGTGTGACCTTTCAGGCTGTCATCAACTAGTCACAAAGAGTTTTCCTGCTGAAGTACTAGTAGTCTAGCCCACTTTGCTTATGCTGTCTAACGTGGGGATGGACAAATGAACTCGTGCGCTGTGGGGGATGTAGGGATCAACTACAGCCCCCTTCCCCTTATTCCTTCTAGCTAAGTGTGACTAAAAAGGGCTTGGGTGCAGAGATCAGTCTACCCATGTTGAATCAGAATGTTAGATTTAAAAAAGAGACCAGAATGCACTCAATTTTGGGATCACAATGGAGTAAGCAAAAATCAAAAGTCATTTAAACAGTCCTCTAACTGTGATACTGTGTATCTTTAAAAGGTGGTTAGAATAAGGATAGGTGTTTATTCTTTGCAAGTTTCTGACGTTCTGTTGCCTCAGTTTAATGCTGTGTGGGATTGGTAGCCTTTGCAACAGAGCTCTGATGTGAGAGGGCTCCCGGTAAGAGAAGTCAAGACGGCTAAGGAAGTTCAAAGAAATAAGAGGGCTCCTTCTGCATGTCCAGGGGTTTTAGAATCTTTCATTGCCCACCACTTGCTTTTCCCCATTTGGCTTTCCAAACTCTACTGCTTGGGTGTGACTTTTCTGACCTTTGTTCTTCCCAGGCTAAGGCTATCTGTGCATCTATGGAGTTGCATAGCTGTGGTGCTGGGTGATCACACACTGCTTTTCCCTTGTGTAGTGGTGCAATATAGCCTCTGCCTCTGTACAGAGTGCAGACCTAATTACTTCCAACTTTTAAGTAAATTCTGGGACGTAAGGCATTTCCTCACAAGGTGATTAATCTGTCGTGGCACAAATATATGTCCTTCAGAGGACAGAGCCATCGCTTGATGCCCTAAGAAGAATGGATGTCACTGACAAAAATTATTTTTAGTAAATAGTTTAATTTCCTGCATCGTTCTGCTCTGGGAGCCTTGAGCTCTAACCACAAGGCTGAGTTCTAACTTGGTGGGCTCCAGATATGTGGTGGGCTTGGAATAGGTGGTGGGTCCTGGCTTGATGGTTGGCTCCAAGTATATGATGGGTTTGGAATATTTTCATATGGGGGAATATTTGGAATATTTTCATATAGGATGTCAGTCTTCGTGGGGTTTGGAGTCTTCCCTGCTGGAGTACTTGGGGTGTCTGTGTCTTCTGACCACTCTGAGTCCTGTGAACTCTCTGAGCTCTTTGAACTTTCTGTGCCGCCATCCTCTTCAGCCTTGGATTCTCCTTCCCCCTTTTTCTGACGGTAATACCTATAGGCAAAGAGGAAAACAGTAGGCGTCCTAGAGCTGCAACGAGAAGATGCTTCTTTAGTGCTTCAGCCTATGAATTCTGCTGAAGGGGGAATCATAATTCTTAGTTTTTACATATCCCTTTCAGTGTTCGAAACACTTCACATGTGTTATCTTGTTGTAATCCTTTCAACAGCCCTGTAAAATAGGTCAGCTGGAGGCCTGAGTCTGAAAGAAAGTGGCTTGCCTAAGCAGTGGGTGACAGCTAACATAAGCCAGGTTCTCGAGTCATAGCTGGTGTGCCCTCCTCCTCTAACCAGGCGTGTTGTGCTGTCTCCGAGTCCCAGATTTAAGATTATAGGATTCAGCATAGTCTCCCCCCTCCCTCCCTACATACCCCTGACTATCTACAGTCTCACCACACTGCAGCTCCAGCACCAAGCAAGATCACAAGGGTAACCAGCACACCAGCAGCAACGTTGGACCCTGCAAGAAAGGCACAGAGCATCTTTCAAAAAGTGGAGGGGATAATCTGGATAGGAGGCAAGTTAGTGATAGTCACGAAGATCAGCAAAAGCAACATTAGGATCTGCAACCAGAATAAGTTTGTCCAACTGGTGGGGGAGCTGCCTGGATCTCAAGAAATGGGCACCCTAAAAAGTATCATTTGTTTTTGTGACTGCCACTCAGTCTGCTACGAGGCCTGAGGATGGTAAGAAAAAAGGTGGACATCCTGAACAGGAGTGCTACAGAAACGCTGTTATGACTCATGGATCAATTGAGCAATAAGTGCAGAATAGTTTTGTGGTGCGAGCATGTTGGCCAAAGCATTTAAGGTAGATGTATTGAAAAGGAGCAGATGGGCACCAAGAGTTCAGGATGCCAGGCTGTTGGGGGTTAGCAATCAAAGGGCAATGTTAACCTGGCCAGGAAGAGGGAAATACCCCCTTTTGTTGCTGTAGCATAGTGGTTAAGTGGTTGGCATGGGAATCAGCTCTCTGCAGGTTTGAATCCCCCTACTGCCATGGATCCAGAGGAGTTAGCCGTGTTAGTCTGTAGTAGCAAAATCAAAAAGAGTCCAGTAGCACCTTTAAGACTAACCAATTTTATTGTAGCATAAGCTTTCGAGAATCAAGTTCTCTTCATCAGATGCATGATACAATCTGACGAAGAGAACTTGATTCTCGAAAGCTTATGCTACAATAAAATTGGTTAGTCTTAAAGGTGCTACTGGACTCTCTTTGATTTTCCTACTGCCATGAGCTCAGCAGATGCTTTGGGCAAGCTACTCCTCTCAACCCCAGCTGAATTGTAGGGATAATAATAACACTGACTTTATTCACTATGAGTGGTGCACAAATCTGTCTAGAAAAACAGTATATAAACGTGGTTGTTACCATTTTGTCTGCCCTACAGCCCCATGAAGAAGGCTACTTGAAATAAATGAGGCCAAGGTTGTGAGTAGAGCTCCAAGGTCCTGTGTCCTGCAGCTTGGAGATTGTGCTCTGCCTTACCGTAGTGGCTCTCAGTTTGTCCTGGCTGCAACAGGGTGGAGAAGATGCTGTGTTTGGAGGATAGGGTGGAGATTAATATTGAGAGAGAGAGTTACCTGCACATACTAAGGGATCTTTGCACAGTGCTTTGACCACATGGCAGCTTGTGCAGTCTGCCAGTTCATAAGGTCGGAATCGGATCTGGTCTGTGTGTGACAGAAGAGAGAGGAGCAGTGAGACTTTATAAAGGCACCTTAAGATATAAATACTAAACAACATGTTATGCGGGAAAGCAGGGTGTGCAATGGCAGCATGTAGGAAAATAGGTACATGTCCTACTAGAGTGACCCTATCGTCGTGCTCCCCCCTTGTTCCACCATTTGAGAAATAATTTGTGTATTCAAAACAATCCTGTATCTATTGAGCTGTGGTTACTCAAAGGTACCAGATCAGGAACCCTATTGCTCTTTGCCCAGTCGGTAAACCTTTTACACGATAGAAGTGGGATGGTTCCACTTCGAGGGAAAGGATAAATAAATGAATCCTACCCTTTATGCTCAGCAGCATTCTCTCACACACAAGTAAATTGGAGACTAAAACACAGACACCAGATGGCCAGACACGCACTTTTAGGCTGGACAGATGGACTCACCGCAGGAGTAGCTGCAGACTGTGAGATTGTAAGGAGAGAGAGAGAGAGAGAGAACAATGGGTGAGACAGGCCCAGGAAAACCTGGTTCTCTTCTGCCCAAAGAACTCCAGACTCCGTTTTCCCAATCCTAACCCTCCCTCCAAACCCAGCAGCATCTCTGGAATCCATCTCGGCTTGTTCCCAGTTCAAATTGGCCAGAGGCCCTACCCCCGCTGCTTCCTCCTCACAACCCATATTTAAGCTCACTGCCTAGTTTTGTATGTTCATGGATCAGAATGTCCTGCTTCCATACTTGCAGCTGCAAAAATGAACTGGAATCCCTGCTTTACCTATAAGCGGGCCTTGGAGAGGGAGAGGGGGGACTGATCTTGCAAAACAAGATTAGAGTGGGGAAAGGAGCATGGGAAGAGTTAAGCAACACCTCTTGTAGGAAGGCACTCAAACGTGCACAGCTCCCCCAACTGCTTGTTGCTTCTGCAGAAGCAGCTTTTCCTGCTTTAAAAGCATGCTGCCCTGGGTTACCACCATCCACAAGGGTGTATCACGTCTGCCTTGGCCCTTAGAGCAACATTTAGAATAGCACAGCATCATAAAAATGTCTTTGCGTTGCTTTACTGTCTGCAGGGCTGGGCTCAGGTAGGTCCCTCTGGGTAGGGGAGCCTAGAATGAGATGACACGACTGAGAAGGCCCTGTTATATTCCAGTCCAGAAACCTGTGGGATCCTTGAACCAAACATGAAATGGGTCCATTTTAACAGGACTGATGGGGGGGGGGTGGAGGTGGAGAGAGATTGTGTTGTTGTGATGTTTCTTATCACACTTCAGAAATAAAAGGGGCATTTTTCTCTCATGACATGAGAGAAGTAAGTAACTGGTCCCCTTCTGCCCAAATACCTCAAGACTCCGTTTCCCCAGTCCTAACCCTCCCTGCAAACCCAACAGCATCCTGGCAACAGAGCCAGGACCCTGTCCTCCTTTGCCTTTGGTCATGCTCAGAGGGGTGGGAGCAGCTCTTACCTTCTGCTCGAAAGGCGCTTGATACCGCTTCCAATCTTCTGCTGAAATTCTGTTTTTCCTGCTCTGCCTCTGTCACAAGGCGTTCGGGATCTGTGGGTAAAAGGAGCCGGGTTGGTGGAAGCTGAGGTTTCCTGGGTTCTGTGAAAGAGTTGAAGGCCAGAGAGCTGGGTGGAACTATGATCCAAAGTCTAAGGCCTGGGAGACCCAAGTTTCAATTCCCACTGTACCATGAAAGCTCACTAGGTGGCCTTGGGCCAGTCACACACACTCTGAGCTTCACATACCTCACAGGGTTGTGGTGAGGATAAAACTGAGGATGGGGGAAATTGGGTATGGTGTCCTGAACTCCTTAGATAAAGAGCAAGATAAAACATGCATGAGATGAGAACATCTAGTGAGCAAGAGTGAGTCCATGCATGCTTGCCTATCTCTTGGAGATGACAACTTTAGGCAACCTGCATGTGTGAAGTAGCCATCACACCTCATATGTGGAGTTTTTCATTTTGTTAATTCAATGACTGAGGGAATCCTTCACCTCCTTGACGTACAACAAAATGTTGGAGGTGAACTATTTTGATTGCTGAATATCTAACTGTGTGAATCCAAGTCCAAGAAAGAGCGCTCACGGTCACTTAGCACAGATTAATAATACCTTAGTGGTTATGATATCCTGAGTGGTGAATCCAAAACACAATGTGAACATTATCAGAGTTATAATGATAAAAAGCATATAAGACTGGTCAGCAACTGGAATAGCATGTTAAACTCTAAAACTCATTGAATGGATGAAATTTCTCTCCTGACAGGAATCCATAATGGTTTGCAGTTATTTCATGACCTGTCCTTTCGTTCCTTCTTTAGTCAATTTTAGAAATAACAGTTGTGCATTCAGGATAAGAATAGCTTGGTGTGTGCATCAGAAGGTGAAAGGAAGGTTGCACGATGGCAGTCAGTAGCTGTCTGGCATGGTTAAGCGGCAGGTAAAACTTGGAAGGATGAAATAAACTCTTACTTTTTTTATTTTTCTGGATGATCTGTTCAAGGAGAAGCAAGAGATTCCCAGCCTCACGTTCCATATCATCCCGTTCTGCAGACACCCGAATGGACAGACAAAAAAATGCCTGGTGATGTTTGGTTCTAGTTCTCAGATCTAAACACAATCACCCATTCTACACTCCTGGCCTAACGTGCCAGTTTTTCTGAGCCTGCCTTGCTGTGCGTGTCCAGCACTGTAAGACAGAGAAGGTTTGAGGGAAACCTGGTGTCTAGGCAGGGCAGCTGAATGGAAGGGCTGCATACCTACTGGGACAGTTTTTCAGACTTCATGTCCCTGCAGAAACCTTCTCATGTCATTTTTCCCCCCTTGCAGATCTGACATAGAATTATCCAGCACTGCAGATAATCTTCTGTAGCATGCCCAGTTAACACGATACTCTAGCTAGGCCATTTGGACACTTCTGTGGTCTCGTACCAAGAGTATACCTTGATACATGTCCAGTCTTTTCCTGTAGATTTACATGTGAAGGGAAACTAGCAATGGCAGGCAAGCCTTTATCTGGACAACCTCTTCTGAAATTCTTATTGAATATCTCAATATTCCTGATATGACTATTGGAGAGCTTTTATACATTTCCAAGGAATTCCAGAACACAGTTTGAAAACCACTGCTAGGTAACACAGGCCCTGCACTCTCTGCCATAAGCTGTGCGTGTTTCTGCTTCGCCTGTGGGTGAGAAGCTGGGCATCTGATCAGTTTCGCTGCATAAGTCTCTTACACAAATTTACTTCACTCCTCATTCTTACTCAGAATTCCAGGGATTTGGGTGTTTCCAGAGAACAGAATGTCTTGCAGAAGACTCAGGGGGCTCCTTTGCTACACGGAGGGTTTCCCATTCCCTTGTAAGGGACAGCGGAACCTTCAGTTCATTTCCATAATTTATTCCACCTGCAGTCTTTTCATCACCATGTTGCAGGTAACAGCAAGTGAGTAATCAAAATAGATACATTTAGCAAAAGCGGGTTTTCAAATCCTGTGGACTGCAGGCTGAGAACATTTTCCATGGGAAAAACCAACATCAGACATTCAAGGAGTCCACAAAAAGCACCAATAGTTTTGTGCAGTTTACATTACACATCACACATAGCTGCTGTGGTCCCTGACTGGCCTTGAGCTTGGATTGTTGATTTGACTGTGAGCGGCATATTAACTTCCTATTGCTGGTTTGTTATCAGCCTGGGCAATCTTATTATGAGATGGCTGACTATGCTGAATACTACCCTTCACTGTGTTCCAGTCTTCCAGGTAGTATCCAGATCCTCATTTTCCTGCATCTGGTTCCTCTTTGCCATGTGTTGAAAGTTTTCCCTATCACAGACTATGGATTGAGTTACTGGATATTGACCTATTTGACTGTGTTACTGTCTAAATGTTGCTACTGTCATCATGGTACTATTTAATGTAAACACCCAGGCTTGAAAAAAAGAATAGAACCTCTGTCCCAACCTACATGCTGGCCTCTCAGACCCATGCCTAAGTGAATTCTTGCTTGAGGGCTAAGATACGACACAATAAAGATCAGGCATATACAGACATATTTTTACAATGAATGCAGATTTTTCTAACATCAACATTTGTAAAGATTTCTCTGTTAGACTTTACACCTTTCTCAAATATGTATGTTTAATTACAGGCAACAGGCATACTAAATTATAATTGCCTCCCCCCTCCGGTCCAATTCAAATGTTATATCCTTCAGATTTTAAAAGAGAATGGTGGCAAAAGTTACTTTTAAAGATATCTGGCCATTTTGAGAAGTTATTCCCTAATATCTGAGCCCTCTCCCCCTCTGTCAATCCTATACCCAGGAATCTTCCACCATAGATGGCAGGTTGTCCACTGCTCCCCAGGAAAAGCCGTTCCAGATTTTCAGCAACATCTCTGTTTCCACTAAGTAGAAGCTGCACGTCATAGCTGAAATATATGGCTGCATCTGGCCAGCAAGCAAGGCAAGTGTCAGCCAGCTGCACAGACAGGGCCCAGATCAGCAGTCCAAGTGGAGAGGCCATAGCCATGGAAACCAGAGGAAAATGAGTCTCTTCCTATCCAGACACTGACATCAGCCGTTGTTCTACCCTGATCTCTTCTTCAGCTTCTTACGTCATATCCTATTCTACCTCCAGCATCACAGTCCTGTTATTTATTTATTCTTTCCTTGGCAGCATTGCCTTGTGTCATGGAGATATTTGTCTTGCCAACAATGCCTGACATAAGAACGTTACCTAGGCTACAGTATGTAGTCATGATGGGGAGCCTGTTGCCATGGTAATGATGGCCCAGTTCCTGCTAGCTTTCCCCCTGTTGCTCTGGTCCCTCCAAGGGGTGGCCAGCTGCCTTCACTGTGACCGTCGCTTCTTGGACTCTGTGGCCACCTTGCTGAAGGAAACTCTGCCAGCAGACCTATCAGGACGTGACACCTTAATGGAACGGCACATTGAGGAGTTGGCTGATTTGCATGGGACTTATCTCCAAAACAACTATGAACGAGTATTGGGTATGATCTGAATTAAGCAAGGCTGGACTGGTTGAGGGGCTTCTGTGGGATCAAGATCAAAAGATTACATAAGCTAATGTCTTTTTGCAGATGTCCGAGGAGTGGCGTCTATCAAATCAGACATTATTAATCAGTTGCGTGAAATCAAGAAGCAACCATGGAAAGGTAAATAAGGGAAGAGAGGGAGCTGGTTGTAGGGATTACTGCTGGATTTTATGGAATTATTACTTCAGATGTTAATCTTCCACATGAATCTCACAAAGCCGTCACCTCCAGGCAAATCCAAGCAATATTGAACCAGCGGCTGCTTCTCCAGTCTGCATGGAAATGTATAAACCGGGGCATTTGTTAACCACCTGGCAGGCCACAAATCAAGCTGGTAGATCATATTCATTCTGATGGGTGCAGGTATTGAGGCCCACAGTAAGCCAATAAAACCAAGATAGATGTTTTAACATCAACATTCACTCAGAAACTCCGTCCTAACTATATGCTAAATCTGAAACTCATTGGTGTGGTGGAGGGGTGGGTTGAGGCTCATGTGAAAAGCTTGGGAGCCCTGCTTGGGAAAAAAGGTGGAACAATTTTCTCCTACAGTTAACCCATAGTTATTCCTTAGCTCCAGTGCCCACCCCCAGTACAGGTTGCAGTGCTAAGACACAGCTTGCTATTTTAACTCTCCTCCCCACCCCCTCTCTATCGCTCTTTTTCTTCTTCCTTCCTCAGGGGTCTTCATATGGCAGCTCTCCATGTACCATCTCAGGGTTTCCCTGCGAAAGCACATGAAGCAAACTCTTGAGCGATTTGCTGACCTAGGTACTTGTCCTAAAGGGGAAAGGCTTGGGTGGAATGAGAAACCAGGTGACCTAACTCCCAACACCCCTTTCTCCAATCGACTAGAATAAACATCACTTCCCATCCCCAAATAACCTAGAGCCCTGCTCCTAGCCCAACCCTCAGTTTACCCTTGGTTCCCAGAAGTTCCTCCAAATAGAGTAGAACCAGGGCTTTTTTTCAGCTGGAATGCGGTGGAATGGAGTTCCGGATCCCCTTGAAAATGGTCACATGGCTGGTGGTCCCGCCCCCTGATCTCCAGACAGGGGGGAGTTGAGATTGCCCTCCGGCCATGTGACCGTTTTCTCCGAGGGCAACCCACTGAGTTCAACCATCTCTTTTCCCAGAAAAAAAGCCCTGAGTAGAACCCATATGTTTTATCATCAACATGCCAGCCAGAGAGGCTGTGGGTTTCTCTCCTACTACAGGGGTTAAATTAGCATTGGAAAACTAGGAGTTAAGATTGTGTTACACACACACACACCTTCTTAAGCAGAGTGACCATTCACAGAAGTTATCTTGTATACATTTGAGCATTGCATAGTAATGTCACAGAGATGTACCTCCTTAATTTTGTAATGTGTGTGTGTACAAGTTTTGGACTCCTTGCTTTTCTGCATGGTGAGAAGGCTCAGGGTCAGCTCTTCCAATATTTGGTTTCCTTTGGAGGAGAGAATGATCCCTAGAGACCTAAAGCATTTTTGTAATATTTGCTTCATTTGAAAATATACCAGTATGCCTGTGGAGGCACTTCTGCAGGGCAGCTTATCTTCTATCCAAATCAGATTCCCCAGAGAAAGATCCTGCACCCTAAGGGCTTTCTCCTTTGTTCACCTTTCATCTTTCTTTCTCAGGGCCAAACTAGACATGACAGCATCCTTGTGGCCACCATGCGGAAGACACCGCCATTTTAAAGTCATTTAAAAATGCTATGAGGGCCCATTCTTGGGAGAACAAGTATGCAGAGCTGCAGGCCTCGTGATAATTTTAAATGACTTTAGAATAATGATGATGTCCTCATGGTGGCCACAAGGATGCCATAACCTTTAGTTTGGCCCTCACATTCCCTCAGAGTGAGATGGAGAGATCACTTTCTCTTAGCTCTGTTGGGACCTCAAGTGAGAGAAACAAAGATCATCTCCTGATAATTAACTCCCATTGAGGGCACATTTACTGTCCTTGAATGCATAAAGCCTTTTTTTTTTGTCAAAGTTCCCTGATGCCTGCCAGAGTAATTTTAGGCCAAGCCAGATGTGTAATGGAGTGAGACCACTCCCTTTCTAGAATGCATCCCTACATAATGTACACTGAGCGACCAGATCAGTTGAGCATCTTTAATAGAATCAGCTTGTATCCCTTGCTTCGGCCATGACATTGATATCTGTGTTAGGACTCATGCCTGATGAAGACTGCCACGTTGCTTGCTAGCTAATAGCTCATGAGGAATTCTGAATTGTGTGTGTCTGACTATCCTTTCTTCCCTCCCCCCCCCACTCTCACTTTAGCTTGCTCAGAGGATTGTAGTAAGTATGAGCACCCCCAATCCTACTGTTCCCCCCAGAATCTTCCCCTTTGCCCCTTTTCTTTCAGTCAGCCTATGCAGCCTCCTGGACAGGAATCGGCCACATGCCTAGACCTGGTGCTCTTCCTTCCATAGCAGTGACTGAAGGCCCCATTTTAGACTGCTGGACCTGCTTGCGTATTGCCGCCCAGTGCTTTGATGGAGAGCTCTGTGGAGGTACAGCTGGGGATGAGGATGGAGCTTAAATTCCTAGGTTCTCGGATGATCGTCTCTTTTGGGGCAGGGCTGTATTCAGCACCGGTGCCTTCAAGGAAGCGCTAGACCCAGACACTAGGACCTTGTAACAGTTTCATAGTAGCTTAACAGAAGCCAGTTGCAAATGGATAGCCCTTATGGTATGCAGTAGAAGGGCAAAGTTCGAGTCCAGTAGCACCTTAAAGACCAACAAGATTCTAAGGGTATAAATTTTCACAGCTACCCTCATCAGATAAAGGGACTCTCAAAAGTTTATACCCTGGAAATCTTTTTGGTCTTTAAGGTGCTACTGGACTCTCTAAACCTTGCTCTTAACTCAAAACGGTTTCTTTTCAAAGAATCCTGAGAATTGTAATTCAGCAAGGATGTTGAGAATTCTAAGGTAGAAATCTTCGTCTAACCAAAATGCTATTCCTAGAAATTCCCGGCAAAAAAGACATGCCCACATTCCTCCAGATTTGAGCCCCAGAACGCTTCCCATTCCATGTTCTTGTGGTTGTTTGTGTTTCAGAACTGTAATCCAGTTTATAACAGAACAAGCTTGCAAACTGTACCCCGTTCCTTTGAGTTGGTCCCTGGGAGATTGGAAAAAACCCATGGCTGTTCCATATTTCTGCTTGGTGCCGATGCCCCTTTCCCTCAGTCTTGGGGGTACCGAAACCAGACTAGGTATCAACTGCTGCCACCAGCAACTCTGAATGTATCTTCAGCTAGACAGAGTTACACATCTAGTACTCTGAACTTGTGTTGCCACTTCTCCCACTTTGCCCCTACAAACTAACGTAAGGATGACCTATTGCAACTTTACACTTTTGAGCTATCACGCTCCAGAGATGGTGAATATATCCACTGGCCTTTCATTACCACCATTAAGATAGCAAGACTGATAGCAAGAAAAGGCATGGTGATGTGTTACTAGAGATCAGGCTCCAAACATTCAAAATATAATGAAGTTAAATAAATGAATGAAAAGACTACAAGTGGTCTGTTCAACATTCAGGAAATATGTAGCCCTTGCTTACCATCTGAAAGCCACTATTTTGGAGGCTGGACCATAATGCAAGTAGGCAGGGCTTTTTTTCTGGGAAAAGAGGTGGTGGAACTCAGTGGGTTGCCCTCGGAGAAAATGGTTACATGGCTGGTGGCCCCGCCCCCTGTTCTCCAGACAGAGGGGAGTTTAGATTGCCCGGGCAATCTAAACTCCCCTCTGTCTGGAGATCAGGGGGCGGGGCCACCAGCCATGTGACCATTTTCAAGAGGTTCCGGAACACCGTTCCCCCGCGTTCCCCCTGAAAAAAAGCCCTGCAAGTAGGGATACCTGTTCTACCCCCCTCCCCACATTGTGAGACTGACTTCTTGATCCCACCACCCATGCGGCTAACAGGGTCTGTCTGTTGCCCACTAGTGGAAGATGAGCGTATGGCAGAACACAAAGAAATAATTCTCTACGTGTTCCTTGTATGCGAGTCGGTGTTGATTTCTTCAGCTGTACTTATGTAAGTATATGGCTCTGGCACACCCCCTCACTTTCCCATGGGAAGCCTTTAGGCTCCCCCCCTTGGTTCTTCTCCATACTTGCCTTGCTTCCTGAAGAATACATGGGCCTCAGTCCCAGAAGGCTGGTGCACAAGATCATGGCCTGGTCATAATAAACCAAAGAGCTCTAGCAGCTCTCTGTTCCAACCCACTTGACCCACATTTGTTTTATTACATGCATCTCAGGAGGAGTTAATATGAAAACAGAAAATTTGAAATTAACCTTTCTGAGAATGAAAGCACGTTGCTGTCCTTCATGGCTCCAGTGGAAGCTCAGTGACGTCTCCGTGAGCTCAACATCCTGCCTGTTTCCTTCTGTCACTACCTTCCATTTCCTTGCCATTAAATTCCAAATTATTTGAATTGCAAGCATACAAACAAGCATATTTATGAGCAGGGAACCGGTATGGGAAGAAGAATCAAACCCCCCTTTCCACGACTATTGTGGCTCACTCAGCACCATAAGTTTTAGTGCAAAATTAAACAGCTGGAGTTCCCCTCCATATAGTTTTTGGCCTGAATTCAAACAAGTTTGAGAAACATCCTTGTAAACCAACAGGGTCCCACTCCTGCTCCAGAAGAGTTAATAGCTCTTATTCTGCCTGTAGTCACTGCACTTCTCCATTTCCAGATATTTGGTGTGTTTCAAACACAAAAAGAAGATGTTGAAGAAAGCTCTGGCACGCTAGGTGGACTGGAGGAAGAGAAGCCTTCGACGATGCCCCCCTCCCGATGATGCCCCCCCTTCCCGGCCCTTCCTCAAGCTTCAACCCCGTAGGTCAAATAAAACCCATTATATTTGGTTTTGATTTCGGATCAGAGTGGAGAACGCTTAGTGGATTAGTGCATTATAGAGTGGAAGCTGGCTGCTAGGACACAGATTCCAGATAAAGCCAGATCTTTTCTGTACCAAAAGAACCCCCAAAATGAACCACTGGGACCTATGTTTATTATGGGGCATTTGATAATGGGAAGGAAAATGGAGGGGAGACTGTATAGGTCAGTTGTGGCAGAAAAAGATGTTTTGGAAGCAGCTGTGTGGTCCGAGTCCCACACTTTGTAGCAGGAGGCGAAAGAGAATCTTTTCCATCACATGTCCCATAGCAGTGGAAAGGGGGCAGATCTCGGCTAAACATACAGAAACAGCTGGTTTCTCCAGTATACTATAATCCTGAGGAGAAGAAACAGTTAGTGGCCCCCTAGCCCCCCAGCCCCTTTACCAGGGCGGAGTGAGCTGCAAATGCCTGTTGCAGAGAAACAAAGGTGGAGTTCCCTTTCCAGGGCATTCTGGGGTGGAGGTAGCAGTTACTTTCTACTCACGAGCCCATGATCACCAGGAATAGCACTCCACCCATGCACAGGACAATAGCAACTCCATTTTTGGCAATATTAGGATCCCACAGGACTGCTCCGTAGCGAAGAGAGAGGCGGTCCTGTGAATCAACTGAACAAACAGATCCCATATTTTGTGCATGAAAATTTTTCACTGAAGTCCCTGCACTAAAACCTGGGCATATTGCCCCAAGCATCACAGCCTTCTCTCTCTTCCATCTTCCTCCCTCCAAGTGACTCTCAAACTTTTGAAGTTCTATATTAATTTACATTTTGGCATTCACTTGCAAAATAACACACATCTTGCAAGAATCTCACATCCATTAACAATGAACAAGTTCGTATTTTATATTTTTAATTTTCAATGTCTGTAAATATTATATTATTGAGCATTTCGTGGCCATTTTGCACAATGCAAACCCACAGTCTGAGAATCACTCAACTGAGAAACTGAGCAGTTTGTTAGGAAGTCCCCAATTCAAATGTCCTCTGCCATGAATTCACCAGATAGGCAAGCCCCCCCTATCTCTGGGCCTCAGATTTCCATCATGGGGATATAACACTAACATCCCTTGCAGGGCTATTGTAAGACTTTGTGAACAAAGTTATGCGGCATGCTTATGAATATTCTAAAAGCACTATCTAAATACTAGGTTGGATTTTACCAGCTTTCCCACTTCCTTTTCATACAGCCCTTGTTTGGCATGACATTTCTCCATGTGATCCCGGGATCCTTGGGCCAAAAGGGGTCAAATGGTGCTCCTCTTTCCTCTTTCACTAGTAGAAAAGCTGGTAGGATCCAGTCCCAATAGTATAATCATTATCAAGGTGCTATGAGTCAATTCCAAGTCTACTCTGTTCTTTCAAGGTCTGATATTTTCTGTCCTGAAGGAAAGAATGTAAGGCAAATGGGACACAGACAGGTCTGCATATGAGATTGATCGAGTATCTCCAACAAAAATATCTGCCTCCCCACCTTTAACTTTGTGAGTGTTGTTTACTCATTATATAAATTTTAGGTCCGATTTTCTGTAGAGCTGAGTAAGTGCTGGCCTCTGCTGGCCATGGCAACCACACACACGGCCATTCCACAATTTCATCCTAAATACGCACCCTGGTATGTTCTACCATCTATTCCATCAGGATTTGATCCCATAATGGGTTTTGAACCTGGGATCTGTGGTGTCACCACTCATCAGCTCTGGCTAAATAAAGGAACTGTAGAGAAACCAGTTATATATCACCAAGAAAATTCTTAACAGCAATTGAGCCTCTGCCAGTTGGACCCTGATGAAAGCTATCAAGTCATCCATCTTGGTCAATGTATTGCCTTCATTTGCTTCCCCACCAAAGTAACTGGGTCTGGCCTGTCACCTTCTAAAAGAAAGCAACAACCCCCACCCCACCCCCATCTTAATATCCCCAGATCTACCTACCAAAGCACTGACTTGTTGTGTAGCAAACAGCGTTGATATCTTTACATCCTACACAGTCCAAGACGCTGTATCGGAGCCAGGCTGCAACAAACAAGGGGGAGAGAAAACATGAGAAAGCTCCCAAACACAGTGATACTGAGCTGGGCTAAGCAAGGACGGCTCTTTGAAGAAAGCCTTCCACATTTCCCTGGCTGGAGCCCAGTGGCAGACCATCTGTTTTGCACACAGAGGGTTGCAGGTTCAATCCCCTGGTATCTCCAGTTAAAGGGATTGGGTCGTATGTGATATGAAAGATCTCTACCTGAGACCCTGCAGAATCACTGCCAGTCAGTTTAGACAATACAGACCTTGATACACCAAGGATCTGATTAAGTATAAGACAGTTCCTGTGTTTATTGATCAGGTCTCCATCCTCCTAAACCCAGCAATACAACACCATGAACTTACCACAGTTTGCCCTGTCACAAGCTGTGAGGGGGAAAGAGAGTTAAAAATTAGTGGGACTGCACCTATTTTCAATCAACCACAGATTTTTTTCCCCAACTTCAACATGTTCCCAGAGGACAATCTGCCCTCTGCTTCTATTCCTGGGCAGGAATATTGCAGTTCGTACCACCAGTAGCAGCAAATGAGAAAAATGACCCCTAGAGGTTGCAAGTGGGTGGTCACACAGACTGTTAGCAACCCTGTTTGCATGTCAGCAGGAGTAAATTGGGAAGTGAGCAGTCTGTGCCTTTTCCCATATAACTCCACAACAAAAGGGCTAGAAACGTACTTTTGGGGGGTGGGGGGGGAATGAAACTTGGGAACGAATATGTTGTGGGAATAGATTGTTATAATAATATGTTCCAGCAATCTAGCAATTCCGGTTTTTGTTTTTTAAGTCCCTCAAAAGCCCTCCAGAAGCTGAGGGAAATCGCAGCCACAAAGGGCTCAGAATAGGAAAGAGGAGGGATCATGTCCGTGCAGATGCTCCATTGCGGCTGCAAATGCTTCTAGGTTGTAGCAGTAATGAAAGCTGCATGGAGAATCACCTCTACATGGAACCAGCTTTTCTTCTGGTGATAAAAGGAAGGAAGCTTTTTCTTTTGATCACCACCAACGGCCAATCTAGGGATCACGGGCATGCTGGATCCAACCCAAGGCTGTATTTTTGTCACTGATCCAGTAATGGAAACAAGAAGCAAAAGTGACCTTGAAATCAGAGTGGTGGTCTGCTTACATAAGATTTTCAAAAATTGGGAAAACATGGGGGAAATGTAATAGGGCCACGAGGCTGCAGAAAATCTCATTACCTTTCATCTGATGTTCCTTTAAAGCCACTTTAAGCTTCATGGTCGTTTTCTTCCGGAATCCAACCAGTTCATCCAGCAAGGCCTGGTCTGGGAACACAGAACAAGAGATGCTGGGGGTGGTTGGCTGTCCCATAGGTGGTTAAAAAAAAAATCACAAAGGCTGATACAGTTAAGAAAGAGTTAATATTTGGAAGTTAGGCCATCTGCCTCTTGGTGGAGCCTGGGAAGAAGTAGCTGTGGTATGGTTGTTAAGATGGCTGCTGGTTGCATTTAGAGCCTCTAGGCCCAAGGTATGCAATTTTTAAATAAACCTGTTGAGTTTCTGCATAAGCAGCTGGGATCAATTATTTGGGAAACCTGGAGAATCTTCCTCAGTTCCTGTTATAACACCGTACAAGACCCTTTATTAACCAGCCAAGCATGAAGGTCAAGAGCCAGAGGGGTCCCAGGCAAAACCTCTCTCTGGTAGGGTTACCAACTCCAGATTGGAAAATTCCTGGAGATTCAAGGGTAGAACCTGGGGAGGGGAGGGACTAGGGTTGCCAGGCTCCAGGTGGTAGCTGGAGATCTCTCAGAATTACAACTGATCCCCAGGTGACAAACATCAGTTCCCCTAGAGAAAATGGTTGCTTTGGAGGGTGCACTCCATGACGTTATACCCCACTGAGGTCCCTCCCCTTCCTAAACCCCTCCCTCTCCAGGCTCCACCCCCCAAATCTCCAGGAATTTCCCAATCCAGACTTGGCACTCCAGGAGGGACCTCAGCAGGGTATAATTGCATACAGCCCACCTTCCAAAACAATCATTTTCTCCAGGGGACTTGATCTCTGTAGTCTGGAGATCAGCCATAATTCCAGGTCACACCTGAAGGTTGGCAACCCTATCCTCTAGGTACCTTCCCCACCAATGTAACTGGGTCTGACCTCTGGGTACCCCTCGCGTTCAGAATAATACACCTAGAATCCTTGATCACAACAGGTATGCTGCAACTGGTCCCTTGGCAGCACCTTGCACAGCCCTTGGAGAGCCCTCAGGGTGATCTGGGCAGAGAATTTGTACATTCAATAGAAGTTCAGTGAGGGGTACTGTTTAAAAGGGCCCTGGGAACAGCAAAATGGCTCTCTAGGAAAGGAGGAGACGTAATTGATTTGGGACAAAGCAAGAATAATCACAGGTGGATAGTTACCTTCTTCACGAAGAGGCTGAGGAGGTTTTCCCCGGGGGGGGGGCGGGATTGTGCCTGGCTAGAGGGACCGTAGAAATGGCTGTCCCAGCACAAGAGCAGTCTAGGGAGTGGAGGCCCTGGGACTCTCACCTGTGAGAGAGCTTTGAGCCAGCTCTTCCGTTTTGGACCTCACTTCCTGGATCAGGGCATCAACTGTACTCTTAACTGAGAGAAAGGAAAGAAAGATGGCAGCAATCACTGGACATGGTCCTGCAATAATGGTAGCCAGAGGGAATAGCTCGGACAGAGCAACCCAAGGGTATCTGATGTCTTCTGAGAGAAGGGGTAGGCTATGTGCTTTTCCAGATTACAACAAAATACATTGGGTTTGAGCCAACCAGGATTTTTTCCCCCATTCAGCCTCACCTAATTTGTTTCCTTACTATAGCCCTTTTCTCACATGGCTGTTGTCCACCATGCAGGTCGAGTAATCCTCAGCATGGGCTTTTTGGGTTGTCAAAGGAGATCCCGGTCCATTTTTAACCAACAGAGAGAGGCTGGCTGGGCCCAACCTGTTATTTTAGTGCTGTCCCACATAGGGTCGCTAACTCCAGGTTGGGAAATTCGTGAAGATTTTGGGGGTGAAACTTTGGGGACAGTGGGGGAGGGGGAGGGGAAAAGACCTCAGCTGGATATAATGTCACGGAATCCAACCTCCAAACCAGCCATTTTCTTGATTTCTGTAGCCTGGAGATCGGCTGTAACTCAGGGAGATCTTCAGCCACCCCCTGGAGGTTGGCAACCCTAGCTCTACAGCTAAGCTCTGATCGAGACAATATTAAGTTCCCATGCAAACTGATTGGGTGGGTGGGAGGGGGTAAACTTCAGCAGATGTATTGTCTGGTTGAAGCTTGGAGACGGCTTGACATGGTTCGCTTTTTAAGCAGAAGGTATACAGAAGAGGAGGAAGAGGAATATGCAAATTAAAGATCTATAGTTGCCTTGAGCTTCTTTGAAAACAAGTGGGTTAAAAAAGGCAGAAATAAATAAAAAAGTGATGAACGAGAGAAGGTTCATGAAATTAGGGCACATCAGTAGGGACCCATGTTAGCATTATCACTTTTTTAAACTCTGAAATATATATATTGCCACTATACAGAACTGGGGAGGAGGAACTGTTTATCCTTTACAGGAGGAAAAACGGGATGTAATAGTATTTTATGTAAGTTCCATTAAATGGCACAGGAACAGTGAGGAAGGGACGGTTCCTGATTTGACAAGGCAGACTTATAAAATACTTCAAATAAATAAAGATGTAGCTCATTACTAAGTAACGGCACAACCACTAGCCAATAATTGTCTGCAGCATTTATAAAACTACCTTCCATGCTACAACCAAACTCTAACAGATGTCCTAACTGCAGAGTTTTCTTCCTGGCAGCAAAACTTATTCGTTGATGGGAAGATGTCTGGATAACAACTGTGCATTTAGTGCCCAATTAAATTACTATGTGGAAAGGCCTCTGTTTGATTGCCCATCCCAAGCAGAGTGAAGCTGTACCTGCAAAGCCAGAAAACTGGCTGGTAGCGTAATGTGAGAAAAAATCCCCCTCGAGACCCTTCAGCAGTGCCGTGGCTCGCACCTTGAGGCGAGTGTCATGGATTTGACGTGGAACAAGCTCAGTCCTGAGCTTAGCCACATTCTCCTTGAATTTTTCATCACACTGTAGACAGCCTTGAAGGCCTGTGGGCCACAAGACCAGAAGCTGCAGGAGCAACAGCAGTGAAGGAGGGCATGTGAGAAGCATGGCTGACCAGAGGCCACAGAGCTGGCCTACTTCAGGGTTCTCAAAAGTGAAGTCACAATCCAAGTTGCTCTTTGCGGAATGTGCATCAGAGTTGCTTGAACCACAATTTTTTAAGCAAGAAAGATCCTAAGAGGTCATCAAGTGTGGAGATAAACAGACTGGGAAGCCTTTTGGATCTCTAGAAGAGTTGTGGGATCTTGTGGCCAGGCAATTCATTGGTTCCTTGAGAATTAATGTTTCCCTGGTAAAGTTAAGACAAGTCCCTAACTTGATCAGCTTGCAAACATTTTTAGAATTGTCAGAAACAGTAGTGGGTACCACCACCACCAAATGGCTGCCATGGGAGTGGGACCAGTCACAAAATGGCTGCAACAGGATCAACAAGCAACTACAAATATGCCAAGCCAAACATCCCCCTATGATTAAGGTAGTCATTTCCAAATGGATTCTCCCTGCAGACACAAAGATAATGCCTCCTCTCAGCTTTTCTGATGCACCTCATGTTCCAATGAACTGGAGGAGAGTCAAGGATGGCTCTTTGCTTTGGGAAAGAAACAAGTGGGCACTAGAATACATCTGCAGGCACCGTGCTGTTCATGGGTGTCATATTGGAGATCAGTGATCTAAGGGAGATCATGTTATACATGGATATTATTATTTACATAGTGTTTTAGAGCATTCAGGCCATTTCACTGATCTAATCATTATATTCACCCTGTAAGGTTGAACAGTAATTTAAGACTGCAGAGTAGCTGGGGAAATGAGGCTGAGAGTTACCTAAACAAGGTCATTAAGACAGAAAATTCAAATTGGGGGCTTTCTGATTCATAGTTCATCCACGCTGCTATACCTGTTAGCCCTTGGAGAAGAATTCTGCATACTGAGAATCTCAGTCTTTTCTCCCTCATAGCTGTAAAGAGCATGTGAAAGCAAGGCATTGATGCCTGGTGGAATCCCAGAAGCTCCATACTGGCTTGTGTTGGGTTTGCAGTGTTTCCTGTGTACAGATAAGAGTCTGTAGTTGGGCACATTTTTCCATGCATAAAGTCCCAAATTCAGGCTCTGGCCTTCAGTGTCCATGTGGATTGTGTCTGCTTATGAAATATAAAACAAAACTTTTTTGTTTTCAGATTACTCATATGTTGCAGAGGGTGCTACCTTAGAAGAGGCATTCTTTCACAAGAAGGAATGCCTCTTCTAACATGGTGCCTACATAGGTTTTGTAGGTTCTTACCTATCTCAGGACACTGGAGTGTGATTACATATACTGGTTATGGATTAGGAGGGATACGAAGCAGATTTTCTTCAGAGATCTTCCAGATTAGGAATATAAAAGAGAGACTTTTTAATACATTGGCAAGGACACAAGCTATAAAAGCTAGATACTAGAGGGACTTATAATGTGTTGATATTTTCTGAATATTGGTTTTGTGTGCTAATAAATTGAAACAATATTGTTTATGTCATAACATGTATTAAATATCCAATCAATTATGTTATGAAAATAAATCTAAATATATATATCTTACTCCCCCCCTTTTTGTCACGTATTTTAAAAAAACCATTAAATAGTGTGTTGTACGTTATGGTTTTTCTCTGTAATATTATCTGATTAAATAATAATAGTTGTCTGAAAACAAATTCACACGCCCCGAAAGCAGGGCTGTCTTTTGATGAAACATTACACCCTTGAACAAAACACATGAGGACTCTTTAACACAAACCAGTTTGCACCATTTTGGATTTTGTCCTTTGTTATTGTACTTGACCTATTTGGTGCCACCCACCTAAAGGATGTCAAGCCTGAAAAGGGCACAGATTGGCAACCATCAGCCAGTGCCTGGCAATGTTTGTAGAGACTAAGGATTAGAAATCAGGGAACAGGAGGTATAATCAACAATATAAGGATTTATTGAGTCCCTTCATTATCTCTCAGAAGGCATGTTTACTCCATTTTCATTTCTTGTAGACGGAAAGAACCCTGCCAAACCTGGCAGTGCCTGGAACATTCGGGAGGTGGTATCATGGGCATCATTTTGGCGCAGATAGCAGAGAAAAGCCGTCCACAGGAAAGAGCAGGCGCCCACGTAGGCCGTACGCAGCACAGGTGGAACAAGAGTAAAATTCACTGTCTGGTTGAGGGAGAGAGATGAGATGAGGGAGACAAAAACTAGCAGTGCTGCGATGATGGAGCCTATTTTCCTGTGTGGAGCCTGCTTTGGTCTGGCAAATGGCTGCTTTATGGTAGCACTATGAGGGAGTTCTTTCATCCTGAAAGGGCCATTCATGTCAGGCAGGGTTTAGAAGTGCTAACAGCAGGTTTAGTTCTCAGAAGCAGACTGGTTTAATGTGGTTGCCAAGAGGGGCACACGCTGGTGGTTGAACTCTTTTGGTCTTTCTAGGCAGACAAAGGTCTATGTGATACGAACTCCAGTAAACTTTAAATGATATTTGGAAAACCTGAGGGAAACACATCTCTTCTACTCTCATACAGTAGACTGGCAGTTTCTGATACATACTCTCTCTCTCTGAAAATATATGCAAAAGTGAATACTCTTTCTCTAAGCTTTCTCTCACACAATTACAAATGCATAGAGTTTATTCTTGAACACCAAAACCATTATCTTCCCCTCTAGGGAATGAAATAAAGTTATTTTTTGTTTATCTCTGATCTCCTCCTTGGTCCTCGTGAGCAGACAAGGTTACTCCATACTAAAGACCAAAGCAGAGGTGACATTTACCTCTATAGCACATCTGAGGAAGGTGGGGGGTGTACCTCTAAACAATAATATAATTTACTTCACAGGTGGCTGGCCTACAAAGAAGTTACCAAGTACTTTCAGGTTTGCTGAGGGATATTCCCACCAAAAGGAAAAGTCCCTCTCAGGTTTGTCACACACTTGCAAATAACCAAGCCACACTACTATCGCACATACACACTCCTTCCCAAAAGCCTTGGAACTGACACAGCTGTGTTTTTCCACAACAACAGGACAGGCAGAAATGCATCAGGTAAAGTTCTCCCATTACATCATCTTCTTGCCAAGATAAGCTTCTTCTGCCAAACTGCTGCCCCTCTTGTAACTGCTTAAAGGCACACAAGCTCCGTTAGGAAAAAAAGCAAGCAGCCCTGAGCTTCAGATGTTGGAGTGAGGGAAGAAGGGGTCACAGTGTGACTCACCTGGAATAAAGTCCAGCAGAGCACTCCAGTCTGAAAGAGAAATTATGGCAAGCTGAGAGTAAAAATGATGGTTCCAAGCCTTTAAAATACACAATCACCACCACATGTAATTACCTTGTATGTTGGCCAAAACTTTTCCCGCAAGTTCCCAAAAATGTCACTTTCCCCATCCAGGAGAGACAAGCCTACAATGGGTAGAAGATGCCACTTTTATT
This sequence comes from Eublepharis macularius, assembly GCF_028583425.1. Taxonomy (NCBI): domain Eukaryota; kingdom Metazoa; phylum Chordata; class Lepidosauria; order Squamata; family Eublepharidae; genus Eublepharis; species Eublepharis macularius. Next base: position 62,904,735 of record NC_072801.1, on the reverse strand, counting down.
CAGCTCACCCTCTCTGAAAGGTCCTCCACCCACCTCTCCCCCCCCAATCTCTCACCAGCATAAAATGCTCCAATTGTGAGTGGCGCTGCTATGGCCTGGTCACAAGTGACTTTCGCGATCACTCTGGCCACATTTGTTCCTGGAAGAAGGCGCTCCAGACTCCGGAACCAGAAATAATTGAAGTTGGCATGGAAGCTGAATCCCACCAGGGCTACTTTTCCTGTCTGCTTCAGATCCAAATATCCTTGCTCAGAAGCATCCAGATGTGGCCTGGCTAATACCTGCTGGGCCACATCTGCTGCTGAAAACAGTGTCCCATAAGCGGCCACATTCACCACCCAAGGGTGGCGACGCACCAAGCCCAGCAGGGGCCACATTAGGCTTGGGATTTAGTATGGTGGGAGTGCAGTTCCTTGAAGGGTTGCTAGTTGGCCAGGTACTCGACTCAGATGAACTGTAATGTTGCGTTGTACTGGTATGTTGCCTGCAAATACACAAAACCCAAATCTGTTACTTCTCTGAACCACAAGGTTGCAACTGTATGTTCAACTGGGTGAAAGACTGAGCTCACGATAGGCCTTTGCATGAGGTGTGCACATTTTCTGCTTCTGTTCCCTGCAATGTGTTCTGTGTGCTGACTCTGAATGACGATAGCATACAGTGACCACCTTCGCTTGTTTGGGCAGCTGCATCCTGCACAGTTGGTTTGGTGACTTGGTCTAAGAGCACCCAGTGAGTTCTAGGCTGGGTTAGAGTTTGAACTGGGCACTTACACTTTTCCCCCCCATTAATCTACTTTCACACATTAATGCCATCTGTGCACATGTAAAAAGTTTGCCTGCATACATGTACATCAGACTACTTGTTGCCAAACAGCACGACCCACTTCAAGCCCTTACACATTCATACACATACGTATTTCTATAAAGATATATACATTTTATAAAACCTCCCCCTAAAGCAGCTGCTTCAGAGCTTTGGGGTACCTCCTGCTCTTCTGTGTTTGACCAGTCTCTGTATCAGGCATCTGACGAAGAGAACTTGATTCTCGAAAGCTTATGCTACAATAAAATTGGTTAGTGTTAAAGGTGCTACTGGACTCTGTTTGATTGGGGTACTATAAGACCCATTTCTGCAGATGGATGTTCAGGTATCAGGTGTGGCCTTCACTAGTGCCTTTTAGCAGCTTCAGCCGATTCCTCAGCTGCATTAAGAGGCTCTGGTTACTGTTATGCATGCACTCTGGCGATTTCCAGGTTAGATCATTGCAGTGCATTTTACATGGGGCTGCCTTTGAAGTCTGTTCGGATACTCCAGTTGCTTTGGAACGCTGCAGCGAGACTAGTTAAGATGATCAGGAAAGTCTCTCACCACTCTCGAAGGAATTTCATTTCTGAGCACAATTCAGAGTTGCTGGTACACCTCCATGCTCTGTAGCCTGTTCTTTGTATCTATCTTCAGTCATTATCAAACCGTGCACTGCATGAAGGTGTGGCTGGATGCAGAGCTCTGTCCTTGCACTCTAAGCAGTCATCCACAATTTGATTCTACTGTGTGGACAATGTAATCCAGTTGCAAGTTATTACTATAGTCACTAACAATAGTGCACTCTCCAACCATCCACCTTTGAAGCATCCCTCTTTCTTGCACATAATGTATACACGCCTCTCACAGAGCCTCTTCGGCCTGAACCCTCAGCACTGGAAAATAATACTTGTCAAAATCCCCCATGGGAATAGCATACATATGGGGAAAGTTACATTGGGATGGGTTATAGTCAGTGCTTTTTTTCTAAAAAAATGTTTTGGGGTACTCTCTGTTTGACTCAAGAAAATCACCATTTTGTAGTTCAAATCGGAAAAAATAAATGCAGTCAATGGACAAAATCACCAAGAACATGCATTTCCGCATATTACACAGCTCACAATAACTTCCAGATTGGCATGAGATTGTGTTCACCGTGAAAGGAAATGATGTTAGAAGACTGTCAGTGATGAGAATTATGGGTATCAATATTGCCAACCAAGCCCCTCTATAGTGACAAGTGTGCACAACCAAAGAGTTTCGGTATAGACAAACTCTTTGCACTCTTTTGCAAAACGTACACAAATACACAAATTGGTTGCCGCCATAGGGGGTAGCAACAAGACTGACCAATCACCATGCTAGATTCCAACTACCAGAGCGCCAAGTGGCTTAGAGAAGACTTGTTTGTATTTGTCTGCACCCTAACGATCACAGATTATGCCAGCGATCTCGGTGGCGTGTTCAATGCTCAAAGACGTTCCATTTTTTGTAAGACGAACAGTGCTCCTAGTGATTTAAATATAACTAAACATCTTTGTTGCCAACATGCGCTACATAAAACGTAACAAATCACATAAATATCCACAATATGTTTGAAGTTGGTTTAGCGAGAATTCCGTCATTTTAAAATTTTTACTTTCTCCTGTTAGAAACACACAATGTTTAGGGGTATGCGTCCCCCCAGAAAAAAATCACTGGTTTTAGTTATGAAGATAACAGATCTCCACATAAAGTTTCAATGCACAAGGAAGGGTGGAATCAAAAACGACCACCCAGTCAATGGGAAATTCATGTACAAGAAAGTGCTGCCGAGCGCGTCGGCAGAAATGTTCTGCTGCCTCCCTGAGCAAGTAAAACAACTTGGCCACATCTGAGTGAGGCGGCAACACACCCATTTCAGAAAGCAAGCGCTCTGTAGCCCAGTTCACACGTGCACCCTGCGACTCTTTTCTCTCTTCCTCGCAGGCCCACCCACAGTTCCGCCCAGGACTACTACCCCACCCCAAGTATTCAAACCCTTACTCCCAGTCTCGCGTCCTTCCTTTCCTCCCTCGTGGGCTAGCAGCAGCGGCAGGGAGGGTCGAGTCAGCCACGCGGCCTATTCCTGGGGGGCTATAAATAGCCACAAACATGGGAATGGCTCCGAAAAGGAAAAATGCTGGAGGAGCTGCCCCGACTGAATGCTCATTGAAGACCGGCCCGCCCTCTCTCCATACTGACCCCCGGGCTATCAAGAAGCCGTAACGGGGCAAAGGTAGGTGGGTGGGGAGGGACAGAAAATGGCCCGCTCGTTCCCACGAGTAAGAGGCACCCCCGGCTACAGATCTGTGTCGGGAAAGAACGAGTTAATTATAGCAGACACCGGGGAAAGTGCTGACACAAGTAAGCGGCGCAACGCAACACTTTCCCTTAATCTCTGCAGAGCATTCATTGATCTCCTTTTTCTACGTTTCGGGTCATGGAACGGAAAATGCTATTTGTGTTTCCTGATTTCGGAAATCTCTTCTGAACAAACCACGTCATTCTTTTATTCTTATTAATGCCTTTTAATTAGTTGGAAGTGCGGGGTTTGTTTGTTTGTTTTGCAACTTTTAACAAGGTTCGTACATTCTGGTTTAGGGAGGCAGGCTTAGGCGAGCACACTTGCCGGTATGAACCTCAAATCCAGCTTCGATGCCTTTGGCGAACCCGGAGTCGGCTCGGAAATGGAGTTTTTTTGGGCGCCAGGGGGCGCCGTTTGACCACTCCGTGCTGGAGTCCTTCTTAGGCGCAGTGGTGGGAGGTGGCAGGGAGATTCCCTGCGAGAAGCCCCATGGGAATGAATGAAAAGGAGTTGCGCAAACTCCCCTTGACTGCGGCTCAAACTCCCAGATCCCCGCACCCGAACTCGAAAGGGTTTCTCCCACTCGATGCCGATCTAGGTGGACCTTTCCTGTGCTCACAAGGACTGCGGCTTTGGGACTCTGAAAAGCACCTGTTCCGCTTTCCCCAGCTGCAGTTAGCAGATGCAAGACAGCCTCCGAAGGGACAATGCTGAGATAAATGGACTCATAGCCCGAGTCGGTATTAGGCAGATCCCTATGTTTATATTTCAGTAGGGAGTGTGTTGCAAAGTCCTGGGGATGGGTTCTGGCACACCTCTAGCAGCAGGATTAGGTGTTTGGGGAAGGGAAGAGATTCCTTCCTTGGAATGTTTTGTGAGTGATGCTACCTGATCCTGAAGGAAAGGGCCACTTCTGTTCAAAGACACGCTCCTGGTCCAAGGGATCCTTGTGTGTGATAGCTAAGCCTGGCAACAGACATTGCAGCCGATTTGTTTCCCATCAGTTGCCTGCTGATCTACAGAGTATCCATGTAGGTCATGGCTTAGATGTGTGTAAAACTTTGCACCAATGTGCAACTGCCAAAGGATCCAGGTGCAGCGCCAAACCTACTGCATATCCAAAGCGACAGGTATCTGCATTAATAGTTTTGTTGAGGTCTGTCCAGCATAGAGTGAACCAAACATCAGAAAATAAGGGCAGCTATGCATACTCAGCCCAATGGCCTATCCAGTCCAGGGCCGTTTTCACATGTCTTACTGGCTCTGGTATGTCGCACAATGCTCCCACAAGGACAGCGTCTTCCTGGTGCGATTTCGCGCGAGAACCAGGAAATCACGTCAGGAAGACACTGTCCTTGCGGGAGCTTTGTGCGACGTACCGGAGCTGGTAAGACGTGTGAAAATGGCCCAGCGTCTTGTTTCATGTAGACAATTTCAGGGGGGTAGCTGTGTTGGTATGTGGTAGAAGAGCAAGATTCAGGTCCAGTAGCATCTTAGAGACCAACTTAGATTTCCAGGGTATGTGCTTTCAAGAGTTAGAGCTCCCTTCATCAGATACAAGATCTTGCTCTTGAAAGCTCATACCCTAGAAATCTAGTTGGTCTTTAAGGTCCTACTAAGGTTGGCCAGCTCCACATTGAGAAATTTCTGGAGATTTGGGGGGTGGAGCTTGGAGTGGGTGGAATTTGGGAGGGGAGGGGCCTCAGCAGGGTATAATGCCATAGAGTCCACTCTCCATAGCAGCCATTTTTCCCCAGGGGAACTGATCTCTGTCGGTTGAAGATCAGTTGTAATTCTGGGAAATCTCCAGCCATCACCTGGAGTCTGGCAACCTACTGGACCCAAATCTTGTTTCACACAGCAGCCAACTCTACAATTCTATGATTCTATGAGATGCTTCGGCTTGAGAGCAGCAGTGCTGACCTTGAATAGACCAATGGTCTGACTCGGTATTTGGCATCTTCATATGCCTTATATCATCAGACGAAGAAGGCTTCAGCCTGTGAAAGTTTGTGCCGCAGGACTCTGTTGTTTTTGCTGCAACGGCCTAACACTGCCCCTACTCTGGAATGTGCCTGAGCTTGGTGTGTATAAATAAAGTTGTGCGCTATAAGCATCGTCGTTCTGGTGAGAGAATTGTAACAGGCTAGTTTGATGAGTCACTTCTACCTCTAAAAGTGGCTGAGCAAACCTTACCCTCAGGCCCCGCTCCAATGAATCTCATTTTTGGTTGTGACGTTTTCTAGGTCCACATTTATGTTTGTGACACTTCCCTGGGTCCTCCTGGGCAGTTTCTGCTGCGTCATTGGGTAACACGACTCTGCCCTGGAAATAAATGGGTACAGTAGTCCTTTAGGAATGGAGCTGAGATACCTGCTTGCCACAAGGGGGAAGTGTCTCTTTTAGAGAGCCAATGCGAAGACCGTCATTTCAGGATTTGTGAGCTTCAAAACCATTGTGGTGAATTGCATTTGTGTGTGTGTGAGAGAGAAGATATTTTCAACCTCACCATTTTGACACATGATAACCTTGGGAACATCACTCCCAAAGTATTGATATCAGTACTGTGCCAAGCAGGGCTTTTTTTCTGGGAAAGGAGGTGGTGGAACTCAGTGGGTTGCCAGCACAGGGGGCAACTCTTGGTGGGAGGTAGTGCCCCTGGTACCACATGCGTGTGTGAACAATGACGTCACTTTGGGTCAGCTGGAACAAGAGGGGAGTTTTTTAAAGTTTAAGTTACCCTCGGTGAAAATAGTCACATGGCTGGTGGCCCCGCCCCCTGATCTCCAGACAGAGGGGAGTTTAGATTGCCCTCCGCGACTCCCCTCTGTCTGGAGATGAGGGGGCGGGGCCACCAGCCATGTGACCATTTTCAAGAGGTTCTGGAACTCCATTCCACCGCATTCCAGCTGAAAAAAAGCCCTGGTGCTATTGAATCCTGCACGTGGAAACAGAAGTACATGGGTCTGCTATCCTGCTTTTTCTTAAGGCTGGCTGCTATGCAGCTACATGTATAAGAGGAGCATTCCACATTATGCAAGGAATTAGGACTGTTGAGATTTGGAGGGACAGCTGGGTGTGAAAAATGGGAAGAGACACAGGTGGATTGTGAGGGAAGCAGCATGCAGGTTTAAGAAAGGGAGAGCCGTTGGTTGAGAATAATGCCTGGTTCACACATGCAGGAGAAGAATGAAGAGGTAGAATACTGAGGGGGTAGAATGAACTTGAGACTGTACATGGCAGGTTTCAGTCTTAAATATTTCTTTGCATTAAAAAAACCCTCAATGGATACTAGAGCTCTAGCACAGCAGAGAGAGAGAGAGAGAGAGAGATTCTGCTTCATTTGTTTGTTTGCTTGTGCTAGTTTTCTGTCTGCAGGGTTTTCCTCATGGGAGCATTTCAAAAAGGGATCCTCCACAGGCAATTTGAAGTGGAGGAATCCATTCTGCCACCTCAGGCCTTTGCCCCCCTCACTGCCATCTGAGGTTGCCAACATCCAGGTGGGGCCTGGAGAACTCCCAGAATTACAGTTCATGTCCAGACTATAAAGAATTCCCTGTAGAAAAATGGCTGCTTTGAAGGGTGGCATTATACCCCACAGAGCTCCTTCCTCTGCCCAAACCCCACCCTCCCCAGGGCTCACCTCCAAATCTTCAGGAATTTCTAGGAGTTGGAAACCCTATTGCCACCACCATTCACCTCTATGTGTGAACCAGGACTTAAGGAGAAAGTAGAGTGGAAGAAACAGTGTGGCAGAGAAGGGACAGAGAGTTTCTTGACTGGAAAAGAATGAAACTAGTTTTTCAAAGTAAATTAAAAAACAAAGAGATACACCTAGTGGGCAGGGAAGGCTGGTCATTGTGAGATCCATCAAGACTATCTAACAACCATCCCCAACCAAGAATCCACAGAGGCTGAGGGTACTTATCACAACTTCTGATCCCACATCGGGACTGTAGTAGCAAGAGCATCCGCTGTAAATCAATCACTGAACGGAGAATGTTAATGTTTTCAGTTTGGACTCAAAGTCTGGTATGTAATGCTTTGGAGTTTGTCATTCTTACTTTGTTCTGAGAATGGTTCTAATTGATTTTCGTTCTTGAAGAAGTAAGTTAATTAAACTGTAACCTGTGTTCTCCAATTCCTATCTGCTTTTCATTGGTACACGTGGTTGTGTGAATAGATGCAGATGGGTAGCAGCGGCACTGCTGTGAGAGATCTTTTTTAGGCCAGGCACTGTGTGGGATTAGAGCAAACAACTTTGACATGCATCTTGTCCCGTCTCTTGGAGCAATTTGGAACACAAAATAACAGCAACAACAACTGTGCTTATATACCGCTCTTCTAGACAGATTAGTATCTCACCCAAAACGGTGAACAAGTTAGTGTTATTATTATTTTGTGCTCTAATTGCTCCAAGAGACAGGACTGATTTAACAGAAATATTTTTTGTTTGTTTGTTTTATAGGTCTCTGGATCAAAATTGTCAGATCCTGAAGGATTTAGAGATGGATAGAAAAACCATTCTGTAGACACAAAAGGTGAGTGAGAGGAGGCTTTCCCCTAAATAATCAAAAGGCAAAGGAGGGAATTGACACTTGGAGATTCATTTTCAGCAAAGATACAGACTGCTGTCTTTCCTAACAGCTCCATCCGTGGGCCATTTCCACATGTCCCCCCCCCTTCTGAAAAATGGCGCAAAACGTACAGAACGGTGCGCCTTCATAGCACGATTTTCCATCATGAATTTGCTTCATGGCGCGTTTTCTGACATCATCGCGCCACGAAGCAAAGTCATGTCGGGAAATCGCGCCATGAAGGCGTGTCATTCCATAAGTTTTGCTCCATTTTTCGGGAGGGGGAGAAGACGTGTGGAAACGGCCGTGTTTGTTTGACAAAATAGTTTGTGTTTTGATGGCCTGATAGTGGAAGAAGGATTCTGCAACAAAGTAGACAAAAATAGGAAACAGTTGTTATGATTTTTTAAAAAATAAGATGAAGTACAGGGATGAAAAATAGGAATTGTAAAGCATTTCACACTATAAACTATTAGAGTGTTATACACACACACAAGTGCTATCTACTTCTGCACGGATATTTCAGTCCAACTTGGTTTCCTTACATCAGCCCTGTTTTGGGAATCCTTCACACGTCGTCCTCTATTCAACCAGGTTCCATGTCACCCCCACCCCCTGCCTTTTATTGGTTTGGTACGAACTTTTGGAAAGATTGCAGTCAAAGTGCCTTTGGATTCCATGTGGACAGGAAGATGTGAATTTTTGCATGAACTGCTTACACCTGAGTCATTTTCCTTGCCCTAATCCTATCAAAACCGCCAATTTCCCCTTAACTGAGGGCTTTCCCTAGGCTTTTGAAAACCGGTGATTGACAGGTTGCTGTTGTGTGAAAACATTACATTTTGGCTCAGGGCTCAGGGATATCTATTCCTACTTATATCTGATGAAGGGAGCTTGACTCTCAAAAGCTTACAGAATGGAAATTTTCTTGGTCTTTAAGGTGCTGCCCGCCTCAGTCCTTGGTCGTCTACTGCAGACCAACATGGCTACTCAACCAAAACAACCTATTGCTGCAAACTACTAGTTTCCAGCTTTCATTTTAAAAAAGCAAGTATCTAACTCTTTTCGCTGCAGAGATTTAAGGGGAAAGGTGCACATGTCTCCTCATAATTCTACAATGAAAAGAGCTGGATAATTACTTTGGTTTAAAAATGAAACCTGGAATTACTACATGAAAGCAATAAGTAATTGTAACAGTATAATACTAGAGCAATCTGGCATTTCCCTTTTTAACAAAAGCTCCAGGGGTGGGGTGACGGCAGGGAGTTGAGGCAAGAAAAGAGCAGGGAAAACTGCTTTGTGGACTCTCCATTGGCACTGTGACGAATGCCTCTGCATTCTCAGCATGAAATGAGAGAATCATCTCTGTGTGGAAGCAGCCTGTGTACACTTGCAATTTCTGTTCTGATTTTCATTTCTCAGTTGCAAAGGAGAATAGAAAATAAGTATGTTGATATGTCCATGTTAAAATAACCAAGAGCAGCAACGCAGCAGACAAGAACCACCACTAAGAATTCCAAAGGGGTCAAAATACTAGTCTGATGTAGGAAAGCAACACTCGAAAGACTAACAAATCCATTGTGCCCAAAGATTTCATGAGTTTGTCAGATCCTCTGGTTCCTGAAAGCTTATGATAGATAGACGGACGGACGGACGGAGTCATTAATCTTTAAAATACTATGAAGTCTCCAAAGTCAAGCAAAACAAGGCTGCTGTATATTTATTGTACTCCGCTCTGAGCCCATTTGCGGGGAGAGCAGACTAGAAATGTAATAAATAATAATAATTGTAACAGTGCAACCCTAAGCAGAATTACTGCAGTCTAAGACCATTGATTTCATTGGGCTTAGATTGGAACAATTCTGTTTAGGATTGCACTGTGAGAGAGCTAACCAAATCGCACACAGAAGGGCTTTCCGGAGCTCCAGGGTGACCTTCAAGAAGGCCCTGCTCCTTGCGGAAGGCCCTCTGACAGATCACAAATGCCAGGGAGGAAGCACTCCGTGAGAAACACAGATAGAGTTTTGTAGGCCAGTCACAGGTACTTAACAAACATATTTTCATTCCCTCTAATAGGAGGCAAGTGGGTGGCTTGCGCCAGTCACAAAAGCAGCAAAACCAGGCCACCCACAGTCAAGGTAGAAGTTTCCCCATACTCAAGGGGACTCCCTTGCTATGCAGAAAAAGATGACTTTGCAAAGTAACCAAAAGGAAAAGAGGGAGAGGAAGGATAGCCTGATGAGGACCAAACCCTCCTCATTGGCCTCCGGGAACCATGAAAGGTTGAGAGCAAGTGTGTGAGAGTTGAAACGGGGGGAGAGCAAAGGGGGAGATGAGGAAACTGGCTGCTGAAGTTCGTAGTATCCTGCAGAGGTATATTTTGGTTGAGGAAGTTTCCCAGTTGGTTATTCTTTCTACCTGCATAATTCCTTGCATTGCAGGCCAATGGTTTGTAAAGATATTTAAAAATCAGGAAGTTCCAGCAACTTAATGGCACCCTTGTCCCCATTCAGACATGCCTTCAGGTATCACTTGTCCAGATCTGTTACTATCTGTCTGGATACAGACTTGAAAAATAGGATTTGCATTCAGGATTCTGTAGGAAGAGAAGCTGTTGTTGTTTCCATACCACCAGACATACTTTTTTTCCTGAATTAAAATAGGGAAGCAGAATTCAGTTTTATACCCCCAAAATTTATCCTTCAGAGTATGCAAGAATAATAATTATCTGACCTCAGAGGAGCACACCTGGTATGCTTCTGCACAACTTGTGTTTGCCTCCTGACTGGAAAGAGGCAAAGCCAATGACTCATACAGGGATACAGCAGGCAGCCTCATCTGATATTATGTAGTTTTTTTCCTCCATTTTTTCAGCAGTGGTGAATGAATGATCCAGTCACATCTGATATGAGAGCAAGTAATTTCTGTAGCATCCTTGGATGATCCAATCACATGTTATGAGGCAAATTTATCCACCTTCAATGAGGCAGATTTATCTACCTCCAGTGGTGGCTAAGAGGCCAGTAATTTGTGCAGGATTCTATGGGCAACCTCTTCCAACAGTGGGCAATTCTGAAACGTCTCTGTCTACCCAATCACACAATGCAGAGATTAAGCAGAATTGCTCACTCGCCTCCAGCAGAAATTGATTGAAAGCCGGCAAAGTCAGAGCAGTGACTCACAGTGAGATGCAACAGGCAACCTCCCTCACATATGGCTTCATGTTTTTAATGTATCTTTTGTAGCATGATGTTTGGGAGTTAGTGCTCTAGTGGGATATGTGGAGGAGGAGGAGGAGGAGGAGGAGGGGAGGCTGAGATATGTAGGAGGGTCCATTAGTTGGTTTGAATAGCAGAGAAGGGGGGATCCTATTCTCTGACGTAATCCCAACCCCCTCCCAGCAGACAATAGACCTCATTCATCCTTCCCGTCTCCCTTCCTCTCAAGATCGGTCCATACACAAAGAAATCCATTCAGCCTCCAAAAGACCCACCTACTCTGCTTCCTCTGCTTGGCTGGCTGTCCAGTCACTCATTTTATTCCCACCCCCTAAGGCGTGTGTGAGTGACTGCCTTTCCCAGCCTCTCTTTCCCTTGCAGTTGGATTTCTCCCCCCTCCACCACTGCCACACCCTCTTTGCGGTGATTGGTCAGGGTGGGCATGGCCACAGCACCCGGACTCCTCCCCTTCGCCAGTTGCTGCTCAGTTGCTGTTGGGCCTTGGAGGTGTCAACATCTCTCTCTGCCAGGAGTGGGGAGGGGAGAGCTCGTCTGTCTGCTAAGGTACAGTGTGCTCCATACAGGGCCTCCTTACTCTGCCTGCTCTTGCGGCTTCTGCTTGTGCGGCTCTCTGGAACAGTGGATCATGGCAAGGGTCTTCTGCGGGCTGGGAGAGGGGGAGGGGGTGGGCAGTCTGTCACTGATGTCCAGATGTTTGCCTTAATGGTCCAAGCTGTGGGTGAAACATACAGAGATGTGACACTGCAGTTCCCTGAGGGTGATCTTTTGCTTGGAATCTGGAAACTGCTGGGAAAATGTCATTTGGCCTTGTATGGGGGGTGGGGGGGAAATTGCCTGGAATGTCATCCATTTGTCCTCATGTTAAAACAATTGATGATGCTTGACATTTTCCAGTCCATCTCCACCCCACCACCCCACCCATTGCCTCCTTTGGGCTCAGCCTCTGTTTGCTTTTGATTTCCTGATTCTCTGTGAATTCATGCACCTGCCTCCTGGCCTTTCACTTATTTAATTGTGTCCAGGTATGGACGCTGGTTTTTCAGCCATTGCTCCATACCCTTTGTTCTCTTATCTGTCTATCTGCCCTAACCCTCTTATATCCATTCCCGGTACTGGCTGTCTCTGTTCCTTTATCCTGTTTTATTTGCGCCCAGCCAGAGGACATCAGCTAGGGAATTTCTGCAAGGTTTCTTCTGATCTCCCCCCCCCTTCATCTCCTACCTTTATCCCCATACTGGGCTTTGCTTAAGTATGGATTCCTTTTTTGCTCCTCAAAGCCTGTCACCCAGTAGTATGAAAGAAAACCCATTGGTGCTGGGAGGGATGGAGAGAACTGTCTCTGCCTTGAAGAAATGCCTTCAGTACCGCAAAGGCCTCTCTTTTAACATTGCTGAGGAATCAGTGCATCTAACCTGAAACTCGATTACGAGGAAGGAGAATGTAAAGGAATGGATGATTTGGGTAGCTAGGGTCAGTCATAGCCAGGGGTGGGTCTTGCTGCCCCCACCCTGTACACTCGGATTTACCGGCAAGAGTAGGCCCAGCTGTGTAATCAGAATGTCTAGTTAATGCAGGTTTCTTGCTGCAAGGGGTTTGTGCTGCCGGTTTTTTGCACAAAACACAAATCCTTAAGGATAATGTAATTGATTGCAGTATTAATGTGTTTGCTGCAGCCAGACATGTAGCAGGGAGGCGCTCCGTGGGTTGAAAAGATTGAAAATGTCACCAAATGAATTGCAAATGTAATTGGGCACATGCGCCCGTTGCCTTTTGAGACAAAAAGTCCAGGAATTTTTGTTTTATGCCCCAAAATAACATCAAGCATGCCAGGAATGCAGCTTTGTGTTTTCATGACAAAAAAAGAGAGGTATTTGAAGCTTCTCTCTCTCTCTGTGTGACTAACCTCTAATTCGAGGCAGCTGAAAGAACCATCTGAATTTCATCAATTCAATTAAGTAGTTTTATCTAGAAGTCCACCAAAGTGCCTAGATATGATCTGCAGATCTAGAGAATTCTTAGCATTTGCTGTGTCAACAGAGCGCTGAATTCCAGAGGGGATAGCTATGTTAGACTGTTGTGGCAAAAACAGGGAAGAGTCTTGTGGAACCTTAAAGACTTAATGATTTTATTGTGGCAGAAGCTTTTGTTTTGCCCATGTTTTTTTCCAGATGTGCGATCAATAGAATAGTGGAACAACTTTGCTCCCTTTTTTTATATTGAAGAAGAAAGCGACCTGAACAACGTCTAAAAAGTCAGATTTGACAGGTGACTTTACTTCTAGATTATAACTCGTACCCTGCCACCCCATGAAAAATTTAAATAGGAAGGGGTAATTTAACCAATGAAAAGCTGGGACATTCTGTAGTTAGGTGATTAAGTACAGAAGTAATGCTCTTTGGTCTAAAACCACATTCTTTCTTTCTCTCTGCACTATTCAACTACTGTGGTATGCGTTATTCAAAAGGCATCCGCTGGCCGTTAGCTGCAGAGTAGCTCTTTGTATCTGAAGAGTCTCTCTGTCTGATTTCATAATCCTGAATGTGTTCATATTTTGGTGAAATAGATTTATGAAAATACAGTTTTAGTTGTTAGCGGTGGGGTTGTTCCCCAATCCTTAATGATTTTTCGTGTGCTGTGTGTGAACTGCTGTAGGGAGCTTTGGCTGACTTTTTATCAGAAAAGAAAAAGTACTTTGGGGAGACGTACTTCCCTGACATTGAGGTGTCCATTGATGGGCTGAACAAGCATTTGTTCAAAACTCTCAGAACAGAGGGGCTAGCTCACAATGGCGCCTTAAGCCCCATACAGCAAAAGTTGAACATTGTGATTTAAAAAGAAGATGATTTCATGTCTGGCTTCACATTGAATTGGGACAAGAACTGAGAGAGACTGGTTAATTCCCATTGCCTCTCTGAGTTTCCCGTAGGACGTCTCCACTGGACTTGAGCACCAGTTATGTTTCAGGCAACTGATATTTATAGCAGCAATGGGCACGTATACGCCATGGAAGCCGCCTGTTCCCTGCCCCCCTCCCAACCCTCTCTGCTTCGTCCTAAACTTGGAACAGCGATCTTGGCAGAAGGTCTGGATACGTTAAGAGTCATATGAACCGGCCGGCACAACAATTAGCAGGCGTGCCGTGTGCTCCGGAGAAGGGGTGGAGGCCATGCGGGGCAGATGCAGAAGTTGCACACTCACAAACACAAACTTGACACACGCACCAGTAACACACATTTAAGCCGAGTTTGTCTGTCAGCCTGTGTCCGTGATCGTTACAAAGATAGCAGCAGTCACCCCAGAGAGGCCCAAAGGACCCAGGAGTCCTGGCTCCTGGCGACTTGGCTGTGGCCCATGCATTTCCCCATCCTGCTTCTAGAGAACCCAGGATTCCTGTTCCTTTGCTATAACTCCTCTGGGGCATTTTTCAAACACTCCTGGCTCCCGACTATCTTCTTCCCCATGCTTCTGCCCTCAACCCGCTCCAGGAAATCCTTGGGCTTTTGATATTCCCCTTTCCATCATCTGCTAAATCCTGTCGTCCTCTCAAAGAAGCCGAGTTCACTGGCTCCCAAATTCTTGTTGACTCCTAGATGTACAAACTCCTTCTGCCTCTAAATTCTGCATCATGGATAGGCAAATAAAGAGTTAAGGGGAGTTTGGGGAAGAAGTGGTAATGAAGGAGAGGAGGGGTTGCTCTGCATACTGCTGGGAAAGGGGCCAGGATTCCTTGGGTGTCACTAGGGTAGCTAATACTGGAGATGTCAGTGGAAGGACAAAGTGGGACCTGCACCCTCCAGAGACCAGTGGCATTTATTTACTTCATATGAAGCTTGCACGCTAGCCAGACCGAGGGTCATACACTCTCACACTGTACCTGTTTAATAGTGGCAGCATTTATATTTCTAGTGTTTGCTAGCTTTGTAGTAGTTGCTGGTAGCTGTATCAGCGTGTCTTAACTGAATCCCGCCGTTTTTTATAGGACTTCATCTGAATGCTAATGGTGGCAGGGCTAGGGGGCAGAAAACCCTCATTCCTGTTTCTGGTTAACAAACGGCTCCAGGATGGGATAAGTGAGGTAAACAACCACCTACACAAAGTGGCACGCCAGCCCTAACCAGCACACTGGTCGTACTGTTCTTTCCAAGGTCCATTTTCTCTGCTTTCTGGCCAGCAGGTAGAGAAGGGATAACACAGCGCTATGGGAGCGATAATAATGCAGTGCTATAGTGGCCGCCTATGAAAATGCAGCACAGTGTTTAATGTGGCTGCCATCATGTCTTCCTCTTTGCCCCCTGGTTTGAATCCAAAAGTCATAGGTCCAAGAGAGAAGCAGTGGGAAACTGGTCCCTGTGCATATCTTCCTTCCCTCCAGCTCTCCAGTCCTCTCTGTATTACTAGCACTTCTGGCAGAGGTTAGATGGAGCAAGCTGCATGTACGCCTAGTTTTAAGACTAACCTTAGAAGGCTGATACTACAGAGAGAGAAACAAACATAACATGGTATTATTGACCACTCACTGCTCGCCCATAGACAATTGATGCTCACCCCAGGTGATACACAACAAAGAGGATGGTGTCTGGAATGATGAACTCCTGCAAAAGATAAAATAAATTACTGGACTGATTAATGGAATTATACCTACTTAAGGATTATAATATGGGTGATCCTCTTTATCAGGTGTCATTTCGTAGAAAAAGAGCTGGAGGAACTCATTAGCATAACTCATTAGTATATGCCACACCCCTTGACATCACTGGAAATGTGTCATTAGCATAACTGATTTGCATATGCCACACCCCCTGACATCACTTATCCTGGCGGCTTTGGACCCAATCCTGGCCATTCAGGGCCGAAATTGGGCCCAAAATGGCAAAAAGGGGCCCAAAATGGTCAGGATCAAGCCGCTGCTGAACAGGAGAGTGATCTACCACCTGTCAGAGGCCCGATCCGGGCCATTTCGGCCCCAATCCAGGACGAAACAGGCCCAAAATGGCCATGAGTCAGGTGGACGAGGCCACCTGACATGTGACCTCTTTGGGGAACTGCCGGAACTGCATTCCCCTTCGAAATGAGCCCTGCTCTTTATGTATCTGGAGAAGTGTTGTTACCTGACTTGTATATGAACAGGCACTGACAAGTGGTTATATATTCTATTGGTTTGTTTAAAAGTTGAACTGAGAGTAAAGAGTGTAAGCAGTTAGATTGTTACGGTGGTATTTTTCCTTTTTTCACTAGAGCTCACCCCAGGTGAGCAGGGAAGTAACTCAGTCCTACAAGGCTGTGGTATTTCACAGGTTGATTGGTGGGGGGCTCACAAGCAAGCCCTGCAGGAGGGGCCTGGCTGGCTTGCTGTGATACACAAAGCAAGCTTGTTCACTGAATGCAAAGTGAGCAGTGCCTATTTCCCCCCTCCTCTTTGTTTGAACTTTGGAACTGTCTGGGACCTTAACAGCCTGAGTTCTTCCGGGGTCACTGGCAGAGGGGACCAGAAACCAGGACTGCCTTGGCTTCCTCAGAGGTGACTGTGGGCTGAAACAAGGAAGGACTTAACAGGCTTGACTCCCCGAGTTCACCAGGGCACCTGGTAGGCTTGTCCTGAAATACTTCTTGTTGTATTTGTGTGACAAGAACTTTTGACAGGTGAACAGCAAAAAAACCAAACAAGACTCCTAATGCAAATAGTCTTGAGCTGGCTGCTGAGAGCAAGCAGAGTATGTGAGCTGGGCACCGCCTTCCGAGGGTTTAAGGAGCCTCCGAGATTGGGGAGGCAGCCACACCAGAAATATTTCAACCATCCCAAGCAAAACAAACTCCTGTGGCTCTCTTAACTAACAATTATAGGAAGGTCTCGGCCCATGGAGCATTGGTTCCCATTCTTAACCCTTTCACGCTTGTTCCTCCCTTCCTCTCTCCTGCTAAGCCCCTTCCTGGTCCAGAGAACCCAGGAGTCCTGGCTCTCAGCCTCTCCTCATTTGAACACTAGGCACCACTCCCTACTGGCTTCTCATCTTCAATTGGCTTTGAAGATGAATGCTACTGGCACCTCTGCAGAGAACTGCGTTTTCTGCCTTACCCATTTCTTTCTTACCCATGCCGCACCCCAGAGAGAGACGCATTTGGAACCAATTACCCCTGGGCATGGTGCCATGCCTTGTGGCTTTCTTTTGGAGTATTCGGGCCAGATCAAACCCACTGGGCCTAGAAGCCCAGTGGGTTTGATCTGGCCTTCCTCCCATCTGTCTTCAGCATCACGCAAATGATCTGTCGTACTTAGAATTCGTCTCTTCCCTCTTTGCTGTCCCCTGCCCAATCTCCTTTTTTTTTTCCTTTTTCATTGACCGTTCAGTGCCTGGAGGGTGAGGGTTTGGAGTGCTCACTGTTCAGGTTAACGTGCTTGTGACAGTCCAGTTGTGGGCTTTCAAGGGCATTCTTGCAATTCCATAAGGTGCTGCCAGTCCCAAACCACCAGCCAAGGGCAGGGGGGCATTGGCAGGGCATTCTCTGTGGAGGGAGGGACTTGCCTTCTTTTAAAAAAACACAATATGAGTACTACGTTTCATCATCCTTGCTGTTTTAAGCCACTGCCTCCCCATGGAACAAACCAGGAGTCTTGGCTTCTGAGCCCTTTCTTCTTCCTTCACCGCATATTCTGAATTCAGGAATTTCCAGCCGGCCATCATCATCAACCCTCTTGACCAGAGTGAATTTCTCCATCCTGTGGAATATGCTGATTTGTTCATTTGCATATGCTATTTATCACTTGGTGGTAGAGGAAAGTGTGGTCAAGTCACAGTTGATTTACGACGACCCCATAGGGGTTTCCAGGCAAGAGTTGTTCAGAAGTGGTTTACCATTGCCTGCCTCTGTATAGCGACCCTGGTCTTCCTTGGTGGTCTGCCATCCAAGTTTCAGTTGTGAGTGACCCTGCTTCGTTTCCAAGATGACGAGATTGGGTTAGCAGGGGCGATCCGGGTCAGGGTGAAAGTGGTATGTCATGAAGGGGCTCAAACCCTCAAGCTTACGATCTGAAGTCAGACATCTTATCTGTTAGGCCACACAAACTTTCACTTATATAAGTTCAGCTCAGTTATCTTGGTGTTGGTATTTATCCTGGTTTTGATGGGGTCCGGCATTTGGTCCAGCGCTATGAGGTTCATCCTTGCCATTGAATTCTCAGGTGGCTCCCTGGCCCATAGTACCTTCACACAAGAACTGGTTTTGCCATTGTTATCCCTTTCTCTGGAAACTTCCAGATTTGATTGCTGCAACATCTTATGTATGGACTTCTTAAGAAGACTGTTTGAAAACTTGGACTGATTCACATTTCACAATATGGTGGCCAACGAGGCCGGCAGATCTAATCATCTGTTGCCAGTGCTGAAAAATCTTCAGTGGCTACAAGTTTTGAGGAATTTGAAGAAGTGGTTCTTACCTGTGGAAGCCCACGAAAGGCAGGGATCAGGATACTTGGAGGTTTGTCCACTTCCTTAAGCATCTTCCCATGCCTCAAGATCTTCTGCTAAGCCCTCTTCGGGGTATCCCTCTCAAAAGCAAGTGAAGGTGGGTAGCAGCAGGGAGCAAGGTCGCTTCCGTAGCAGCACCCAAACTTACCTCCCTTGTTCTCTTCGTCAGGTAACATCACTATTCACTTTGGCCTCTGGAGACGTCTGACTGCTATTTTTAGGATACTTCTTGCCGTCTATAAGTTTTTAGTTGCTTTTGTTTCTACTGCGTAGACTGTTCTGGGTGGTTATTTTTGATCGAAAGCTGCCAGAGGCCTGGATTAGGTGGAAAGGTGTGGTGTTTTCAATAAAATAAAATAAAAATAAATACCCTGTTTCGCCACTGTCATGAGTTACAGGGTAAAACAGGTACATGATTCAGTGTTGATTCAGATTTGGAATGAATCCTTGGACAATCTGCGTTTGGAGAGCCCCAGATCGGACGTGCTGGGCCCTCTGCAGGGTGCCTTAGGAGTCCCATTCCAGCGTGCCACTTGCGACTTCATTAAGGATGCTAACTTTTGAACTGGCCCTTGTAGCTCCCCTTTTTAACAACCCTTTGAGTTGAGCAATTAGCAGATGTTAATCTTCAGCACAGCGCCACGGAAATGAAATAGGAGCAGGTCAGGCCGTTGTTTTTACCACCTGGTCAGTTGGCAGCCCTAATTTCCCCAACTTTCCCCCAATTTATGGTCGCTACCTTCTTTTCCTGGCAGGGCTCCTGTGCCTTTTACAGTTTCACAACAGGCAGAAACTCAGCAGGTAAAGCTTTTCTTAGCTCCACATCCCAATGGCACCAGTTTAATTTCTGTATGTAGAAGTGCTTAAAGGCACAAGAATTCTGTTGTGGGGAGGGTGGCAGCTTCAGGGCGCATTGTAAAATTTGGGGACCCAGTGAGGTGATTCCCTGTGGCTTTCCATTTTCACACTTGATCTGCCTTTTGTTTTCAGGGAGTTTAGAGTCTGGTGGTGATTCTAGAGAAAGGGACACTGAACACTAGGAATCCTGGATTTGTCAGGGCCTCCAGGGGCCAGAGGCAATTGTTTGCCACCACCCTAATGGCCTCACCCAGGGATTGCTCAGCAAATTAATTAGCTAACGAGGGCGCAGCTGGCTCGTTAGTGCCACTCAGCTGGGCACTGCTTGACAGGGCTCAGGGTAGCTTGGCACTTTTCTCACTGCTTCAGACTCCTTTGGTCGGATGTTGGCCTGTCCCCCAGGTGGGCAGGAGTGTGGCGATTGGGAGACTGTGTGGAATGTTGTGGAAGTACGTTGTGTGTGGAAGTGGGGAATTTTTTTTGTGTGTGGAACAGAGTTGGCCCATTAATGTGGTAGGGCAGGGTGAGGCTGCAGGGAAGGACTGGAACTGAGACACCAGGCCTATTCAGACAGAAATTCGACATGGTGGTTTAGAGTGGTAGAGCGGAACACCAGGAATTAATGGGGTCTTTGGGCAAAGAGGAGATGCCCAATGCCAGAGGAGATAAGACAGATTCATGAAGAATAGGCCTGTCAGTGGGTATAAACCATAATGGAAAATGGAACCTCTGTGTTCAGAGGCAATATACCTCTGAATACCAATTACTGCGTGAGGGGAGAGGAAATGACAGTGGGAGATCTTGGCCTCTGTTGCCCTGCTTGTTTGTTGATCTTCTGGAGTATTGCTGGTCGCTGTAGAAAACAGAATACTGGACTGCATGAACCATTGGTTTGATCCAGCAGGGCTCCAGTTACATTTTTATGCCATTTTGATTTGGGGAGGGGGGGGTAGGTGAGATAGTGGATAGGTTTCTCCCTGTATAGGTGGAGATACATTTGTATGCCTTCTTGGTAACATGTCAAAACTCTGAAGTTCTGATTGCAGAAAGCAGAGGCGTTAACTCTAGAACAGTGAGACAATTTGCTATCTCATGCTGAAGTTTGTGGGTACAAGGGTATATAGGAGCTGGATGAATGGCAAAGGAGAGTATAGGGGATGTGGGCATAGGGTCAATGTGGCATGCATGCCCGGTTTGGGTTAGAGAGTGTGTTATGTGTAAGTAAAAGATTTAGTGAATCTAAATCACAGAGAATGAGGAGTCTAATCTTTGTGTCCTTATTTGCAAAGAGCGAAAAAGTTACACTATCTAAAGACAAACCAGTGCTGGTATTTGTAAATGAGCCACCACACATGAAGGGGGGTGGTGGTTTGCCCTGTATTAATCCCTGGCAAATGGGAGTAAACCTGGGAGTGTATTGTAGGAGTGAAATACATTTGCGCAGTGGGAGACAGTACAATATCAGGGCTTTCCTTGAAAGGAAAGAGAATCCTTGTGGGTTACAGCAGGGGCAAGTGGGACAGACGAGTTGCTCCCGGGTTCTTGGGCAAGGGTGTGGCAGCTGTGGCAGGTGGTTGCCTGGCAAAGATATGCTCAGCGGGTTGCACCTGCCTTGGTTGGCAGCCAAGGGCGTTACCAGCCACCCTTTGCTCTTTGTAGGAAGAAGTGGAGCCTCTTTCTTTCTCCCCCCCCCCTCCATCCTAACACTGTGAGGACATTCTCCCCTTTCCCCCTTCTCCTCTCCTCTGTACCCCATGAGTCACCACAAAAATCCCTCCTGGTTCACCGAGAGTCTCCATATGATGCGTGGCCATTTTGCCGTTCCCCCCTCCACTAACAGAAAGCCCTTTGGCGAGAGTGGCCAACCCCCAGGTGGGGCCAGGAATTCTCTCAGAATTACAACTGATCTCCAGACTGCAGGGATGAGTTGCTGTGGAGAAAATGGAAGCTTCAGAAAGTAGACTGTATAGTATTCCGTAGATTCTACGTGAAATCTCTCCCCAAATTCTGCCCTACACAGGCATCGCCTCCAAATCTCCAGGAATTTCCCAGGTTGGAGTTGGCAACTGTACTTTTTCATCGCTGCCTGACAGCTCTCAAACAGTAAAAAGTAAAGCGCCTTTGAGTGTAGGCAGAGTGCGTTCCCCTGATTTCTGGGAAACCGCAATCAGGGGTTGGTATGCATACCTTATAGGTCACAGCATGTGCCCAGGTACCTCTGTCCTTGGAGTTCAAGTGCAGCAATTGGCGGGGGGGGGGCATCATAGGTTATGCTCGACTGAGTTGAATATGAGTAGGATTGTGTCTAACATGTATGATGCAAAAGCACCACAAAAGCAGCTTTTGAAATAATAGGGACGAAGTGCTCTTTGCAGACCTGTTCATGCAAAGAAAAGACAAGGCCTCCTATCGTAGGGAGACCCCTGCGGCCAACTCTGGTGGCTGGAACAAGGACGTGAGTGTCTGGCTGCAGCAGCCCAAGCAAACAAGACTGCCGCTTGCACCAGCGAGCCCAGCAGGGCCCTGGCCTGGGATGGGTGTGGGGAAGTTGGAAAATCTAGCTCATCAGCCAGATGCTTCCTGGGGTCTCTGAGCTGGGGATCAGGAAGGAGAGTTTCGGCAATTGGATTTTATGGGAGAAGAGAGAAACCTAGCAAGCAAGTGCCTGGAAGAGGGCGGGTGGAGACTACGTGGGAGGTAGGATTCCTGGGGTCTTTCCCCATCACTGATACAATTAAATGTTTCGCAGTCCCTCTTTGGCAGCCAGGTTTTTTTAGCGTTTCCTGTCTACATCTGTTCTTAACTTCCTTGAATGTGAGCAGATCTGCTATATCCCATTGGGTCAGGACCCACATGTGAGTTGTAGCCTGACCAGAGGTGGATCACAGCAAAAGTGCTGCAGTGGTTCCTCTTTTAGAACAGAAAAATGGGGGCGAGGGGCAGACAGATAAAGTGGACACTGCATGTGTTTGCCAGCTCTATGCTTATTTAACCGTCATGGTGGTCCCTGCAAAAGTCCTGGGAACTGGTTAGTTGCTAAGAATTCTCTTGAAGATCTCTATCATCTTCTGCGCCCCCCACCCCCCCAACTGCAATTACTGTGAGTCCTTTCAGAACAGGAACTAAATCAGTATGATATCTGTACTGCACATATGGCCTGAGATGGAAGAGAAGGAGGGAGATACAGGCTTAAAAAAATTAAAACTGGGTCTGATGTTGTTGGTTGATGGGTGTAGCTGATTGGTCCGGAGTTCTGTGTGATGTGCATGCAAATCCAATTTCTTCCTTTTTTGATCGTTTTGTTCTAGATAGTGGTTGGAAGGGGCAAGGGGTGTTGTTGCCGGCTACCGTGACGAATTTGTAAGGCACCCTCAGTTTTAAAAACGACTAAATATTTTTGTTGCAATTTTCTTCCTGCCTCTGTTGATTCCTTGTCCTTCAATTGTGGTTATTAGGAATGGACTAATCGTAGGGATACATTACACCCTCCCACACCAACTTTATTTGCTGGAATGCATAGCCAATGAATAGGCTGGGCTGGGAGGTGGTTGAATCAGTTTTCCATTTCTCTGCAAGTGTTGGAACGGCAGTGTCAGGTCCGTGCTGCCCGCCTGAGCCGCCACCTCCTCCCTTGCACATGCCCACACAAACATGCCCAAATCCTGCAACAAGGACATGCAAATTTGGCAATACATGGAAGCTACATTTTTTAAAAACCGCTACAGGTTTTGCATAGCTTAAATGTCTTAGGTTTTACAGAACTGGCTTTGTACTGATGGACTCTTCCAGAAGGTGGAATATTGTGTTTAAAGGCTAGTGCTAAAGAGAAAAGCCTGGGGAGAAATGTTTGTTTTGTCTTCACAGCTTCAGGAAAAACTGGAAATGTGTTTTGAAGGGCGGGGTGGGGGGGGGAGATAAGAAGAATCTGTTCTGTATATACATCTGAATATGAAAACACTGAAATGCCCGCTTCTTTCCTGTTTTCGGACAGAAACCCCTCCCTGAGCTCAGCTGCCATTCCTCACCCACCAGAACCACAGCCTTCTTGCTGAGAACTTGAGAGAGTCTTGATTCCCGGCACCCTTTTGCTTTTCTCAGTACACTCTACCTTGCCAAAATCCAGATTTTATTTCTCTGTAATTCCTCTGTAAACACAGCATTTTTCTGTTGTTGACGTTGTAATGTTTGTATGAGAAACTTGGAGTCTGAAGGATTTGACTGAGTTTTGTATTTGGTGATCGAATAACTGCTATAAATATTTCCATAGTCCCCGCCCCCTTCCCCAAATGTGCATTTTTCCCTCCAGAGGAGGAAAATTTTCCAGATGTGTTCTATCCCCGTTTCCGTAAAAGGGAGCAAAGAGAGAAAGAATGTGTAGGGAGCAGTGAAAATACCTTGAGTGGAAGGACCTGTAGAGAGTAACTTGAGATGTGATCTTCCAGTTGTGCAGGGTGATAGGGTACCCAACAAGAAGCAGGGACCAAGGACAGGGTACATTGGAGTTGGGGGGCGTGGAGAAGACATAGGGTTCAAAATTAAAGTCCCTGGTATTTGGGGAGGGGGGGGTCCAGACTGCCAGATAAGCAAAATGTGCCCTGGCTCACCTATTCCTTGTTTTTATCTCAGCCATGGCTGTCCGGGCCCCTGCACCGCGGGGCGACGTCGGCGCTGAGAGATACCTGTTTGTGGACCGAAACCAGGTGGGAAACCCAGCATCACAAGCTGACTGGACAGCCAAGCGACTGGTGTGGGTCCCATCGGAGCGTCATGGCTTTGAGGCGGCTGGGCTGCGGGAAGAGCGGGGAGATGAGGTGCTGGTGGAGCTTACCGAGAACGGGCGTCAGGTGCTGGTCGCCAAGGATGACATCCAGAAGATGAACCCTCCCAAATTCACCAAGGTGGAAGACATGGCGGAGCTGACCTGTCTGAACGAGGCTTCTGTGCTGCATAACCTCAAAGACCGCTACTACTCTGGCCTCATCTATGTGAGTGTCAGACCCAGGTTGCTGCTTCTCGTGCTAGAGAATCCTCCCACCTCGTTCTGTTACCATTGCTATGACTCGCTGAACCTGCTTCTCTACCCCACTAGGCTTCTTTCCAAAACAGCCCAGGAGTTCTGCTCTCTGTACCCCTTTCCATCATCCAATAAACACTCTGCCGGGGAACCTGAATGTCCCAGTCCCAGCTCCTGGCTGTGTTGCCACTAGACCCCTCATATTGAAGCTGCCTTATGCACAGTCAGACCATTGGTCTATCGAGACTAGTCTTGTCTGTTTTGATTGGCAGCAATTCTGCAAGGTCCCAAGGAGTGATCTTAATCCTTTTAACCAGAGATGCCGAGTACTGAAGCTGGGGCCTTCAGCTGGAGCATATTAGAGCCAGTGCACCCCCTACTGGGGAATGGCTCCAGGCAGCCAGGCCTATGGGGCTGGTTTCCCCTCCTCGTTGCGTGTGGTTGTGTTGAAGTGCTGATCTGTTCAGTCACAGGGGCACTGATGCCAAGCAGTGGGGAATGCAAGGTTGAGTGTTGTTTCTGATTTGTGAAGTGTGTGTGATGATGCCAAAAGGGGGGGTAGCTTCTTTCTCCCCCCCCATTAATCCCCAGTTTGCTATAGAGTGGAGGACAAGGGAAGGCATGTCCCTCCCCTTCTGTCCTGGTATTGTCTCGCTCTGGTTTCCGTGGCACCCATGCGGGCACAAAAGGCTGCCCTGAGAGGCTCTATGCCACAACATTCTCTAAGCCACACGTCATTGCTGACTTGCGGACAGCCCCGCACCCTCCCCCCCCCCCCCGATCCCCACCCCTGCAGCTGGGTATCGGGGCGGGGAACGAACTAGACCTGTTTAGCCAGAACAGGAGCCTGTGACGGGGTGTGAAATGAATTCTCCTTCAGGCACATTCACAAACACGCTGAATCTTAGAAGTGGAAGTTGCCGCAGTGAAGCACCTAAACGTGTTCCCGGATCTGAGGCAGAATATGTTGTGTATGTAGCGCCCTGAACAGGAGACCTTTAGACTTCAATGGAAATGAAAATCCTTCACAAAAGGAGAATGATACGGCCTCCCTCAGCAGTGTCTCTACGCTGAGCCTGCTCTGGAGTGCTTCCAGCTGCTTAACCTATCTCTTCCTCCCTGTAATTTTAACCTCTTGCTTCATGTCCTGTTCGGAAGGCTGATTCAGTCGTTTTGGCTCCTCAGTACAGGCTCTCGCAGCCTGATCAGCCGGTGCTAAGGCAGGCAGGTGGTTGCCCTACCACGGCTCAATTCAGCTGTTGGCACTCCACCGGGAAAACATCCAGGGCTAGTGACGGTGTGCGAAGAATGCCCAGATTTCAAGCTGAATTTGGCAACCAGCTTGGCAAAGCAAGTTACTAAAAGCCACAGTCAGTGCAGAGGAAATGTTTGCCAGAACGGAGCCTCTTTTCACAGAGGAGCCGCGCTCTGCTTTCTTTCTCATGCCAGCTTATTAGATTTTTTAAAAGAGACTCTCAGTGGGCTTCCAGGCTGGATTGCTTTGGGCAGCAGATTCCAGAAGGTTGCCGTTTTCTTGCCTTTAATCTCAAATTTGTTTTTATGATACGGGAATATCATGCTCCGGTCCAACAACTTCGACTTCTCACATCAGAGTTGAAAATGTCTGACAGGAACGACAGGTTCTCCTCAGACACATGTTCTTCTCTTCCCTTTTCTCCCCTTTTCTCCCCGCTCATGTAAACCACAGGCTAGCTGCTACATGGGAGTGCCCAGGTTCCCTGCCTCAAATTAAAACATGCTTGATTAATTCAACCAAACAAGGTCTAACTCTTCTTTCCCCCGGCTCTACATTTGGCTTGAAACAGAAATAGCTGTACATTCTAATAATGTCTTTGAATAAATCGTGCGGGCTTTCACAGAACAATACTCAAAGCCTAGCTACAAGATATATTTTTCATGGGTACATCCCCTGGTCAGGTCAACAGAGAGAGTCTGGGAGTTCTGTGCTTCCCAGACATGTGTAGGATCAGTTTGGACCAGAACCACTGCATACAGGGAGAGAAGTCTTGGATCTCCCTTCCCTTGTGACTTTTCCCCAACCTGCAACAGCTTTGGGGAGCCAGCCTTGGCTCCTCTGGGGAAAGTTACCATGTAGCCTATCGGTTACATTTCTGCAGTGGGGCAAATAGCAGCTCCTCCTGGCCCCATTTCAGGTTGAGAAAATGGTGCAGGGAGGAGGTCTAACCCCCCCTCTCCACATGTGCCATGCATGCCTGGGAAGCATGAAACTCCCAGACCATGTCTGAGCAGAACCACAAGTGACAAAAGGCACAGATTGGACACTTGTCAGCTTCCCTCAAGTTTTGATGGGAAATGTAGGCAGCTTGGCGGAATGTTGGACAAGTGACAGTTGAAAAGTCCATTGGACAGCAGACAGAGAGCCAAGCTGCGAGACCAGGATGCCTACATTTCCCATCAAAACTTGAGGGAAGCAGACAAGTGTCCAATCTGTGCCTTTTGTCACTTGTGGTTCTGCTCTCAGTTGACCCTACCCATGGGTACATGTACATAGGCCCTTGCATGAGCTGTAATTTATTTATTTATTTATTTATTTATTTATTTATTTATTTATTTATTTATTTATTTATTTATTTATTTATTTGATATCATTTATAGTCCATCTTTCTCACTGAGACTTAAGGCGGATTACATGGTATGAAATTAGTACAGTCAATATCAAGGACATTTCCATAAACAATGCCGCAGGGATAATAAATACAAGTTTACAAAGACATAGAATTAGCAAGAATCCAATATAGCGTTGAAGAAATGCTGAAACAGAACATAATCAGTTCTAGGACTGGCATTAAACAACATGAAGCACAGGTAGCTCAGAGGAGCACATACTTAAAGCAACAGCTAGTTTGTAAGGCAACATAGTGGTGAAGTCTATGGTCCCTAACTTGTTAGTGAAACATCTCTTTGAGATCCTCTCCCTACAATACAGTGCTCCTGAGTAATAATCCTATTTGATTAATTCAGTTTTGCATCATTTGCAGAAAGCCAGGAAAATGGGGGGGTCTCCTGACCTCCTCACGCAGGCTGTTCTACAGGGTAGAGGCCAAAACTGAGAAAGCCCGTGTATGGGCTGCTGTTGATTTCACCCATGTGCAGGGTGGCACCTGCAAGAGATCCTGTTTTAAACTTGCTTTGTGCATTTGTGGAAAAAGGAAACGTAACTGTTCTAAGATGCCCTGTCCTTTCCCTTTCTCTCCTGCGACAGACATATTCGGGGCTTTTCTGCGTGGTCATCAACCCTTATAAGAACTTGCCCATTTATACAGAGCAAATCGTGGAGATGTATCGGGGCAAGAAGCGCCATGAGATGCCCCCCCACATCTATGCCATCTCTGAGGCGGCCTATCGAAGCATGTTGCAAGGTATGAACTGGAGCTAGGAGCAGCTGGAATTGACTGGGGCAGGGAAGAATCTGAGGGTGGCTTGCTGGAGTAGGGAGAAAAGTTCAAAAAGTTCATACTCCCTAACTGAATTGGGGGATGGGAAGGAAAAAAAGTACCCTTGGGCAGGTGCCTGCGTGGTTTGAAATTCCTGTGATGGTGGAAACTGAGCTGGGAAGATGAATGAATATGCATCTCTGGTGCCCTCCAATGGAGGACAGCAATCTTGAGTCTCTAGTAGGAGAGATGGACTCTGAATTTTCTTTCTTGCCCTCTACAGACCGAGAAGATCAGTCCATCTTGTGCACGTGAGTGTCGCCTTGATTGGGCTGAATTGAACTGTGGGAAGGGACTATCAGTAGTGGGTGTGCCAAAGGGTCAGTCATTGCACACAGCTGCTTTGTATGTCTCTTTTGTGGACCCAGAAGCACAAATCCAGAATATGAAGGTATTCAAGGCAACGCTTGTGAGACCATTTCCTGTTCTAATTATCTACCTGTGGTATTGGCCCCCAAAGAGCCATTTTACGGGCAACTGCTGTGTACGTTTCCCTTATGAATACCAACCCCATATTCTAGCACTTCACCCTGTCGACAGGCTTCCCTGGCAGAGGTGGGGAGGAAGCGCTTCTCCTTCTCAAAGTCCTTCTTCTTATGCCTGCTGGTAGACGTGGCAGAATGCCCAGCCTGGGTCTGAAATTGCAAGACGTGTTCGTCTAAGTATGAGGGAAATAACGTTTGTAACTGAATAATGTTGATTTGATTAACTGGGCACTGGCATTTTAAACGGCGTTCTTTTTAATGCCAGCACTCTTAAACTAGGGACACGCAGGGTCATCTCAGAAGAAGATTTCCTCCTGTGTGTGAGGGAATGCCTCTTCTGAGACTGCTTTAACACACATGCGCACATCCTCTTAAGACCAAAGCATGCTGTTGTTCCACCACCACCCCTTAACTTTATAGGCAGATCCATGCAGAATTAGTAATTGGGCTAAAACTAATTGACAGATTTCTTTAATAGAATGACCCTCCTCTTTGAGAGTGTTCAAAGTACTCATGTTCTATAGGATGCTTCCACACAGATATTTTGTTCTGCTGTGGATTTCTTACTGCAGTTTTCAGGAGTATCCTGTTCTGTGTTTCCTCCTACTTTGCTGTGATCATTTGCCACCCCAGCCTGGTTGGGTATGACCTTTTCAGAAGTTTTGCAGAGTGGTTTGGGATGCTGTGTGGATGGGAAGGTGCATATTTTTGCCCCACATTAGTGCCATTTTCCATATCTCAGCCCCGGTAGCCAACATCCCCCCTACTCCTCCCCCATGGAGAGCTTTTTTCAAGCTTTTAGAAAAAAGATCCAATAGTTGGTAGATTACTATAGCATTATAATGATCTATTGCAACAATACATTCATTTTCATCTCACATTTTTTAAAAGTGAGTCTCTAGCCCTTTTCATTGTGGAGTTGCATGTGGAAAGGTGCGAGCAGCATGTCACATTGTGGGATTATTGTAATAGAATGTTAGAGTGTTATCATGCTATAGTAATCTAGCAATTCCTAATTTTTTAAAAAAGCCCTCTGGTAGGGGGTGCAAATGATGTCCTTGGGGGAGCTGAGGTGAGGAAGATGCCAGGAAAACTGCTGTGTGGGCACACTATTTACAACAGCAATGAGGATTACATAGATAACCATCTGTGAAAGCAGCTGTTATCTCAGTAATCCTTGCAAACCTGGTAATATTATTCCCATCTCAGAAGTTCATGGCTGAGCTATGGGATTTGAACGGTGGTCTTCTCAGTTCATGGCTCGCTCTTAGCTGCTATGAAACAGCAACTCGGTTGGTATGAAATGCAGACCCAGGCAGAGAAAGAAGGAAGGCGGGAGGCGAGACTTCTTCCAGGAGCCTATGCAGCTTAAAGCGGGTCTGAGAGAGGGCCTGTGTATGCGCCATTCAGGCTGTTCTCTCACTCTCAGTGTCTGATCTTGTTGGCAGGGGGGAATCTGGCGCTGGCAAGACCGAAAACACTAAAAAAGTGATCCAGTACTTGGCGCATGTGGCTTCATCTCACAAAGCCCGTAAGGACCACAATGTGCCGGTGAGTAGCCTCTTCCCACCACACCTACCTCTCCCCTGTGCATCACTGACCTCTGACAGAGACTCCCCTCCCTTGTGAGCAATATAGCCTGAGTTTCCCCTGCCCACCGTTGTTTGCATTCCTGAGTTAGAGCATAGCGGTTTAGGGTGACTCTCACTTATGCTCTTGCCCACCTGGTGGCCGTGAGGTGGAAGTACCTGCCTCACCTGGACTGTGCAGCCGCCGCCTCTCAGCAGCCCTGGCTCAACCCAAAGCTAGCCTGAGGTGCTGCTAGGAATGTGAGGGCGTCAGTCTTGGAGCCCTTTGAGTGAGTAATTGATTCTAAATGACCTGTGGAGAGGCCTTTCCCTCCTCAGTCAATATTCTCACTTGCTCCATGCCCATTTGGAATCCGGAAGGATAAATGCCACATTTAAAAGTCATGGAGTCCAGGCTGGTCTGAGCCCCAGAGTTGTATTTTATCCTCCGTGCCTTTTTTTTTTAAAAAAGGAAATGAGCCAAAGCTTGTATCCAAGTTGCTCCTCTCAACCTCTGTGCTGCTGCTCGTACTGTTGTTTCCTCGCCCACCTCCCGGTATCTTTGTGTCTGTCTGCCTTCCTTCCAGTCATGCCAGTTCTGACCTTTGCACCCTTGTGGGCCTTCAGATGAAAGGCCCATCCTAAGCCCACTTTGCCTCTTGCAGAAGATGCACAATGAGAATCAATCCACGGCCACCCCTGCTGTTCTAACACGGTGGTGGTGGTGGGGATTTGCTCTAGCCCACAGAATTTGGGAGGGACCTTGACATGAGACGTTGTTGGTGTTGTTGTTTTCCTTTTGAAGCACTGGGCATTTGCCAACTGTAGGGGGGGGGGGTGGCAAGTTGCTTGCGTTCTAATAACTCTTCCCTCAGCGCTTCTCATGTTTGGTGACTGCCTGAATGCCCCATTTGAAGGATATTTCTGGTCTAGTGGAAGTATGGCGGTGGTCTTGTCTTCCATGGTCATCAAGAGAAATACTTGTATGGAGTCAGACCAATACTTCTTTTTAACCTAGTATTGCCTGCCTTGGCCAGCAGTGACTCTCTGGGGTCTTGGCCAGAGATCCTTCCCACCTGTTCACTGAGATCCTTCCCTCCCCCAATGGAAATAAGGTGGGAACCTGGGAGTTTGCTTATCAGGTCAAGGTCAATCTTTTGGAGGCCTTATGGACACAGCAGGCGCGTGTGTCTTTTAAAAAGAGTTACACAGACAAAAATCAACCGATTCCTGCTCTGGATATTTCACTACTGGCATGATAGCCATCATCATAGCCTCCATACAAGCCAATCCAATTGCAAGTGACTGCAGTGAGACGCCACGAGAGCTCCATATCCAGCGATGCATGGATTCAGTGCTCAGCCTGAGGTGGGGGCATGCAAACTTAGAATTCTCTTCTGATATTTTGGGTACTCTGGCAGAAGAAAGGCACTGTTGAGGGAGTGGGTCCTTTGCCAGTCTGGCCCGCTGGCAAACGCCCATCCTCGCCACCTTTTTAAAGAGAGCTTTTGGGTTTGCTCAGGTAAAACGATTTGTCCTTGGGATGCGGGCCTTACCCCCTGAAAGGAAGTGTGTTTTTGTACGTGTGTGTGTGTGTTGTGGTTGTGGCACAGAAGCAATGTGAATTGTGTGGGGTGCAGGTGAGTAAGTGGCCTCACTTTGTGGGGTTGGAGCAGAAAGTCCTGTCCAACACTTATTCTTGGCTGGGGAGGACGTGGGGAGGAGCCAGAAGGGAGGGCTGGTATTAATCTCCCCCTCTGTTGTTTTGCCACCCCAGCCGGAGTGCCCGAACGAAGCCAAGCAACAGGCAAGAGAGCACCTTGCATGCTGCTGAGATGCAGCCCCCCCCCACTCACGCACCCCCCTCCCCACCTCCACATGCTGGTTGCTGATCACTCACTGGCTGCTGCTCCCGGCCCTGCCTCCTTTTTTATTTGGCTGCAGTTCTTGCTTTGAAGTGCTTTCATTGTTGGTCTTTTAACATTTTTGTGGATTCTCGTTTTTGTTTTTCAATGATGGCACTCTTCCCTCATCAGAGGCAGGACTCAGGGGCTTTCTGAGAAAGGAACAAGAATCTACCAGGTTGAGGCAGCTGGGAATGGGAGCCCATCCCCCCGTCCACCTTCTCACCATCACCCCGTTATTGGTTCTCAGTTCATGTCACTGCATCGTTCCCTTTGTTTGTGATGTGATTTTAACCCTTTGGTGTTTTTGTTTTTGTTTTGTTTGTTTCTTTGTTCTTGCTCCTTGGCGCCCCCCCCCTCATTTTATGTTGCGTGATGTCATCCCCACCCCGCCCTCCATAGACCTCCAACCCTGCTTCCTACGTGAGTAGTTTTTTGTTGTGCTTTTTAGGGTCTTGGAGGGGGCAGGGTTGTTTTCTCGCATTATGTGTTTGTGTTTCTGTGTCTAAATGGTGTCTCCTTCTGGGGACTAGGATAGCACAGAGCTCCTCCCACACCTCCCAAAGAAGCACTCCTTCACCAAAACCTTCCCTCTGCGAGGACCAGAATTTCTGGGAGTGTTTCCTCTGCCCCATAACTAGTGCTCCTCCCTCCCCAGTTCCCTGTGATGCCCTTTGCTAGGCTTGGAGTTCTGCCACGATTGCAGTTTCTTCTCTGAAGAAGATACCTGAGTATGCATCACCCTTTTCTCCCACTTCCCTTCCCTCTAGGGTGAACTGGAACGGCAACTGCTACAAGCCAACCCGATCTTGGAAGCATTTGGCAATGCAAAAACCGTCAAAAACGACAACTCCTCACGATTTGTAAGTCTTTCTGTATTTAAAAGAAAAGAAACTTTCTGGAATAATAATAATAATAACAACAATCACATTCGATTTATGTACCACCCTTCAGGACAACTTAATGCCACACTCAGAGTGGTTTACAAAGTGTGTTACTATTATCCTCATGACAATCACCCTGTGGGTCTGAGAGAGCTCTGAGAAGCTGTGACTGACCCAAGGTCACCAAGGCTTCATGTGGAGGAGTGGGGAATCAAACCTGGCTCTCCAGATTAGAGTCCTGCCACTCTTAACCACTACCCCAAACTGGCATTGATGTTGGCCTTGAATTAGAGGAGCACTGATGTTGTTGCAGATCTAAAACACTACAGGCATCTAATCCAAGTCCAGCAGCACCTTGAAGACTAGCAGCATTTATTTCAGCAAATAGTTAGACACACATACCTAAGTGGGTACTTTACCTGTGGGAAAGGAGTCTGGAATGTGCCACTCCAGAGATCCTTGGCTACCTCAGTGCATCTCTTTTAAGTGTTCCTTAAGGTGTGTGTTCCTCATTTAAGTCTAATGATGTTTCACACATTGCTCCATTGAACGGCAGTAACCAGCAAAAAGGATATGCAATAGGAAGCACCTCGTTCAAGGTGGTGATATTGGGGCCTGAGTAGGGGGGTGCATTGTGTGTATGAGAGAGAGAACTGCCATTTCTGTCTCCTGTGCTGGCCCTTTTGGTCTTTCTCAAGTTTACAGTGGTTAGAATAGAGATTCTCACCTCCCTTGGTGAGCGATTTGCATTGATGTCAAAGATCCATTCAACTATTAAACCTGGGTTTTTTTCTTTCAATACTGTAATTGCTGAAGGGTTTGTTTAGCTCTTGCAGGTAGAAAAGTATGTACTTTTTAGATCCTTTACTTCCTGGGAAGGAAGAATAAATTTCCCTCCCTCCCCGCCCCTAGCTAGAAAAGGAGCTGTGTTAAAACCAAATGCCCTGTGAGGAAAACTGAAGAGCAAAAAAGCAAGCCCACACATCCTCTATAGCGACTGTTGCCTTTTACTTCCAGTCTCCACCTATCCCCAAGTATATATAATTGGTTTCGATTTTATCTTTCCTCTGTTCCTCTTTTTTGTTCCTGCAAATCTATTTGTCTGTTGTACTGACTGTGACTCCATTAAGGGATAAGCATCCTTTCATTCATCTCTTAATTTCCCAAACCCACCCTTAACCCTTGGGGAAGGGCTGGATGCTCACATTGCCAGTTTCAAACTCCCTCATGTTGGTAGAGCCAGGTCAACAATTCTCCTGCCTCCTTGAAAAACCTTTGTCAGAGAAACCAGTTTTCTTCCTCTCCTTGTGGAAGGTGCATTTTCAAATTCCCCCTACTTTTTGTTGAGAGATGACAGTTTATAGCTCCTCCTCCTTAAAAAGACCAAGTGTATGTGTTGGGGAGCGAGTGTTTCTTTTCCTCCTTGTTGAAAGGAGAAATAAGTTTCTGCTAATCTTTCCCATTTCTGTAAACTCAGATTTCTTCTTCTCCTGGTTAAGGACTCACCAGTTCTAGAGCCATCATTAGTTGATCTGGAGAGATAAGCCCATGTCTTGACTCTGCACCAAAGTGGGATGTCTATGAATGCAATATTGAGAGATTTCTTATCTTAAAGTCAAGACACTTTTAAAGAAAATGAATAAATAAAGCTACAGAAAACATTCTACTCTGGATGTGATGTACATATTTGGTAGGGATCTCTATTTATAAATGAAATCAATTCCCTTTTGTGTACCACTCGCCTTCCCTGATCTCCACTTTCCCCCTCTTTTCTCCCTCTCTTTAGGGTAAATTTATACGCATCAATTTTGATGTAGCTGGCTACATTGTTGGAGCCAATATAGAGACATGTATCCTACTTGTGTGAGAGTAGAATTCTGTGTGAAGAAGCAGAGAGATTGGGAAATAGGACTCCTGTGTTGTATGGGCAAATGATAGAGACTGAGTTGAGAAACACGAGGGATTCTGGGATCTGGGACTCCTGATGTCCTAGAGCAGGGGGCAGGGCTACAGCCAGGATTCCTGATGGGCTAGAGCAGGGAGCAGGGGGCAGGGCTAGAGTCAGGACTCCCAATGAGCTAAAGCAGGAGGCGGGACTGGAACGGGAACTCCTGATGGGCTGGAGCAGGGGGCAGGGCTGAAGCTGGGACTCCTGGTCAGCTATAGCAGGGTGGAGGGTGCAGGAATTGCTTTTGGTTTTAGTGGTGATTTTGTGGAGGGAAAGAGGCAGGTTGGTATCCAGATACCTTTTAGTTTCTCAGCCTTAACCCTGAGTGGCCCAGATCTGTTGGAGAAATCCCGAGCTATCCGTCAAGCCAAGGATGAGCGAACCTTCCACATCTTTTATCAGCTTTTAGTGGGCGCTGGTGAGCACATGAAAGGTAAATCATTTTTTCATATTACTCAGGCAGTTCATGACTTGGCTTCCTTTCTTCTCACTATTAGGCCATGTCTTCCTAAAGTTGGGACTTCTTGGTCCTTAAGAGTAAGTCATAGATCTGATGGGAGGGTGGGTGGGCCTAAGGAGCACCTCAGAAGAGTGAACTGGAACTCATGGCAGCTCTCTGGCATTTCAGCCTTGCGACATAAAACTGTCTGAAAATGGACAGACTGGGCAAGACATGATGAGAATATATGGGAAAGAAGTGGAGCTCAGGGGCGGCAACCGTGAAGTGAGGAAAGGGCTTTGGGCCTGATCTGCAGACATGGAGATTTGGCCTAAGAGTCTCTTCTTCTTCTTTCTCCTCCTCCTGTAACCTACAGCGGAGTTGCTGCTGGAGCCATTCAACCAGTACCGCTTCCTATCCAATGGGTACCTGCCCATACCAGGGCAGCAGGACAAAGAGATCTTTCAGGAGACC
Source organism: Eublepharis macularius (assembly GCF_028583425.1). Classification (NCBI taxonomy): domain Eukaryota; kingdom Metazoa; phylum Chordata; class Lepidosauria; order Squamata; family Eublepharidae; genus Eublepharis; species Eublepharis macularius. The sequence continues at coordinate 62,869,276 of NC_072801.1, read as the reverse complement.
ATGGAGTCGATGCGCATCATGGGTTTTTCCCACGAGGAGATACATTGTGAGTCCTTCTCATGTGAATGCACGGGTGAGGGGCAAAGAGAGGCAACGCATGAGAACTGCCATACAGGGTTCGACTCAGTGATCTAATTCAGCATACCGTTGGCCATCTAGGATGAGCCAGAGCCTCTAAGATGTTTGTAAGCAGGGCCTAGATGATGACTTCATGCCCCTATTTAGCATCAGGTGTGCGGAGATGTTCTATATTTGAACATGAGGCCTGCAGTTTTGGCTGCCCAAGCTAGCAGCCACCAGTAATCCTATCCTGTCCTCCCATATTTACATAATCAGAGGGGTTTTTTATAAAACATTTTGGTTTATGTTTGTGTAGCGTAATGGTTGAGAGACTGAGATACGCATCAGGAGTTCTCTGAGTTGAACCTCGCCTCTGCCCCAAGCTCACTAACAGCACAACTCTAAGCAGAGTTGCACCTTTGACTTCAGTTGCACCCAGGGCTTTTTTTCTGGGAAAAGAGGTGGTGGAACTCAGTAGTGGAACTCAAGACTGCACAATGATGTTACTTTGGGTCAGCTGGAACAAGGGGGGAGTTTTTTAAAGTTTAAATTGCCCTCGGTGAAAATGGTCACATGGCCGGTGGCCCTGCCCCTGATCTCCAGACAGAGGGGAGTTTAGATTGCCCTCCGTACCACTTGGTGGCACAGAGGGCAATCTAAACTCCCCAATATCTGGAGATCAGGGGTGGGGCCACCGGCCATGTGACCATTTTTAAGCAGTGCCAGAACTCTGTTCCACCACGTTCCCGCTGAAAAAAAGCCCTGGTTGCACCTATTGACTTCAGTGGATTTAGAAAGCTGTAATTCTGTTCAAGACTGCACTATAGGTGGCCTGGGAAAGCTAGTCTGAGCAGAATACGTACCTACCATATATATTTGTTTGTAAAGATTCCAGAAAAGATAACATATGTGGAGTGTCGTGAACACAGGAAGCCCCATATAAATGCTAACTGTTATTACCCCTGTTTGTACCAGTGGCCATCACAATAGCCTATTGCAGTGAGTGCCAAAAGTTAATGTGGTGTAATATTTTAGTTAGTTCTTTAGGTTGTCTTAAACTTGCTGCCTAAACTTTTTTTTAAAAAAAACAGATAGTCTTGAATGTTTAAATTTGCAAAGAGTAGTTTTTGGTGGGGACAGGTGGAAAGATGTCTTTCCAAAAGACTGAAGAAGGAAGGGACAAGGGAGAAACGTGTCTCTTGTTGTCCTGCTCCCAGGTATGTTGCGGATGGTCTCAGCTGTGCTGCAGTTTGGGAACATTTCTTTCCGGAAGGAGAGAAACACAGACCAGGCCTCCATGCCTGATAACACAGGTAGGAGGGAGCTCGGGGTGGGGGAGGGGGGCAGGCATCTTTTGGGAAACCGGCATGGCTTATTTGCTATTCCTCCTTCAGGGCTGGGGCTTGGCCTTGGAAAATGTAAATTGATTTTTGTGAATATGTTTGCATGGATAAGGCCCTGTTCATTTTCAAATGCATTTCCACCATATTTGGCTGATTTATTTATTTATTTATTTATTTATTTATTTATTTATTTATTTATTTATTTTATTGCACTTCTAGACCGCCCTCCCCGTCAGGCAGGCTCAGGGCGGTGTAACAACATACGATTTTTACATAAAGATTAAAAGCAATAAAAACATTATAAAAACATTCTTCCATATACAATTAAAATTGGCAGATATAAATATTAAAATACGGCATTTTAGGCGCAGGGCTTGGCTCTTGCATCATGCCCTGCGTCACACTTATGAGCTCCTGCATGGGTGGTGGACGGTCTTCAGTGGTATGGCCGGCAAGAGGACAGCCTAGCCCCCACCAAATGCCTGGCGGATGTCATCAGTTTTTCTTGAATTTTGACTTCAAGATTTACAAAGCAGCATATTTTAAAATGGAAGCTAACGAACAAACAAAATCTACATGAGTGAGATGAAAAAAACCTCACAATATTCTAACAAGATTGAAATCTCATGGGCTTACAAACTTGCTTTAAAAAAGTAGCAAGCCGGCAATATCTGAAATGGAACTGTTTCACCATATCTCATAAGAATGCTGAATTGCAGGAGACAATTCAACCAAAATATGTGGGTCTTTACTGCTCTCAAGTGGCATCAAAATGGCAGCTTTTGTCATGCCTGATTTGGCATTGTTGCAAGAAAGAGGTAGAGGCTACCTGCAAGCCACCCTCTGTTCTGTAACACTTGTACTTATGCTATTTCCCAGTCTACCAGAAGATTGTTTTCTTCCAAGGTTGACCAGATTTGGGGAGGGGCGGGGCTCAGCAATCCTGAGCCATCATGGAATGGGCTTTGAGAGGGCTGTTGCCAACATGTCTTTTGTCCCTTCCAGCTGCCCAGAAGCTCTGCCACCTTCTAGGCATGAACGTCACAGAGTTCTCCCGTGCCATCCTCACCCCACGCATCAAGGTCGGGAGAGACTATGTGCAGAAGGCTCAGACGAAGGAGCAGGTGAGTGGAAGCTGGAAGCTGGGTGAGAGGAAAATGGGTGCTTGTGAAGGATACATTGATGCAAGAAGGGTGATTTGCTGAGATGGGGTGGGGACAGGGGAGCCTAAGCACGCAAGGTGACTTCTCTCTCTCTTCTGACCTCTCTATCTCTTCCCCAGGCCGACTTTGCTGTTGAAGCTCTAGCAAAAGCCACCTATGAGCGGCTCTTCCGCTGGCTGGTGCATCGGATCAACCGTGCGCTGGACCGTACCAAGCGCCAAGGGGCATCCTTCATTGGTATTCTGGACATCGCAGGTTTTGAAATATTCCAGGTGAGAGGGGAAGGGGACCAGCATGTGGGCAGTTTGTTTACAACCATTTCCTCATCCTTTTGTCCACATGAAGCCTTCGTATCTATCCACACATCGTGACTTTCTCCCTCTCGTCCTTTCCCCCCAATCATTCCTTCCTCAAATTCTTCCTTGCCTAACCTGTCAACATTTGCACCTTCCTCTGAAGAACAGTGATATACCCATTCTGTGACTTCGACAGGTACAAAACAGGACAGAAATTCAACAGGTGCTACTCTTCTATCTAAACCTGAATGACTATGTCATGGTTTTCTTCCCCCTTAAGAACTTGTCAAAGGCACAAACTCTGTCAGAAACAAAATCCTCATGGTAGTTTTATTTCTGTGCTGGTACCTTCTGACTTCTCTGTTCCCCTGTGTTAAAGATAGCTTTTGACATAGTTGTGGTGTTCCCTTCAAGCCTTGCTTGTGAGTTTCTTGTGAATAGCTGACTGGCCAGTGTGGACTTAGATAAACCCTTCCCAAAATCAAACTAGACCATTCTTAGTTTCAGCATCAAGAGAACCCTTCTGGATAGGAGGATTCCTATCATTATTTTTTCAAATCTATGCTCTGGCACCTAAGATAATTCCCAACAATCCAAATATAACTGGTAAGATAACAGGTCTGCATTTAAAGCATGAGGAACTACAATAGCAATCAGTTGAAACAGAAAAGTTTTCACAGCTCAGCAGGCCTCTTTAGGGAAAGGTTTCCTCAAATGTGGTGCCGCCAGGAAGAGCCATTCCTGTTGCAGTCACCTCTTGAGCTTCCAGGAGAAAAGGCACACGGAGCATTATCTGACTGCTCTGGATGCATGACTGCCGGTAGACATGATGTGTGTGGGTACAGGTGATGCATGTAGAGGGGGGAAACATGTCTGAATATTGCCAAAACCACTCTTGCCCACAATTGAGCATGCCAGCCCACCGGGGTGCACTTGCTACCGTGTGGGCACAGAACCAAAGGTGGTTGTCCATCCTTTATGTTCTGTGATAAGAAGTGCTGCTTTTCCAGTGTTCCCAATCACAGGGGCAGTTTGCTTGCACATGTAGGCTCTATGCCCACATTGTGGAGGCTGGGGGTGGTTTATACAGTCCCACTCCCCCTTTATGACTCATGGGGGGACAGGGTTGTGGAAGCCCATCAGAGTCCAGTGGCCTGTACAGCACGAGTTTTTACCTTGTGTTTCCTTTGACTGATGATTCTTCCTCTTTCTCTTTGTCCCCCCGCAGCTGAATTCCTTTGAACAGCTTTGCATCAACTACACCAATGAAAAACTCCAGCAGCTGTTCAATCATACGATGTTTGTGCTGGAGCAGGAAGAATACCAGCGAGAAGGCATCGAGTGGAACTTCATCGACTTCGGCCTGGACCTTCAACCTTGCATCGACCTCATTGAGAGGCCGGTGAGTGAAGGGAGGAAATTTGGGGGTCCTGTGACTGGGGGACGGGGGAGGAGGCTTCTGTTTTGCCTATCAGAAAGCAGATCGTGGATCTCCAAGCTTGCTGAACAAGGGAGCACTTCTGGAATTTTGAGAACAAAACAGTTGTGGAGAGTGGGTGTGATCAGTTGCGAAACGGTGGAAGGTTCCTAGCCAATATGTTGGAGGGCTCCTGTGATGGAGACTGCTCTTTCCAAAGTTTTCCTGGGCTGTTTGGCAGCTCCTCCTGTTGCGGTGAAGTAGAGGAAAGCCAAGACGGGCTCTTTGTTTTGGGGAAGAAGGAAGTGGGGGCCAGAGAACACATTAATAGGCATCCTTGGGTATCGCACTGGTGATAGCGGAAGTAGACTGTTTTCTACCTGCACTATGGAGGGTTTTCGTGGGCCTTTGAAAAAGACCTGTAATTGATATATTTCTATGTCAATTACAATTCCTTAAACCACCAAAAGCCCTTTGGTGGGGTGGAGAGAATAGTAGCTGGAGGAGGTAGGGCAAAGAAAGTGCAGGGGAAAACCATCATGTAAAGACTGTAGTTGCTGTGAAAGCCTCTTCATTTTCACCATGTGGAAGCATCCTTTGTTGAGCAGAGGATCCTGCTTTTGATTGGAGGAACTGGCTGCTTCTAATTTTTGTATAATGTCTTCTGATTGGTGTGCACTCAACTCTCTCCCCCTGTCCCATCCCAATGGCAAAACTGAGGCTTCTGCTTAGGAATCCTTGCTAACAATTTGGGCTCTGTGTGCTTTGCCCCAGGCAAACCCCCCAGGGGTGCTAGCTCTGTTGGATGAGGAATGCTGGTTCCCCAAAGCCACTGACAAGAGCTTTGTGGAGAAAGTGACTCAGGAACAGGGATCCCACCCCAAGTTCCAGAAGCCCCGGCAGCTGCGAGACAGAGCTGACTTCTGCATCATTCATTACGCTGGCAGGGTAAGTGGCGCCCGTTGCATGCTACATAGTCGTGGTTATGTTCGTATTCTTCCTTTTCTTCTCCGGAACTCAAGGCAGCAGGTAGAAGAACAGATTCAGCCAGCTTTTCTGCTGGTGAAATAAGGAAGGGAGGGCCCCTTTTGGCCACCCAAAACAGCTATGCTGGTGATCCAAAGATTTGTGTGTACCAAAGCTGTGTGGGATGGATGCTGTAGCAAGGAGGAGAATTAGCCAAGGGTGAGCAAACAGGTTTGCTGGATCCAATCCGTTGTGTCCACAGATTCATTCCCAATGACCAGATCTACTTAGTTTCAGCAAAAGTGGTGTCTTTTGTACCTTCAGACTATGCCCTTGCCTCGAAACTGATGCATTCAGACTGAGAATCAATCTTAGACACAGAAATATACGCTCAAGGGAGGTTCACCTTCAGTGGTCCTTGTTGCTGGATGGAAAAGAATTCACTTTGCTTCGCGTCCCTAGCAGCCAGAAGATCCTGAAAATGTGTGATATCTACACTGTGCTTCTGCTCTTGATTTCTCTTGTCTCCATTTTCCACTTTTCCTTGGAAAGGTTGATTACAAAGCGGATGAATGGCTCATGAAGAACATGGATCCTTTGAACGACAACGTGGCCACCCTCCTCCACCAGAGCGCAGACAAGTTCACAGCAGAACTGTGGAAAGACGGTAGGGTGGTGGTGAAGGCTAAATCAGGAGATGGAAAAGGTTGCCCATCTAGAGTCTCAGACTTTTAATATCTTTAATACTTTCATTAACTCTTCTTAACATACTTTTTAAGGCTGTTTGTGATCTCTCTGTCGCAAATATTACTAACCTCTTTGCTGTTCGCTGTTTCTCTTTTTCTCTCCTGATTCATCTCTCCTGTCCCACCACGGATGGCCTTGTGAAATTTCTCGTGTCCCTCTCCCCACCTGCTTGCCCTTTTCCTGTCTCTAGAAATCCAGAACATACAGAAGGTCTATTTCTTTGACAGCTATGCTGTGGCTCCTCAGGGTCCAGCGGAAAGTATGTCTTTTCTCTTTCTCTCACCTTCATTGTGTAGGAAAAGAGAAGTAGGAGCACACATATGGAGGGGCAGAGGTGGTAAAATGTATCCCTTCCCTTCAGCTTTAGAACTGAGTTACAGGATTGGCTGTAGGTCCCTTACAATCCAATCCTAAGCAATTGTTCTTTGACTTTTGAATTGAACTTCTAAGGTATCTCTTTCACCTTGGCTTTCAACTGCTTGGCCAATGGCTCATCTGCCCCTCTGTGACATCAGAGCAGCTCAGCCAATGGCAGCCCCAAGGTCTGCAATGCCTTCTAAGGCCTACTGTGACATGAGATCAAATCAGCCACTCACTGCTAGGTAATACTTGTAGCCTGCTTCTGTAAAGCCTTTCCCCCTGTGGCTGTGCCTGCAGTCACAATTTACGTGGGTTATGGAGGAAGGGCCCTGACCTGGTTAGTCCGGGCAAGCTTGATCTCATCAGATCTCAGAAGCTAAGCAAAGGTGGCCTTGGTTAGTAATTGGAGGGGAGGCCTCCAAAGAAAACCAGGGTTGCAGAGTCAGGTAATGGCAGATCACCTCTGTTAGTCTTTTGCCCTGAAAACCCCAGCAGGTGAGGGGGGGGGGTTACCATAAGTAACTATGACTTGATGGCACTTTCCACCACCACCATGGAGAGAGGACAGGGGCTAGCTGTGATACCTGAAGGACTTTACCTTGAGGTTGTGGGGATTGTCCTTGGTGGCCGTCTTCTTGCTTCTGACTGTATAACTTAAGTGCACTCGAACATAATAGGTTTGAAAAATAACAGTTTTGTGCATGTTTCCTCAAGAGCGTTCAGTGGGATGAAAGGTGGTAGTTATTAAAGGTGGGGGTGGAGTTGGAAAGGGGGAACCTGCAGCTGTTCTGGTGGGTCAGAGCATGGAAATACTAGAAGAGCGGTTCAACGTGTTTGGGTTTTCTCCTCCTTCCCTTTGCATTCTAGTGGACCGAATTGTGGGTCTGGACCAAGTGAGCGGTATGGGAGACCTCGCCTTTGGTGCCTCGTACAAGACAAAGAAGGGAATGTTCCGCACGGTGGGGCAGCTGTACAAGGAGAGCCTCTCCAAGCTCATGTCAACCCTGCGCAACACGAACCCCAACTTTGTGCGCTGCATCATACCAAACCATGAGAAGAGAGTGAGTTCGTTGTCCACTTGGGGCGGGTACTGTTGGGCCTGTAGATGTGCATATATGCATGTGTGGCTGGATGAGAAGGCGCCCTAGGCCAGGATCAGCTGCCTTCCATGTCCAAACAAGGCCCGTGCTATCCTTTGTGCCAAAGGGGAGAAAGCAATCTCTCAGTAGCACATACGTGTAAGGCAGGGCATTGGTATTGAGGCAGCATGGTTGGAAGTGAGTGTGAGGAAGAAGGGCATGGATGTGTCAGGGAGTGGCCTGTGAAGCCCAAATTCAGTAGCAGAAGAGTGAGGGTCTTGGCATATTGTGGGACGCCCACATACCCACACGGAGGCAATAGTCTACTTTCTGAAGTGCTGTCTCACAGGCTGTGCTTCTCTTCCAGGCTGGAAAACTGGAACCACACCTTGTCCTGGATCAACTGCGCTGCAATGGAGTCCTGGAGGGAATTCGCATTTGCCGCCAGGGATTCCCCAACCGCATCATCTTTCAGGAATTCCGACAGAGGTACCTGATGCCCAGTTATCTAGCTCCAAGCCTCTCAAAGGGCAGTGGCCTGATGGAACTGGTCACTATCTAGGATCTGTTATGTAGGCCCTTCTGGTCTAAACTTTGGGTTCATTCCTTGTTGAGGGGCCAGCATGTTGTAGTGATTCGCTTGTTGCTTTGGACCCAAGTGTGAATCCCCCAGTAGGCCACAAATCCTGCTGGAGGTACTTGGATTAAACCGGAAGACGGCGGACCCATTTTAGTGATTGGGGCAGTAGAATAACTACCCAGAGCTCCTTGGAGGAAGGGAGGTATCTGAAGGTGAGGCGTAACAATGAATTAAGAGTCGCGTGTCTCAAACGCCATGTCTAACCCTCTTATTTCTCAATTTTCCGGACAGGTATGAGATACTCACGCCCAACGCCATCCCTAAGGGCTTCATGGATGGGAAACAGGCCTGCGAGCGCATGGTAGGTGGGGATTACTGAGCAAAATGGAGGAAAGGGAGGATGCTAGGAGGAGTCTAGTCCCTGAGAGTGAGAGAATCTTGGCGTTAATGCCCTGCCACCTTCTCCTGTTCCTTCGATTCTTCCTGACAGATCAAGGCTCTAGAGTTGGACCCCAACCTCTACCGCATCGGCCAGAGCAAGATCTTCTTCCGGGCTGGTGTTCTGGCTCACCTGGAAGAAGAACGGGACCTGAAGATTACAGATATCATTGTGTCCTTCCAGGCTGCAGCCCGGGGATACCTAGCTCGCAAGTGAGCACTGGGGTGAATGGCTGAAGACTCTAGCTCTTGTAGAGCGGCTTGGGTGGGTTAGGGTAGCCAGATCATTCAGGGCTCCCTAAAAAGGATGGGAGCTTTCACAGGTGTAGAGCAGGAAGAGCTGACATGGGAGGAGGCTGCGCTGTGAGGCCAAGCCTTTGTAAGTTAAAGCACAGCTGACCAGAAGTTAGGCCTCATTCTCACAAAGAGAAAAGGAGGGGGTGAGCCCCTGCCTGGGGCATACCACTTTAGGCCACAGGCCAGGGTTTGCATAGCTGAATGTCCCTCTTCCATGTAAAAATCCTTTGCACGTAGAAAACTGGGACGGTGAAGGGAGGGGCTGGGCTGGAGCCCTTCTACATGGAAGGATTCTTTTGCATGGAGGCACATTTGAGTTAGGTCAGGTGGGCCTTGGCCTGCTGCATGAAGCAGGTACAGCCCGGATGCACATGTACCGCTTCGTCTGCCACTTTTGTGAGGCTTTGTCCCAAATCTGCCCTTTGCTGTGCTAGGCCGCTGGCCCCCCAAATACATAGTGTTGTTAACCTTGACTGGCAAATGGCCCCTCCAAGGTCTTCTTTTTAATTGGAGACTGAACATGGGTGTGCATTATGAAAGTGCGATGGCCTCTTGTAGAAATCCTGGCCCCAGCCATCAAGCACCAGGACTTAATTTAGCTGAAATGCCTTCCCTTGTTGTCAGACAGAGAGAGCCAGGGACTGGGTACTGCCCTAATCCACCTCCTCTTCCATAGCTTTACTCCCTTCTAAACTGGGAGCCAGAGCTAGTTGGTCCTCCTCAGCCTCTTCTTTCAAGCATTTTAAAGGCCCCACTCTGGCCTGGGGCGTGTCCAGGGCCTCCCTCTACCCAGAAGCCCTAAGTGGGCTTGGCCAGACCTGTGAGGGACCAACAGTGCCTTCTGAGCAATTTCCACACATCCCAAGGTGGAGCTTCCCAACAGCTGTCAAAGGGCTCTCTGTCAGTGGGCGCCTGGCTCTTAAAAGGCCGGCTGCCATTGATCATCTGGCTGGTATGTGGATCTTTATAAGGTGCCTCAGTCACTCCACTGGGCCTGGTGACTGCTAGGCTTGACCTTGAGGGGAGCCATGGTGTTGTTCCACTGCCCCTCAACACCTCTCTCATGTGGAAAAACCAAACTGGCACTTGGTCAGCTGTCAATAAAGGGGGAGGGGGGAAGGGGGGCTGTAGGTGAGACCTGGTTCTCCACCTGGCTCACTGCTTGGGCTCCCTCCACCTGCCTTCCTGTCCACTTACCACCTCTCTGAAGTGTGTGGCCTGAAGAGGCTATACTTATCAAATACCCATTGCCTTTATGCACATGTTGCGTCATTTTTTGCCTGCTTGACATAAAGAACGGCAAGGAGTTTGTGGAGTCGTAGATTGAGGAGAGGCCATGGCAACTGTGGAGCATCTCCTTGGCATGCAGAAGGTCCCAGGTTCAATCCCCATCATCTTCAGTTAAAAGAACCAGGAAGTAGGTGGAGTGAAAGACCTCTGCCCGAGTCCCTGGAGAGCCGCTGCCAATACTGCCCTTGACGAACCCGTCTGATTCCATATAAGGAAGCTTCTTGTGTTCATGTGCACCCAGCCCAAGTGGCCTGCTGCAGACACGGACCACAGCTATCCAGGTTACTCTCTTGTGCCTCCCTTGCAGGGCTTTTATGAAAAAGCAGCAACAGATGAGCGCTCTCAAGGTCATGCAGCGCAACTGCGCCGCCTACCTCAAGCTGCGCCACTGGCAGTGGTGGCGTCTGTTCACCAAGGTGAGTGGAATGGGCTCAGCCTTGGAAGCCCTCTTTTCTAATAAACTGAAAACACAATAGGTTTTTGGGGAGCGGGGATGGTTATAAGCACGGGTTATTAGCAGCTTGGTTTCTGCAGGGAGGGAGATTGCGTAGACACAGTGCCCCCCAAATGAAAAAAAGGCTAGACCATTTCAGTTTCTCTTCTAATCAGGTAGATCAGATGAGGCATCACATTTTTGTGGCTTCGACACTCGGTGCGACTTTCGCATGAGGCAAGTGTGGGTTGCCCAGTTTGGTGTGGGACGGGGAATCCTTTGCCGTTAATAGCTGAACAGACGGCATAACTTTTGGTAATGACCTTTCCCACTGCAGTGTTGATGGATCATCTGAAAGGGGAGGACCGTAGCCTGTTCTGAATCTGGGTCCCCAATATAACAGCTCTAGGGACATGAGAAGAGCTCTGCTGGATCAGACCAGTAGTCCATCTGGTCCCGCCTGGGTCCAGAGTTACTTGCTAAATGTGCAGAGGAGTTAGCCGTGTTAGTCTGTAGTAACAAAATAGTAAAAAGTCCAGTAGCACCTTTAAGTCTAACCAACTTTATTGTGGCATAAGCTTTCGAGAACCACAGTTCATCAGATGCATCTGATGAAGAGTACTGTGGTTCTCGAAAGCTTATGCCACAATAAAGTTGGTTAGACTTAAAGGTGCTACTGGACTCTTTACTATTTTGCTAAATGTGTGCACATGCTGAGAAAAGCCTCAAGTAAACTGGTCCAGAGCCCTTGGCAGCTCTTAGGGGTCTTGGGAAGGCTGTGTTCAGCATCCAAGAACAGGAGTGAGAGTCTGGCGGGGCCAGACATCCTCTTTTAAAGCCGTCTATGCCAGTGGCCATCTCTACCTCCTCTGGCAGTGAATTCCACGTTTTAATCACTTTTTGAGTAAGGAGCTTTGCTTATTTAAAAAACAGCAGCTCCAGGCCCTCAGTATTGTGAAAGAAAGCATCAGGGCATGTGTGCAGTGTTCAGCAAAGGCTGAGATACGCAAAAGCACTGCTGTACACAGCTGCTCGCTTCTCTTTCCTATCTCGCTGGTTTCCTGACCTCTCCTGTCCTCAGCACAGGGTCACAGTTCAAGTGAGAAGCCTTGGGAAGACTTTCTGGGCTGAGTATTTGCATAGGGGTTTCCCCCCCCCCCTCCCAGACATCCCCCTCCCTTAGCTCGGCTCCCTCATCATCCTCATGTCTTTCCTTGCTTGCCAGGTGAAGCCCCTCTTGCAGGTGACACGGCAGGATGAGGTGATGCAAGCCAAGGCACTGGAGCTGCAAAAGGTGCAAGAGAAACACTCAAAAACCCAAACGGACCTCAAGGAACTGGAAAACAAATACCAGCAGGTGAGCATCGAGAATCCTGGAGATACAGTACCACCTGTTACTAACCATTCTCCCCCACCCCTCAAGTGAACCTTAGTTCCTTCTTGAACATACAGGAACTCGTACATCATACGCGAAGCTGCTTTAAACTGTGTCAGAGCCTTGGTCCATCAAAGTCAGTATTGTTCACTCGGACTGGTAGCATCTCTCTAGGGTTTCAAGTCAAGGTCTTTCACCTGACCCCCACCTGATTCTTTTACCTGGAGATGCTGGGGATCGAACCAGAGACCTTCTGCATGCAAAGCATATGCTCTAGCCACTGATGCCCTCCCCTAACCACTGAGCCACTCCTTGTTGTCTCTAATCTACATTTACTACATACCTCCTTGCTGCCCTTTTCAGTCCATCTCAGTACTCAAATCCATTCCTAATAGGTCTGTTACACTTCTGCTAGGAACACATTTTCACTCTCTTCTTCTTCTTTAAATCCTCATACTCCATATTTCACTTACGTTGCATATCATGTTTCTGGTCCATACTGTGTTCTCTCTGCCCCTGGCTGTACCTCCTGACAACATGGGAAGCTGCTTTCTACCGAGTAAGATGCTTGGTCTGTCCAGGTCGGTATTGGCTGGCAGTGGCTCTTCAGGGTTTCAGCAAGAGGTCTTTTCACATCACACACTACATTTAACTGGAGCTGCCAAGGATTGAATCTGGGACCTTCTGTGTGCCAAGCAGATGCTGTACCCACTGGGCCATAGCTCCTGACCTTTTCTCCCTACTGTGAGCCTTCTTTTTGCTTCTCCCACTCCAGTCTGTGATTTCTGCCATGCTTCTCCTTGCACGAGGGTCAGTTTCTCTCCAGTGTCTCCATGGTAGAGAGCCTTCTTTGCTTGCCTTTAGACCCCAGGTTCAGCCTCTAGATCTCAAGAAGCAGGGCTTAAGGAAAAGCTTGTGCCCAAGAGCCTGATTGCCATAGTACATAGTGCTAGACACACTAACACATCTCCTCGTCTGCTCAAGGCCTCCTGCAGGCACCATCCTGCAAATGGGCAAGATCAACAGCCGCTCACACACTTGGCTTTTCCTGCTGTGGTCCCTGCCTTGTGGTACGGCCTGCCTGAGGAGGCCAGGAGGGATCTCAAGCTTCAGTCATTCTGCAAACGATATAAAATGGGGGTCGTTCAGGAGGGCTTTTCTTTAAAGTTAATAGGGCTCTCCTAGAACAGAATCTCTCAGGTCCAGGAAGGGGCTTTATAAAGGAGAGGATTGTGAATTATACTGCTGTGGGTAGGGCATACCATCTGTTTGCTGTATGCATTACCATGTTGTCGCCACATTGTTTTCTACTGATGCAGTGCCATTTTTCTGCATTGTATCTACACTCTGTGTCACGTCTGCTGTGCTTGTTCAGGTTTCTGTGCTCCTTGTCCTGCTACATTGCTTACGAGATGTCTCATCATATTGAATTGCAAGGACTTAACTTGTGCAATTTGCTTTGATTATCATGGAGAAAGGTGGACTATAAACCCAATTAAAAATGGAGGGCAAATTGTGGCCCACAGGCCACATCTGGCTCTCCAAGCTACTTAACAGTTTGTTGGGAGGGTCAGCCTGTGGGGTCGCAGCATTGGCTAGGGGGCTCCTGATCAGTTGTTTTAGGACCATTAAGAATTCCAGAGCGGGCTGCATCTGGGCTTCCCCAGCTTGTGATAGCTCTGTGTTGGACACCCATCTTCCTGTCCCAGTTTCCAGCACTGGCTCTGGGAAGAGCTTTGTGTGCTAGAGACTCCCCGAGTCTCATGCCTGTCCCTCCTTTTTGATCCCAATTTCATGGCAGCTCGCAGAGGAGAAGTCCATCCTAACAGAGCAGTTGCAGGCTGAGATTGAGCTCTTTACAGAAGCTGAGGAGATGCGGGCGCGACTGGCAGCACGGAAGCAAGAGCTGGAGGACATTCTGCATGAGCTGGAGTCGCGGGTGGAAGAGGAAGAGGAGCGTTGCCAGCAGCTGCAGGGGGACAAGAAGAAGATGCAGCAGCACGTGCAGGTGGGAAGGGAGGGTGGCTGATGAGAAGGGGGACAACAGGTGCTATGGAGGCTTCTGTGGGGGAAGCATCAGTCCCTTCTTGGGGGGTGGGCGGGAGAGAGAGTCACGGTAAGGAGGACTAAACAAAAGAGAAAAATGCCGTGACTTACTAAAGATCATTACACAATACAATGAAAATGCACTTGTTGCAGTTTGAAATATTGTTAACTTTACTGTAATAATTGCTTGCCACTTTGTATAGATCTGTGATACCTTCTGTTTGTTGTTCATTGCAATATATATAAAAAAAGAGACATTGTTATATATTGAAGGTTATTTCATTGTATTGTGTAACGATCTTTAGTAAGTAAGTAAGTCATGGAGTTTTCCTCTTTTGTTTGGTCCTTCTTGTGGGGGAGCATGTTGATTGTAGAGGAGAAGATGGGCAAACCTTCCTCAGTTTGGTATAGTTGATGAAATCAGCCGTTCTCGGAGGGGGATTTTTGCAAGATGAGTGCAGCTTGCCCATAATCTTGGCTGGTGACTGCAAAGTAGGGCTTTCTCTGTGATGGCACAACTTCCTTATTAGAAAAGACCCATCTAGTCCCATTCCTCTTACCTGTGAGGACAACAGTGAAATTTGGGTCCAGATTTGTGTGTTGTGTGTCTTTATTCTCAGTTGACTTTTAATGCTTAATGTGAATTTAATGTCTTGGGGTTTGTTGCTTTTGAGTTTGTGTATGTGTATTGTGAGTTGCTTTGAACTCCTGTTGGCAGAAAGGCGGGGCCATAAATAATATATTCAGGAGTTTTATGAGTTGCCTTTTCAGAGACCTAAATGTAGTGAATAAACGAAGCACATTGCAGTGGTTTGAGGGCCAAACTGTATGTATGTATAAAGTGCCACAAGTCACAACTGACTTATGGTGACCTTGTAGAGTTTTCACGGCAAGAGACAAAAAAAGATGATTTACCATCGCCTGACTCTGTGTAGCAACCCTGGACTTCCTCGGTGGACTCCCATACGAGTACTAACCATGGCTAACCCTGCTTAGCTTTTGAGATCTGAGGAGATCGGGCTAACCGAGGTCATCCAGATCAGGGCAAGGGCCAAACGACAGCCTACAATTTCTAATGAGTCAAGGTCAGTTTCCCCATAGCCAACTCGCTTCCCCTGCAGCCACACAGTGGGGGAAAGTCAGTTTTGAAGTCCATAGGGGCCTGAGTCAGCTTGGTACCACAGCATGGGGGGGGGAAGGGGGCTCCAGTTTTGCCCCTCTGTACAATTTTTCCTGTGCCAAAATGGCCAGGAGAGGAGGAGGGAGGTATTTGCCCCATTTTGGAGCTGCCCATCCAGTATTCTGTAGCTGCTTTAGGGAGAACGAGTCACCCTGGAGATCATAAGATGTAGCTTGGCCCTGAGATCTGAGCTTGGATCCTTGAGATGGATTTGAGGCTAGGTACCCCTCTCTCATCAAGACGTGGCCGTCACTCAGTGCTCTTGTTCTCTCTCCAGGACCTTGAGGAGCAGCTGGAGGAAGAAGAAGCCGCCCGGCAGAAGCTGCAGCTGGAGAAAGTCAGCACAGAAGCTAAGCTGAAGAAAATGGAAGAAGACTTACTGGTGCTGGAAGACCAAAACTCAAAGCTGCTCAAAGTGAGTGCAGCACCCGTCTACTCCACGCCGTCCCTCCCTGAAGGGCACGTGGGTGCGTTTGCATTCCCGTGTTGTGTTCTGTAAGGCAAAGATCTGGGGTCATCTGAAATGGGAATGACTGGGTTTCATCCTGCATTTCCAGCACACTGCTTTGGAGTTCTCGTCTTACTTGGCAGGTAGGAGGGCGAAGCCTGTTAGCAACCAAAAGAAGTCCCACTTTTTTAGGAAGATGCTGAGGGAGGTATTTAGGGGCATTGCAGAGGACCAGGCTGGGCTAGGTGGGAGGTAGGATCAGGAGAAGAGTAGTAATAGTACTCTCACTTCCCTTCTCCTCCCCGCCCTGTTCCTTATTGCCTCTTCTAGGAGAGGAAGCTGATGGAGGAACGTCTTTCGGAGTTTACCTGTCACATGGCAGAAGAGGAGGAGAAAGTGAAGAGCCTGTCCAAACTGCGCAACAAATACGAAGCAGTCATGGCCGACATGGAAGGTGCGCCAGGGAACTGGGCAAGGTGTGCCAAGAAGAGCTTGGCTGAGTTTTGCTAAGAGCCGTTCAGATGGCAGGCATTCCCTTGAGGAAACTGCAGGCTGGAGTGGTGCACAATACTGTAGTGGGAAATGGGGGTGTGAAATCCAGATCCAGGATTTGGGGGGAAAGCTGGATTTTTGCCAATCCAGCTAAATCCTGGGAACACTAAAACAAGGCTCACCCCGGAACAAGGCAACAAGGAGAAAGTGGGAAACCCACACGGGATAGATCCTGAAATGACTTACAGTCACTACTGCTGCAACAAATGTTCTTTGTAATTATACAAACATACAAATATATATATATATATATATATATATATATATATATATATATATTTTAAGGCTAACACTCTCTAATCAATGTGACAAATGTGCTCAACATCAAACAGACATAGAGTGATACAAAATTACAATATAACAAATGCAACAAATGCAGTACATTCTCTTGTTACTAAGCCCTCTGCGAGGTTCATAGCTTATATATCAGTCTGAGGCAGACTGAGATAGCAAAGTCCTATTCTAGCTAAATCCGGCTTTCCCAAATCCAATCAGAGAATCTGGGATCTGATCCAGGAACCCAGATCCAGACCCCAGGAAAAATCTGGGTAAATCCAGGAAGCATGGCTTCAACCTCTGGCTTGCTCCTTCCTGGGCTTCTGCTTTTTTTCCTAGAGGGAAAGGGTAGTAGAGAGGGGGGAGGTAGGTAGAGGGGAGGGGAGTGAGGCAGGGAGGGGGAAGTGAGTGGCCAGTCTGTGCAAGAATTCTTCTTGTCTGCTTGGCTTCTATGAATGACCCTGGTTAAGTTGGGCTAAGTTGCAACAGTGTTCCTTGCTTCAGTTTGCTTTAGGTGGAATTCTGGTTTGGCATGTTGGTCCACTTGATTCACTTTGGTTTTAGGGGAATTCCATCCATCCCCTTGCTTCAGTTTGGTTCTGTTGGGCTTCCTCTCGTATTTGAGGGTATGCCTTTGGCCATTGGCAGCCTTGTGTTTATGCCTAAGAAGCTGCTTGGAAATGTTTCCCCCATAGGAAACAATGGAGAGCGAGTGGGGGCACCTTCTTCGGGGGCCCATAGAATTGGACCCCAGGATCTAATCTTCCTGAAACTTGGGTAGTCTTTAGAGGTCAGGAGTAGGTTCCATTAAAATCTAGTGATGTTTGCTTGAAAAATGCCACGCCCAGCACCCTGGATAGCCCCCAAACAAAGGGGAATGGCCAAATAAATCTGGGATTATCTGTTTTAAACGGATCAGAGAATTTTCCTGGATTTCAGGAATCCAAAATGTTGTTGAGATCCCTGAAACACGTATCTGGATTCCCTTTCCACCCTTTTTTTTTGGGTGCACACCCTAGTGAGAAGCAGCCTTTTTTCCTTTAGCCATGTGGGATGCCAAGAAGGAGGCTGTGAGCATTCCTGAAAAGTCCATCCCTGCCGCTGTGTTGGGCTCTCTCACCTGACTCTTCCATTTCTGCCCCCGACCACCTCCAGATCGGCTGAAGAAGGAGGAGAAGGGCCGCCAAGAACTGGAGAAGCTGAAGCGCAAGCTGGACGGGGAGGCAGGTGATCTGCAGGAGCAAGTGGTGGAGCTTCAACAGCAACTGGAAGAGCTCCGCCAAGCACTGGCAAGGAAGGAGGCTGAGCTGCAGGCAGCCCTGGCCAGGTAGGCAAGTTGGACCTCCTGCCGGAGTGGAGCTTTTCCTGAGGTCCTAGAAGGGCGAACAACCAGACCAGTGCTGACGTTCCTAAATGGGCCATCTTTTCGGTGAATGTGAATATAGCGGCTGGGATGATAGTTTCGAGTTCCTTGTATAGTTAAGTCCATGTACAGAGATCACTTTAAGTACAGTCTTTGCTACAGGATTTGCAGGCTAAATAAACTTAAGCTGACAATTTTATTGGTGGCTCCCCTGGATTCTTCCATCTTCCAGAGAAACCAAGAAGGTTAGAGATTCCTTAGTGGTTTAACAATCAACCTTTCCACCTGAGGCTGTTAAAACACATTAACATTGATGCACTCTTCTTTATGGGGCGGTGTTGTTTTGAGAGCTTTAAAAATTGGAGCAGCTTCCAAATACATAAAATGAAGATCATGCCTCCACATGGTTGCCGTGAGCTTTCTTCTTCCTTTCCTGTAGAAAGCCCACAGCAGTGGTGGAAACGTTGGGTCCGGCAGAAGAACCTCCCGAACCTAGTGTTTGTTTTTTTTAAAAAAAGATTCTGATTCGGGAACTCAAAACCTAATTATACTTTTTGCTGTTAACTGATATGAATGACTGGCTGAGAGGAGGTTGACATAGTTTCCTGCATAAGCAACCATCTTTCCATTCATAGGAATTCTTTAGAGGACGTTGAATGACTAAGGAAATGGAATGCTGTGGTTGGGGGTCAGGGGAGTACAGACCATTCTGGGAGCTCTTGGCTGAACTCTAGAGAAGAGCCATTCTGGGAACTTGGGGAATGTCTGCACTCCAACCTTAAATTAGATCTGTGTCTTGGCTTCCTCCCTGGAAAATTTGGTAAATGTAATGTTGAGATGATGTTAGATCTGTCTAACTGAGCATATAACCACACAATCCATTTCTTCTGGGCTGAGTCAGCAGATGTATTCTGGGAGTCCATGCCTCTCAGGTGTGCACAGGCTTCATTTGGATTGGGACCTCAGCGTGCAAGGAGAAACTGCTTAAGCCTTCCGTCCCCAGTACCATTTTCCTGACCTAAAATGGCCAAGGGGGTGGGGGGAGAATTTTACCTTCTTGGTGCAATATGTACAAAGTGCACGCATGCTCCCAGGGCCAATGACATCACTTTGGGTCAGCTGGAACAAGGGGGGAGTTTTTAAAAGTTTAAATCGCCTTCAGTGAAAATGGTCACATGGCCAGTGGCCCCGCTCCCTGATCTCCAGACAGAGGGGAGTTTAGATTGCCCTCTGCACTGCTCCAGCGGCGTGGCGGGCAATCTAAACTCCCCTCTGTCTGGAGATCAGGGGGTGGGGCCACCAGCCATGTGACCTTTTTCAAGAGGTTCCGGAACTCCATTCCACCATGTTCCAGCTGAAAAAAAGCCCTGCTCACAGATGTTGTGCCTCTAGCCCCTCCTTTCCCCCATGACCCACATTTACCCTGGCTCTTTCTGTGTGCCGTGCAGAGTGGAAGAAGAATCGGCACAGAAGAATGCCGTGCTGAAGTCGCTGCGTGAGCTACAGGCACAGTTAGCAGAGCTGCAGGAGGATATGGAGTCCGAGAAGGCAGCTCGCGCCAAGGCTGAGAAGCAGCGGCGTGACCTAGGTGAGGAGCTGGAGGCACTGAAGACAGAACTCGAGGACACCCTGGACTCGACCGCTGCGCAGCAAGAGCTACGGTAAAACCTGATGGGCAGGATGTCCCCCTCGCCCCAGTAGATACCCCATCTCGTTTTGTAGATCACAATAATCCCCATCTCAAATGGCTACCCTGGAGCAACCTCTCTTGACTGTCAGCCTTATATTTTTCTCTTTCCATCGCAGATCAAAGCGGGAGCAGGAAGTGACTGAGCTAAAGAAGACCATAGAGGAGGAAGTCAAGGCGCATGAGGCACAAGTGATGGAAATGCGCCAGCGTCATACAAGTGCCCTTGAGGAACTGTCGGAGCAGCTGGAGCAGTCACGTCGGGTATGCTGAAGAGAGGCAGGAACGAGTTGGGTTGTTGGGATGAAGAATATAATAATAATAATAATAATAATAATAATAACAACAACTATAATGTTTGATCTATATACTGCCCTTCAGGATGACTTAACACCCACTCAGAGCAGTTTACAAAGTATGTCATTATTATCCCCACAACAACAAACTCCCTGTGAGGTGGGTGGGGCTGAGAGAGCTCCTAGAAGCTGTGACTGACCCAAAGTCACCCAGCTGGCTTCAAGTGGAGGAGTGGGGAATCAAACCTGGTTCTCCAGATTAGAGTCCCACGCTCTTAACCACTACACCAAACTGGGAGCAGAGGGGAGGTCTGGTAGGCTAGAGGGAAAAGCTCTGGAGCCAAGGGGCCCAGGTGGGTGTGAAAACCAGACTGTGGGGTGGAGGAAAGGAGTTAAAATGGTTCAAGGCAGGGAATGCTTAGTCTGTGTTTGAAAAGTCCATTGAGATTGGGGGGGAATAAGAGGATTTGAGCAAGGGCGTATCTGAGAGCTGGCTCTCTTGCGGGTTCTTATTTCTGTCTCATCCCTGCTGTCCCCCAGTTCAGAACTAATCTGGAGAAGGCCAAGCAAGCCTTGGAGGGAGAGAGTGCCGAGATGCAGAAAGAAGTGAAACTTCTGCAAGGGACCAAACTGGAGTCGGAGCAACGGCGCAAGAAACTGGAGGGGCAAGTCCAGGAGCTGCAGCTTCGGGTGGCCGAGAGTGAGAAGGCCAAGGCTGAACTCACAGAAAGGCTGGTGAAGCTGCAGGTGTGTGAAACCAAGAGGGTCCCCAACCATTTAAATCTCCTCATTTTCAGACACCACCTCCCACGACACCCAACTAGTCCTTTCCCCAAACCTTACTTAGAACTGTATGTTCAGCTACATCCATCTATCTGTATATCCATCCCTGGCTGAATGTGCACCAAGGCAACCAAGATACTGAATTCTATCTTTAGATACATTATGCAGAAATGCATTCAGTAGATGATTCCACTGCAGGGATCATGAATTTGAAGGTGATTGGGAAAAGGTTGGGGTGACATACAGCGAAGACTAGAGAGGCTGTGCAGAAACGTGGACTGGGAGGTGATAGTCGAGGAGGGGTTCAGGCCTACTGTAGGGAGTGCGACTGCAGAGGCCTCGTTCTCCAAAACTATCATAAGCTTGTACCCAGTTACCTATCTGCTGGAGTCTGAAGGCCAAACTAGACATACTTATCTTTAAAACACGGGTCTCCTAAATTTTTTTAAAAGTCATTTCCTGCAGCTGCTGTGTGGCTGCAGGGAACTAGAGTTGGATCTCGGGAACCTGAACTCAACTTTTTCAAAACAAGCATGTCTAGTTTGGCCCTGAGGAGCCAATCACTGCCTATTCATTAAATTCACAAGGGTGAGAAAAGTGCTTGTTTTTTAAATTTGCACAGAAGGCAAAGGTTGAGTTTCTTGAAATGCCATGTTTTGTACCAAATATTTTCTTGGAGCATGGAATACAAAGCCCCTGGGCCTTATCCCACCTAGTTGCTTGCTTGAGAGATTAGTAGTTTGATTTTCCTGTAATGTGTTTTGGACCTAATCTTTTCCGTCTGCCTGCCTGCTGTTGTCTTCTGGAAACAGAGTGAACTTGATGCAGTCTCTGGTACCCTGGGAACTGCGGAGTCCAAGACGATAAAGCTTGCCAAAGACCTGGCCAGTATTGAATCTCACCTGCAAGATACTCAGGTACATTGTGAGTGTGAGGCATGTTTTGCTCTGTTGGAATTTCGTTTGTGGGGACGGTGTGTAGACGTATCCTGCCTGGGTGAATTTTAGCAGGTTAAAGGTGAGCCAGAACCCTTGGTATCTCTTCCTTTCGGGGGTGCAGAGCCTAGTGGGCTTCAGAATCTTGTTCTTGGCTGAGTTGGGAGAGTTCGGTCTCTAATGCCAACTCTTTTTCTCCCTCCGCCAAATATCAGGAACTGCTCCAGGAAGAGACACGGCAGAAGCTGAACCTGAGCTCGCGAGTCCGGCAGTTGGAGGAGGAAAAGGCAGCCCTAGCGGAGCAACTGGAGGAGGAGGAGGCTGTTAAAGCCAACTTCACCCGCCAGACCCAGGCCTTGCAGCAGCAGGTGGGGGATGGAGAAAGGGTGCCAACAGGGCAGTGGCTCCAAAATCACTGGAAGGCCAAATACATCTTGTTTTAGTGGGTTAATGATGAATTAAAGAGGCAGATGCTCGCAATGCATTTTTGATTATGCAATCTTTGCAAGGAGGACAGGGGGAAACAAGCTGGTAGAGTTTTTTTTAAGCTCTGCAGTTTTCTGGATGCCTCCTCAAAGAAGGCTTGGCTAGAGGGGGCAGCAAAGTGTATCAAAGAGAGGCCATGCACTGATGTGGCTGCAGTTTGGAGTTGTGAATGGGGGACATACCCAGGTTCTAATTTGTACTCATTCATGAAGCAGGGAAGGAGGCAATGATAAGAAATAACTACTTGGCACCTGAGATTCAAGTGGTTGGAAAGGCAGCATTTACTAGTTTACACCTTTCCTTGTATTGCACACACCACACCTTGGTGGTTGTGAGCATGAAGGGTTCAGGGCTGTCTTGAAACTTAAGAGTGAGAATTGAAACTGATCAGTGGGCCCTAACGGAATTTTGTCCACTAGAGAAGGTGGATTGAGGAATCCTAGCCAGGTTTTTATCTGGAGCAATGTTCAAACAATGAAGGAGAACAGTACACCAGGATTTATGCTTCAGTTGCCGCATTACTTTGCCTTTAGCAGCACAGAAAGGCAAGGGACCTTATTCCACTACTGTCTTTCCCTCTGTTCTTCTGGAACATGAAAAGGAGGAAGGTTGTGCAAATGGGCTGTGCTTTAGCTGTAGTGCAATACAGAAAGTATATTTTCTGTGTGGGGAGGGGATGGCACGGCCTCCCTTTCTGCCAGAAATTTTGCTGGTGATATGGCTTTCAATTATACATTGTTTTGGAGAGCATTCAATCATAGGGTTTGTTACCCAAATGGGATGATCTTTTTGTGAGGGGAATTAGCGTTCAAGGAGAGGCAGTGAGAGGTGAGTAACTAGCATGATCTTCACCAATGTATACCAGGTCCCTTCCCTCAGAGGACTCTCAAAATGTTCAAGCGGGTGTGTAACAAAAAGAATTTTTATTAAAGAGGTATCAAAAGCAGTCATACAAGAACATACACCACACGCATACAAAGTTTCCTAGGAAAAGCAGAGAGGAGGTTGGATAGAGCTTCAGGGTCTGGGGTTATAGTTACCAGTCCAAAAGGGGAGCAGCCCCAGTATGCAGCGCTTCATGGCAAGAAGGGAGAGAGCGGCGCAGACATGCAGACTGAGGGTGCATGGGTGGGAGGTCCCAAGTCACACTAAGCACATGGCAGGACAGCCTAATTATTGAGCAAAACGTATCCTGGGGCAAAACTGACGTCTTACTCTCAAAGACAATAGCTTGATGGCTGTCTCCGGAGGTGAGACAATAAAATTGGGAAAGCTTGATTAAACCTTCCTGGGAAGAATTAAAGGTGTGAAAAGGTGATTGATGACCTGCGATGACTGAATGAGTGAGACTTAACCATTCCTGAATGGCTCAGGCTGGGATAAGGGATAAGGAGAAGATTGGCAGGGTGTGGAAGTGATTGATTCAGGAACTCCTGGAAGACCCTGTTGTCTTAGGATCTTTGCACATCTCCAGGGCATGGGGTCTGAAAGCTGTTCTTGCCTGGTGACTCACATACTAGTAATTTTCCAGCACCCGGCCGGGATCTGGCATCCATTTCCTGCCTTGCTAGGCAGCATTTCTGCGTTCAAAACACATACAGAGACAGGCTTATTACATTGCCATATTCACAAGCCTGTTTAATAACATGAGGCAGGTCCAACTACTAACAGGTTGCTGTAAGTTGATAGTGACTTGATGCCGCATAACGCACACATGGTAAAAATTAAAAGAAAACAAAACAAAAATGATCTCTGGGTAAACATGCTAGCAGTGACGCTTTTTATATAAGAACTAATCCTGCTTTGTCAGCATAGCAAAGGAATAAAGAGCACCGTCAGGTCACAGCAAGAGAAGCTGGACTTTTTCCCCCTGCAGTAAAAGCATTCAGTTTTCAAACATTCTAAGGTATCTTGGGTATGTGTGCGTGTGCACGTGCGGGCACACACTTACAACCCTTCCCTGTGGCCATTTCCCCAGGTGATGGAGACCAAGAAGAAACTGGAGGAGGATGCTGGAGTTGCAGAGTCAATAGAAGAAGCCCGGCGCCGAGCAGCCAAGGAACTAGAGGCTCTCGGCCTGCGCTACGAGGAGCGTGTCCAGGCCTGTGACAAGCTGGAAAAAGGACGGACCCGGCTACAGCAGGAGCTGGATGATGTCACGGTGGCCCTGGACCAGCAGCGCCAGGTGGTCTCTGCACTTGAGAAAAAGCAGAAGAAGTTTGACCAGGTGAGGCTTCCGTCCATGTGACCAGTCCATCCGCTAAGCTCCGGTGGTTGTCCTCTCTCCATTTCCAGCTTGGGTGGATGTGCCCTAAACTCATCCCCTGCTCAGGCAGTTAATCTGCCAGGCTTCTATCTCTCCCTGCCTTAACTTGCTCCAAAAACTGTCGTTACTGATCATTTCAAGGTAGGTATTCTCTTAAAATGAAGGCTATCATACAGTCATTTGAGTTGTAGTCAGTTAATAAAGTGTAAAGATTTTAACGTGCATAGGAAAAAAGAACAATAGTTCTGAAAGGAAACCATACTCCCTCAGTCCTTAGGTGATACACTCGTATGGAAGCAGGCATCCACTTAGAGGCATTCTCTTGTCTGTGCTTTCAAGAGAGGGAATGCCTCTTAAGGTAGCCGCTGGCATCTGCAGTTTATATCAGCGCTTGTTCTATTCTAGGGGAGGGGTGGAATCTGCTGCCTGGTTAATTAGGGGTGCCATCTTGTTTTTAACTGAATTAATCTATCCCAATAATTGGTTAAATAGCGCAGCTCTAGTAAAATTTCTTTCCATTCTCTTCATCAACTGCCTTTCTCCTTATCCCTTTAGTTTCCCCCTGCAAAGTTCCTCTTCATCCTAGGTCAGAGAGTTGCCATTCTGTGTATCGGATCTGTCATTCTTAACGTCTGAAAATTGGAACCAGTGTGATCTGGAAAATACAGGCTTGGTCTGGAAAGTCTGGGTTTATTTATTTACCATATTTATATGCCACCTTTCTCATGGAACACCGGGCTCAAAACTGCTTACAAAATTAATAGCATAGAAAATCCACTGAGACAAAAACACTCCTGCTATGAAACACAAAACAGGGGAATAAAGCACAGAAAAGGGGACCAACTGCAGGCCACGGCAGTAAGCAGCTTCTCCTTTCCCCGACCGAGATCTTGACAGCACCTCTAGGCAGGGGTGGAGCCACAGGCCCATAGGCTGAATGAGGAGCTGGCCATATGCAGACCAGAGCCTGGGTTTAATTCCTCTGATCATGTCTGCCCCCACCTGAAGAAAATTTCAAGGACAGCTTTGCTCTCCTTCTGAATTATTGGTATCTATTTGATTTTCTGGCAGATGCTGGCCGAGGAGAAGCTGATCTCTGCTCGCCATGCGGAGGAAAGGGACCGCGCAGAGGCTGATGCTCGCGAGAAGGAGACCAAGGTGCTGTCGTTGAGCCGCGCCCTAGAGGAGGCGCAAGAGACGCGGGATGAGCTGGAGAGGCAGAACAAGCAGCTGCGGGCAGAGATGGATGATCTGGTCAGCTCGAAAGATGACGTCGGAAAGAATGTAAGACCCACCATGCCACCTGAGCTGGCTAGAGAGCAAAGGTGGAGAAGCCCTGGGCTTAGAGCTTAAGAGATGCTGAGAGGTCAGACCGCCTCTTCTGGAAAGGGAATGAGGTCTGATATAGGGAGATATTAAGAACTCCTAGATTGTAAAACCGGGCATCTAAAAACCTGGGATTGCAGTGTGTGTATAAAGGGCCATCAAGTCTCTACTAACTTATGGCAACTCCATAGAGTTTTCAAGGCAAGAGTTTAACAGGTGGTTTGCCTTTGCCTGCCACTGTGTAGCAACCCTGGACTTCATTGGTGGTCTCCCACCCAAGTATTAACTCGGGCCAACCCTGCTTAGCTTCTGAGATCTGACTAGATCGGACTGGCCTGGCCCATTTAGGGCAGAGCTGCAATAAATTCATGTCAGTTTTAACAACTATACTGTAGGTTTGGGATGGAAGGCAGCATGGCGTGAGCCGATCTTATCAGATCTCAGAAGCTAAGGAGGGTCAATACTTGGATGGGAGCCCATTAAGGAAGACTCTGCAGAGGAAGGCACTGGAAAACCCCCTCTGCTTCTCACTGGCCTTGAAAGCCCCTTGCCGGGGTCACCGCAAGTCAGTTTTTATTTTTATTTAATTATTTATGTTATTTATAGTCCGCCTTTCTTACTGAGACTCAAGGTGGATTACAGAGTATAAGTCAATATGAATATTGGTTGGGACATTCAGCAAACAATTTAATACAGTAAGGATAGCAGAAATTTGAAAACAAGCAGAAATCCAATATGGAGCTGAAGCAAAAAACAATGCAGAAACAAAACGTTAAAACAGCATAGAACTATCAAGTAGGTGCATACTTAGCATACACTAGTATAGTCTATGGTCCCTATCCCTGTACCTACTTGATGGCACATACGTTTGCACTGTAGGTTTGGTGCTTATTTTAGATGCACGTTTTGAAAATTTGCTCTGATCCTCAAGATTGCCGTTTGTGTGTCCACACCTGCAGGTTGTCATACAGGTATCCTGACAGGGAACCACTGTTCCAGGAGTGATCTTCACAGATCTCCACTCCCTCCCCCGTACACAAAACACACTGTTTGTTCTTCCTTCCTTTCAGTCATTCTTGCCCTTCTCCAAATCAGGTGCATGAGCTGGAACGGTCCAAGCGAGCCCTGGAGCAGCAAGTGCAAGAGATGCGGGCCCAACTGGAGGAGCTGGAAGACGAGCTTCAGGCCACAGAGGATGGGAAGCTCCGGTTGGAGGTCAACATGCAAGCTCTGAAGGCCCAGCACGAGAGGGAACTGCAAAGCCGGGACGATGCCAACGATGACAAAAAGAAGCTGCTCAGCAAGCAGGTGGGGAGGGAGGCCTTTGGGCGGGGGGTGGGGGTGGAAAGGCCAAGCCCCAGGCAGCCCAAGGCCTGAGCAGCAAAAGAGAGGCTTAGGTGCCGGAAGCCCCGGAAGTCACACACGCTTCGCTTCTGGGAGTGAGGGAGAACTTTGTGGTGGGGAAAGACAAGGGAGAGTGAGGGCAGCTCAGAAATAAAGAACGGTGTGTGAAGTAAAGAATGATGACACACAGTAGTTTGGGTAAGGGAGTGTGTGGGATGAAAAAGGGGCTCAGTGGATAGAGAAGAGGGGAAGGTGGAACCAGCGTGTGGGTAGCCCACAGCAGGAGCAACGAAGAGGCAAGCTTTATTTTCTAACTGTTATTTAATTCACTTTGAAGCATATGGAAAGGTGAGATACATAGATGCTTTTAATAAATAAATCAGTAAATCTGGCAGCTTGGAGCAGGTCAGTATCTGCTTTCCTCTGAGTGGGTGGAAAGTCCCTAAAAATGGCATCATCCGGGTACGGATCATTCTTCTATGGATCTCTGGCCTACTCTAGAAAGGAGAATTTTCACACATGCAGAAGTAACCTGATTCTGGACTGCTTACACAGTTTGTTGTATTCTGAGGACTGGACCTGCAGAGCATGGGGCAAAGGTCTCTCCTGACAATCTGCACTGGCTGTTGTATCCGCAGGTGCGGGAGCTGGAGGCTGAACTGGATGCAGAGAGGAAGCAACGGGCTCAGGCGCTTGCAGCCCGGAAGAAACTTGAGCTCGATCTGCAGGAGGCGCTGGCACAACTGGATGCTGCCAACAAGGGACGGGACGAGGCAGGGAAACAGCTGCGCAAGTTGCAGGTGCGTGCACCACATGAATGCTTGGCACCCAACCGTGCAACATGACTTTAGGGCACCAACCTTCCTTATTCCCTTGCAGACTGCAGCAGCCATCTTAAAGGGGGAAAGGTGCAGGCTGTGTTGCCAGCGCTCTCTCTCTTCTTCCTGATTCCAGGCCCAGATGAAAGAGCTCTGGCGGGAAGTGGAGGAAGCCCGAGCAGCCCGCGAGGAGATCTTCATCCAGTCCCGTGAGAGCGAGAAGAAACTGAAGAATCTGGAGGCGGAGCTATTGCAGCTGCAGGAGGTGTGGGCGTCGCTCTTGGGTCCTCCTGGTGGAACTGCCAGCTGAGGCCGGGGAGGTTAATGTAGCTCTGTAAAGGACTGGGGACTGGGGAATTGTGTGTGCAGACAGACATCTAGTGTGGCAATGGAAATCCTTGCCGTGCCCCTTTCCACGTTGCAGCCAAGCCCCTTCCCACATCCAGAGTGCTGTGGTAGACTTCTTCCTGGCAGGAAAGAGAAATTCTCCTGTTTCCATGAAGCATTGAGGAGTGGAGGCTGATGGATCCTGCCATGAGCTTCTTCTAACTCCCTGCTCTGCCACTTCCTTTTTTTCTGCCCTTTGCAGGAGCTGGCGGCCTCGGAACGAGCCAAGCGGCAGGCACAACAGGAGCGAGACGACCTGGCCGATGAGTTGGCCAATGGGAACAGCGGCAAGTGAGTTTGCGTGGCTTTCCCCCACTTCCCACCACCCTGCTCCTCCTCTCTTTCCCACTGCAAGTGCAGAAATGGTTTAAAATGTCTTCTGGGGATTATTTAATCTGGATCATCTTCAAAGATAGCCTTCTGATTCGTTGCTAACCCTCTGAACACCCCCCACTCAGATCAGCCCTCCTGGATGAAAAACGCCACTTGGAGGCTAGAATCGGGCAGCTGGAGGAAGAGCTAGATGAAGAGCAGAGCAACATGGAGCTCTTGAATGACCGATACCGTAAGCTCAGCATGCAGGTGAGTGGCAGCTTTTGGAGAGGCCTGGCAGCTATTTTTTTGTGCACGAGTTTTGTTGTGATATATCCTATTCCCCGCCTCCCAACAGGGACCCAAAAGAGCCTGCAACTCTGTTCTTTGCTTCTCTGTTTTTCATCTTTGCGGCAACCTTGTGAAGTAGGTTAGGCTGAGAGAGAGTGACCGGCCCAAAATCACCCCGCAAAGTTGCCTTGACAGGGTGGGGAGTCCAACCTGAGTTTCCCAGATCCTAGTCCAACACCCTCACCACTACAGTGCCCTGTGGGGTCTGCAGGGACCAGAACCACCTCCTACTTATCCCCCCCCCCATCCAACGTGTCCCATCTGCAGGTTGAAACTCTTACCACAGAGTTGGGGGCCGAGCGCAGCTTTTCACAGAAGGCGGAAAATGCCCGACAGCAGCTGGAGCGCCAGAACAAAGACCTGAGGGCCAAGCTGGGAGAGATGGACTCATCTGTCAAGTCCAAGTATAAGCTCGCGATTGCAACTTTGGAGTCCAAGGTAGCCCAGCTGGAAGAGCAGTTGGAGCAGGAGTCCAGGTAAAGGCGTGGGGCCGCAGCTGTGGACAGACATTTCTGAATAAAAGCAAGGATGAATATGTGTATCTTGCTCTTGCATGGGGGCTCACAATGATTCTCCATCCTGTCTGATAATCACTATGCTTAGCTCTATTTGCTTGCCTGCTTGCTTCTGTATATATAATCCAGCTTTCTTGCAGAGACCCAAGGTGGATTTACAAAATGTAGCAACAATGCAACCCGACAGCATAAGACATCCAGTAAGCAATGCAACCAGGCTAGCATTAGAAAATTAGAAGTCAGTGGGAACAAAAAACTCAAAACAAACAGTCTAAGTCCTGCAATGCTGTCAGCCATGCAAAAAAATAGAATACAAAAGTAGTAGACAAGGTGGTAAAAGATAACACACACAATAAACAGTATAATCCTGTGGTGGTGGTGGTGGTGGCAGTGGAGAGTGCCCTCAAGTCATAGCTGACTTATGGCAACCCCTGCTGGGGTTTTCTAGGCAAGAGACACCTCTGTTAGTCCCTTGCCATTGCCTGCCTCCACAACCTTAGTCTTCGTTGGAGGTCTCCCATCCAATTACTAACCAAGGACAACCCTGCTTAGCTTCTGAGCTCTGACAAGATCAGGCTCACCTGGGCTTATCCAGGTCAGGAAGCAACCCTATACCCTTATAAAAGCACCCTCCTTTACCCTTCCATAATACTTCCGAACCTGTTTCCTGATATTCTCTGGACGATTCCGTGGGCCTTCTGTCCATGCTTTCAAACAAAAATCAGAATCCTTTAGTCTGCGTAAATTATCCATATTTGCATATAATTGCTCATTCTGCTATCCACGTGGATTGCCAAAAAGAAATGGAAGCATTCTGTTATGGGGAAGAGTTATGACCAACAGCTTGGACCAAGGAGGATGAGGCATCCCTCTTTCTTCTCTTGCCCCCACCCCCAAATTTATCTTCCTAATTTTTGTGGTTTTTAGGGAAAGGATCTTGTCAGGGAAACTCGTGCGGCGGGCAGAAAAGAAACTCAAGGAGGTCATCCTACAGGTGGAGGAAGAGAGGAGGAACTCAGACCAGTACAAGGATCAGGTACGACAAAGATGCATGAGAACCTTGCCGTGCCACTCACGTTCGGAACCCTGGTTTTGGTTTCAGTGCCAGCGGCTGAGTGTTAGAAAATGATGAGAAAAAGTAAAGAGAGGTGCTACGTTTCTTTCCATCACTGGTTATAAGCCCCTGCCCATTTGAGATTATAATCGACAGTTTACAGGCCATGGTGTATGTCACGGTCAGTATTCAAATTAAATGGAAGGGTATAAGGGGCATTGATGCCATTCCTTTCTTGATGCCCCCTCCCCTTAAATAATGTTTTTAAAAGCTACTTGTGGGGCTTTGGAGGCAAAGCTTATGGATTCATTGGGGGCTCTCCTACCTTTTCCCTTGTGATGTGAGCAGTAAATAGGCTTGCAGTTTCCAAGCATGCTTAAATTTTAGCATCTCTCAATTTTTAGAAATGAAGTGCCTACCCAATTCTTTCCCCCACTTCCTTCAGCTCATCTGTGACCATTCTAGTTAGAGTTGCCAGCCTCCATGGTGGGGGCTGGAGTTCTCCCAGAATTACAGCTGATCCAGACTTCAGAGATCAGCTGCCCTGGAGAACTAGGCAGCTGCAGAAGGCAGACTTTATGGTATACTATAGATTCTAGTTGAAATCCTTCCTCAGGCACTGCCTACAAAACTCCAGGAATTTCCCAGGCCAGAGTTGGCAACCCTAGTTCTGGGTGAGAAAATGAGCAAACAAATTGGCGTCTCGATGGTGAATTTTCTTGTGTTGATTTATTTTGAAGGTATTTATTTTTTTAATGATCTTCCTTGTGTTCCCTTTATGCCTCGCTCTTCTCTCACCTTATCTTGCAGGTTGAGAAGAGCCACCTGCGGCTGAAGCAGCTGAAACGGCAGCTGGAGGAGGCAGAGGAAGAGGCATCCCGGGCCAACGCTAGCCGACGTCGCATGCAGCGAGAGCTTGAGGATGTCACGGAGTCGGCTGAGTCCATGAACCGTGAGGTCACCAACCTGCGGAACCGACTCAGGTGTGTGGCTGTATGTGGGCTGTGCTTGACACTGGTTGGATTTGAATACAGTGCCCCCGATTTAAAGATTAACATTCCATCTGGGTTGATAGTTATGAGCCCAATCTAAGGTGGAGATAGATTCAGCTGTGCCTTGAATGCCCAGGTTCTCCTCCTATCTCCCCGCTCCTTCAAATGCTCCCGTTTTGTCTGTCCTTTTATCCCCCTAATTGGTTATCATTTGTGTTGCAAGCTGTGCACAACTCTGCAAGATAGATTATGTCGAGAGGTGATTACTGGCATAAGGCCACTTGGAGCTCTGCGGCTGAGCCCATACTTCAACCTATGTTTCTCCAGCCCCAATCCAACTGTCTGTCCCAATGTCTCCCAAGCAGTGGAATCCGGTATTCTGCAGGACATCGCCAAGGGTTCCACAAGAAATCATGGAATAAGTAATTTAAAATTTTGAAATACTGCAAAGAATTCCAATTATCCAAATTTGGCCAAGAATTCAACTTTTGTGCAAAAATAAGCAAGCCCAAATATCACACTGAAAGTAAACCTGATATTGACTCTGGATGTGAACTTTATTTTGATGTTGAAATTATCTTTATTTTTATTTGATATTTTGATATTTGAAAAAAAATAGATAATACAAAATAGACAGCAAAATGCTTCACTTCTTATTACAATGTAAACCGAGAGAGAGAGCATGCATGCACAGCTCTTTTCAAATAAAATTTCTTGACAATAATTTAGAAGTAATTGAATTGCACTCTCTACCATCAACTTTTTCTGGCCTGTAAACGTTTTCAGATGTAGAGGTTCCATGGGATTTGATAAATTAATTTAGGGGGTTCGTCCATGAAAAAAAGGTTGGGAAACACTGGTCTATCCATTACTTCATTATGGTTATGAAAAACATTTGCCCACATTTGTATGCCGGTAAATATAGTTAGAAAAGGAAGCAAAGGAAGCTTCCTTTTCTAACTATATTTACCGGCATACAAATTAAACAAAGAAGTTTGTAAGCCAACTTTGATAAGGAAGATGTTTGTTCAGTGAGGAGCCCAAGAGGGCAGTGTTATACATTTTTCCAATAATTTAAACCAGAAAAAATCAAATCATTTCCCTCCCTTGCAGAAATCCCAGATGTCCTGCTTTCCTTTCAATAATGCCTCCCTCCTTCTGAAGAACCCAAGAATCTTGGTTCCTGGGCAACCACTGAGAACTTGGCTGGGAATCACAATTCAGAGGCTCCTCCTCTTCCCATTTTTTAACATTTACCCCCTCCCCCCACCCAGTGAACTCAGCGGTTCTGCCTCCAACCACACCACGTATTCATCTTGCTTGGAACCTCTACACCCATTGTTCGTGGCCTCATACTGTTTACTGTCCTCCCCTTTAGTGTGGGGTTCTCTCTTGATCATTCTTTCATATTGGCATCTCTTTGTTTTCTCTCTCTTTCTCTTTCTTGTTACATTCCATCTTTTTCTCGATCCAACAGCAAGTTAGAGCGCCGTCAGCGGAAGTACGTTCTCAACCCTCCCCACCCCTGCTCCAGTGGTTTTGCATGTGTGTGTGTGCTGTGCAGTGCAATTTTGGGGAGGAGGGGAGGGAAGCGTGTTTTGCGTGTGCAGTTGTGGCTTCACCACCCCCGGCAGGGGCGCTGTAGAGAAAACAGCAGGAGCACGTACTTAAGCAAGTCTGGCAATTTTGCTCTTGTAAAGGTGGGGGCGGGGAAGAACGCTTCTGTCTAACGCTGCTTGCTTGCTTGAGGTTTTTAAAAAACATCTTACTTTTCAACAAAAATCTGCCTCCCAAAATGGCTCGGAGCAATTATCATTAAACAGGAGTCCAGCATGCCCTTAGAGATGAACAAAACTGATTCTGCCATGAGCTTTCGTGAGAGTTTTAGCCTTTTAAAGGTGCCCCTAGGCTGCTTATTTCATTTTACTGCCACAGACTTAAGAGGGCTACCCCTTAGAATTAGCAGTTACAATGGACTGTGCAGCTGGCCAGGGACTGCGTGTCAATGAAATCAAGAGCCAGGCCGGCCTCTGCTCTTCAGAGTACGAACTGAAAGGCTAGGCTTATCAAAGGGAAAGGTAGTGTGCACAGACTGGTTTGATCCCAGGTCTGAGCAAGAAGGTGAGTAGATAATGGAAGCTTAATGGTCTTTGCCTGCTGGTGTGTTTACTAAGATGGAGATGGAACATCTGCCTACTGGACCCAGGTTCTCCTGGAGCCGAGTTCTTTCTGGCATGGGCGGAGGAAACGTGTTTTCTGTAGCTGCTCAGTTACCAGCAGAGATGCCTGAGGCCAGGATGTCTCGTCCTGGGAGAAAATGCAGTGCAACTTCTCCCTGGCCCATGGCCCCCTCTGGCTGGTGGCAGAGCCCAGAGTGGCCAACACTTTTGCTGGCCTTGCAAGCCCATCTCATGCCCACGAAAAAGGACGAGTGCACCCCCTCCTTAATTTAAAAAGAAGAAAAGGCAGGACTGTCCCGTGGCCCAATTGTATACAACTTAAGAGCCTCTCCAAAACATACACGTTGACTTGCAGATGCCAGGAAACAATTCTGACCTGTAGTGAGCGCAAGTCTGAGTGCTTAAAAACTGCAAAAAAGGAAGGTCTCAGGGAGGAGAGAAGCTGGTGCTCTTGCATGGCTTTCCTGCCTGTTCCAGGAAGCAAGATGGAAGCACGCAGGATAAAGTTAACTAGACTGAGAGGCACATCCTAAGCCTTCCAGTATGGACTTCAGGTCTGCCATTGGTTGGCTTTAATGTCCTGTGGTCTGAGTTTTTTCTGGTGCAAAATCTCAAAAGTGCCAATCCTGAGTATCCTGGGAATGTCGTCAGGATTGGAAAAACTTCCCGGTCGCAGCGAGAACAAGCTGAGAACTTCAGAAGTTGCCCCCAAGGAAGTGCTGTTACAGTGAATGCAATACAAGCGCTTGCTAGAGAGAGTCTAGTCCCAGTACGAGGCAGGGGTGCTCGGTGGTACTTGGAAAACGGCTACCTGAGAAAACTTGCCAAGTTCCAACCAGGAGTTGTGATGTGAGAGCTTCACGCTTTAACCGCAGCTTCTTTTTCTCTCCTTCGGCCCCCGCAGACGTACACCTCTGAGCTTCACCACTCGAACCGTGCGGCAGGTTTTCCGCTTGGATGGCGTTTCAGATGAGGAGACCGAGGACCCGGAAAGCGACTCCCCGTCTGCAAACCACCAGCCCTCCCAGCCTCCAGTTTCCTCTCAGGGGCAACAGCAGCAGCCCACCCCCCCGGCTGAGCCAGCCCAGACTGAATGAGGAAGGGTGTGTTAGACCCCCAGGTGGGTGGGGCAGACCTTGGGGTAGGGATCCCTGATCTTGTGCAGTGTCTGAAATGCATATGGGAACGGGCCCTCCCCCCCCCACTCACCTAGCCCCGCTGCCAATCCTGGCTCTTCTTATAAGGGTCTCCTAACTAATTTGAGAGAGCCCTTCTCATATCAGGATGCACTTTAATGCCCACCACCCCTGAGGGGTGGCGTTAGGATGGGGTCGGGGGTCAGGATTTTAACTATATCCCTTTTAACTGAGAGAAAAACCCCAACTCAAATAGCCAATATCTCTCCGGCACTTTTTTTCTTGCCCTTCTTTATTTTGTCGTCGTCCCCCCCACCCCCGCCCCCCAGTTCCAGTCAGAACATAAAAAAAACTTCTTCCCAATCTAAAAGATTGTGAACAGTTAATGGACACAGACTGGTGGCAAAGAACGACCCAATCTGACAATGCAGCTGCTTCTGGAGCAAAGATGTTGGCCTGTCCCCCCATCCCTCTGCCTGGGTCATCCAGGTCTAGGGGCGGCGGCAGGTTTTTTACACCCTTCGCTCAGCACTGCGATGCGGCTGCAACCAGGGTGCCTTCTGCTCCCTGTGTACCAAAGTCACTCCATTGCATTCCCATGCCCCAAACCTCCTTGCCTTCTGTTCCCGGCCTTTGCAGAGAAGAGGGGTTGGGGGGGGGGTTGCAGGTGCCTCCCATATCTCTTCCCAGAAAGGACATGTGGAATTGATCATCACCAGAAGGATTTTGCTTCCGGCCTGTTGCAGCCGGCCACCGTTTTCTGACTCTCCTCCAGCACCCTGAGCGAACGTGGAGAGTGAACTGGAAACCTTTCATCTCAGCCTGCCTTCTCCGTTGTGGATTGAGACTCGGATCCCACCCATCTCTGCATATCGTTGCCAGTGGTCAAGAGCACTTTGATCTTTTCTCCCACCCCATCTCCTTTAAACCTGCTAGGTCTTCGTTTTGTTTCATCTGTAGTCGGGAAGTCAGGATCTGCAAACCCCATAGCTTACTCCATCATTGGTGAGCCCTGCCCAACCATTCCTGTGCACTGGGGGTGACTGTACCGTGCATGGAATTCCACACAGAATCTGACACACAGCCTGGATGCTTAAAGACTCTGTGCTCGCCTTAATTACCTTTTTTCCAAGAGAGGGAGAGAGGGTAGTCCTCAAGAGCTGTAGATGTACATTTTGAAAATGCCCCCACTGTGTTTGCAGAAGCCACTAATGGCCATTGCTTCTGCTATTCCTTGCTTGAGGCCTCCTGCCCCAGTATAGCACTTTACCAAAAAATAGTCCCAGTTCTTATAAGGCTTACTATAAGGCATGCAGTTGAGCAAATGCATGCAAAATAAGGGCAATTGCTGAAGGAGTACTTGATTTTACCTACGTCTTTCTAAGCAGCTTTAGTATCCTTTGTGCAGAATGGAAGGAGGGGAAAGGACAGGGTCAGGTACGAAGAGTTCAGATCATCCTTGGCAGTTTTCCTTCTTCCCTTGCTCATGAGTATGATTATTAAGTGGAGAAGATTTCTTATCCTCATGACGGTTGGGGAGTAGAGCCAGATTCTCCAAATGCATCACTCTGTGCTTGCCACGAACATTCCCCGTCTTCACCTATCCTAGAATTAACAGCTTTGTTGACACACAGACTCAGCATCACTTCACATGTAACTGTTTCTTGTGCACAGGAAACCTCTACCTGTGGGCAACATGCATATAATATCATATGTGAAAATAGTGCAAACATCTCCTCCTCCAAGGGCACTTCTTTGGCAACTGCTTGTGTGGGGGTGTAAAGTGCCATCAAGTTGCAGCTGACTTATGTAGTGTGTTCAAGGCGAGATGACCACAGGTAGTGTGCCATCGCCTGCCTCTGCGTAATGACCCTGGACTTCCTTGGTGGTTTCTCATCCAAGTACTACCCAGTGCTGATTCTGCTGAGATTGGATGAGATCAAGCTAGCCGGGGATCTACTTACGTATATGAAAAAATGCACTGTGTGAAACAACCCTTATCCTGAGATGAAACAGAGGCAACCTCGAAGCCCCTGATTATCCAGGGGCCAGTTTTCCCTAACCGGCTTTTGCTTAATGCCTTGATAAAGGCGAACTGGCCACCTTTATTCTTCGGGAGGAGGCTGCAATAGTGGCAATGGTTTGGGGGTATCCAAAGGATAAGAACTTAAATACTTGGCGTTAGAGCATTTAAAGTGCTTTTGCAGTCATTCTCTCAGGAAACCTCTGGTAGCTATACATTTTCATCTCGCCCTTCCTCCAAGGAATGATGTGTATGCAGGCTCACTGCCATCTCCTCCTTGCTCTCTTAAAACCCCTGTGGCCTCAGGCCAAGAGAGGAAGTTACTTATGGTCACTGAGTGAGCTTCATGGCTGAGGCTGACACTCTGACCACTAAACCACACTAGCTCTGCCATAGATGACCCACTGTGCAATTTCCATAAACATCTGTGTAGGAACAGGTGGGGAACAAGGAAAGAAGAACCCAGCTCAATACTTTTGATATTTGATGCAGTCACTCAGTTGCTCAGAATGCAAGGTTTGCAAATCCTACCTTTGACTCCGGGTAAAATATCCAGATTTAAGCTCTTCTGGCTCCAGAAACTGGACCTGGGGTTGGGCCTGCCTTCTCTCCTTTTTAATTTTTTTGCATGGTGATTTCTTGTCTTTATTTGTGTTAATCCTATTATTATTGGTGTATTATTTGTTTCTAACAAATACTATCTTTTAAACAACTTGATTTTTTTTCTCAAACCCGGGGGGTTTGCTTTTTTTTTATTTTAAATCTCCTGTGTCATTCAGTTTGTTTGGTTTTTTTCTTCTTGCTGGCTTGCATCTTTTTGGAGTTCTTATTCTGATGTAAAGGGCCATAGCAATTATCCTGTTCCTTTTTGTTAAAAAAGAAAAAAAGAAAGAAAAAGAAATACTTTTTAAGAAAAAGTATGTCTTCTATTAAAAGCTCATCTCAGATAACCGGACTGCTGATTTTAAAGATTGTTTTGGTTTTGTCACTGAGTTAAACAGTGTCGTAAACGGTCCTCACAGAAGTCTCAAGGCAGAAATTCTGGAGCTGGGCCTTGGTGCAGGTGCCTTCTTGCTGAGCATGAGTCGTTCACCAGCAGAGGCGCCCCCAGACTACTTTAAAAAATGCCATTTCCTTTATTTTGTTCTAAGCCAATTGTTAGAAAAACAAGGACCAGAATTGAGGAATCTCCTGTTTTTGCTCCATCTCTTTTCACTCCCAGTTACCAGAATGTTTGATCTCAAGACTTGGCAACCCCCCCCCCTCCTCCCATGTCCTGCTCTTGGCATTACACATAATCAGCAGAGCACTTTTGTGTAACATTCCTCCAGCTGGCATAGCCAATAGTTGTTAATGGCTCTTTCTCCTTGCTACCTTTTAACCTGGCCAGTTAGATATGGACCAGCCCTCTGGTTGCAAAATCAAGGCAGCAAGGGCTTTTCTTTGGGGAGGGTGAATGGGGGCAGATTACCTGTCTCACATAGGGAGGCGGGTGTATCCGCATTGACAACAATACCATGTTTTAGTGTTTGAAATTTTTGGATCCTTGTTCTTTCAAGGCAGAAAGACTAGTCAATAAAAATGTAACCCCAAGACTACCTGTGTAATTTCAGTAGTTTTGGTAAGCCTGCGCTCCATTTGCTGGCCTGTTGACTGTACTGGAGAGATCTGTTCTTATCTTGGTTTGGCCTGAAAATTTAATCCAACATATCACCTCCTCTTCCCCACCCCAAGCTACCCAAGGAATTTTGCTGAGAGCCCAACCCAGAGCAGAAAGGAATACTAACTGGCCCATTTCAAGTTCTCTTTCCCCTCTCTCTGTGTCTCTCTCACACACGTCCCTAACTCAAATCTTTCCACCATATAGAACAATGCAACACAACTGAGGATGCTCACACATAAATATAGCACTGAACAGGCAGCCTCTCTGAGTTCAATCAAACAACTGGTTCTGCTTGCAAAATTTTGTGCTGAGTTAAGTCCCAGAGAGGTGGGGGATTCTTCTCATCCACCTCTCTTTCCAAAAGGTTTAGTTCTAACAAACTGGACAATGCAGTAACCAGAATGCAAATCTGCAGCTTGGAAGACGTGGCCCTTATAAAGATGAGAAGAGCCAAAAAACACCTTTATCAAGTTGCCAGGCTACCAGCCTGACATTCTCCCTACGGGACTAATCCAACTATTATTTAGAGGTTACAAAAGAATCTAAAGAACTTGCTGTGTTAAATTCCCCATCAAGTATAATTTTTTTAAAAAATAAGCATATGCATAGGCACCTGTGTTTTCCTAACCCAGAAAAAAACCCAGTATTGACAGCCAGTGGATTGATATGGGAGGGGACCTCCAGTGAGTGTTCAGGGCCTGGTCTTCTATTGGGTCTGTGGTTTAGTGCTGAGTTAAGAGAACTGGATGCTTATCAGGCCATGGTATTCTCTGTGGCGATTTCTGCTACCTGGCAAACAACAGCAATATGCCGCACTCTTTTCCAAAACTGCTGCAGCTGTATTACAATTCTGGGGTATTTGGTGTCTCCGGAAGAACTCTGTCCAGCCTAAAGCGTCCCCCCAAGAAATTGTTCTGAAAGTCACTGAACTGCTGTGTGCAAGCCAGAGAGCTGATCAGCGTCTTCAGAGAAGCAGTTCTGCTCTTGGTACAGATGGAGAATAGCACAATGGAATGCTTAAAAACACCTTGCCTGTTGAAAGTTAGGTACTCCAGGATGAAGATAGTTAATCACCTCCTTGCTGTGATTTCTAAGTATGAGAAGGGTTTTATTAAAGAATTTGGGAGAACACTTAAATATGCCACCCTGCATCTGTGTGGGAGGTTCCAAGAACAAGTGTTCATTATTTGAGAGCCAGTTTTGTGTAGTGGTTAGAGCAGCGGGACTGTAATCTGGAGAATGTTTGGATTCCCCACTCCTCTGCTTGAAGCCACCTGGGCGATGTTGGGTCAATCAGCTTCACTCAGCACCCGGATTCACTCAGCACCACCGACCTCTCAGGGTGATTGTGGGGGTAATAATAGCATACTTTGTAAACCGCTCTGAGCGGGCGTGGGGTTGTCCTGAAGGGCGGTATATAATATTAATAGTAGTTCTATGCATTAAGTGACAAGGTCCAATGAACAGATATTTCTGCACAGGTATGAAGGCAGTATTGATAATACTGTTGCCCTGGAGAAAATAGTTTCAGGTAGGTAGCCATGTTGGTCTGCAGTAGAACAGCAGGACTTGGATCCAGTGGCACCTTACAGACGAACAAGAGTTCGGAGTGTGAGCTTTCGAGAGTCTTCAGACTCCTCTACTGAGCCGCCTCCTCGAACTTTGCCCTCCCCAAGCTCCGGTCCCAAATCTCCAGGAATTTTACGACCCGGAGTTGGTAACCGTGCCAGTATCCGCTCTACCGCAGCCAAACAAAACGGGGCTCGTTTCTCCATATGGCGGTTTGGAACTTTCCGGCCTTTCGGCTCCTCATGGAACGCGACAAGAAGGGACACCATTGGCTGAAAGCGAGGGGCGAGCTCCATTACGTCAACCCCTCGTTTTTGCTATTGGGCGACTGAAGATCTATAGGCGTGGCCATGTGACGTTAAGCTCCAGCCCCTGGTCGACTAGCGAGTCAGCGACTCAATCGGCGGGGATTGGGGAGGAGACGCGAGTTCCTGCGGGAAAGGGTGGGAGGAGGCAAGCCAAGACTCCCGGGCGGTCTGCGCTCCGTAGTCGCGAGAACGGTACTGGAGGCGGGGGTATCCCCGGCCCCTCGGAGTGGCCTTTTGTGCGAGCGGCCAGGTAGGCCAGCTGTCCTCTCCTGAGCTTCATCCCCCTTTGTAGTTAGCAATCCCGCATTTTCTTCGAGCCTCGCTTTACTCAGTTTTTAAAGTGCTAGTGGACAGTTAGGGTTGTCAACCTCCAGGTGAGCCTGGAGATCTCCCGGAGCTGCGACTGATCTCCAGGCTGCAGAGTTCAGGTCTCCTGGAGAATATGGAAGCTTCAAAAGATGGACTCTATGTCACCTCGTCCCCTTTGAGCTCCATCTCCAAACTCATCTTCCCCAGGCTCCACCGCTAAATCTCTAGGAATTTCGCGACCCAAAGTTGGTAACCCTAGCGCTCCTGTTTAATGCTTTCTCGGCCGCATACGTAGGATCCGGCGGTCTGCATCGCGCACACAAAATACAGTGTCTAAAAATCTTCCCGACCCCTTTTGGGGACACTTGTTGGACAACGTTATCTCTTTCCTTATACACTTCGTGGGCGCCTGTTGACTTTTAGTAGAGGGAAGTTTGCAGGGGGAGTGTCGCCAGGAAGAAGGATAAGGACTTGCCCCGCGGAGGGGCGAAGAGGGCAGATTTCGTTTGCCTCTCCGCTTCTACCTTGCAGGTCTGATTTGCAACCCCGTCGCTCTCTCCCATCGAAGGAAATGGAAGTCTGTTTCTCCCTCGCCTAACTTATGCTTTCTTCAAAGGGTTCAGGGTGGTTTACCTGCGCCTCTCCTCTCTCTTTTTTGGGGGATAGAAAATAATGGCGATTTTGTTTTCTATTTAGAAACAACAAGCAAAAAGAGAAACTAGTAATCGCCAAAAGATCATGGCGTGTTCTTGCTCTTTTTTTACTGTTAAAATGCCCCTCCCCGTTTATTTTCTCTTCCCATTCCCTCTTATAAGAAGTTATGGTAGACCGATCTCTTGCTCTAGCTATGGTTGTCAGCTCCAGGTTGGGAAATTCCTGGAGATTTGGGAGTAGAGCCTGAGATGTATGGGTTGGTGGAGGGGGAACCTCAGTGGGGTATAATGTCATAGAGCTCACCCTCCAAAGCAGCCATTTTATCTAGGGGAAGTGATTTCTTTCGGCTGGAGAGCAGTTGTAATTCCAGTAGATCTCCAGCCTCCACCTGGAGACTGGCAACATTAGGCAACCCTTGACCGTTGCAGGCTGCTGCACCTTCAAGCTGCTCTCCTGCGACCTCTCGCCCTTCTGCTCACTGAATGAAGCAATTACAAAGGCCTGACCTACAGGCAAACTAGATGGCCGCCTAGGGCAGCAGGCTTTATAGGGCACCAAATTAGAAGGAAATAAATTTATTTTATCTATTTTTTTTAAACCCTAATATTATCTCATCTAAATATAACTTCTATTTTTATTTCTGTTGGAGGGCTGCGAGGCAAAGTCATTGTTTGCCAAGGCTGCAAAAATAAACCCCTTGGGCCAATCCTGGCCATTACCGTTCCGTGGACCCAAACTGTCAAACCCATCTGGTTCACTAGAGAAAGAATTTAGCATGCAGGTGATAAACTGTATCTTTTCAGGCAATCACACTTCATCCTCAAAGGTTCAATAATTGAAAGGACCAAAGCAATATGTTGCTAGTTGAGTTATCTACCAGCAGAGGGCACCACTTTCCTTCCAGCTGCTCATAGATTGTAGCATCTGGACTTTGGACATGGCTATTTATGAAGTTATTTGGGTGGCCTTCAAAGATCTGCTTTCTCTTGTCTTAAACTATATCACCAGGGCTTTTTTTTTTTTACAAACTTTATTTTTCAATTTCCATTTTTTAAGAGAAAAAACAACAACATCAACAACAACAATAGCAGGTTTACAGATACAACTATAGCATGAGAAAAACAACACTGCTGGTGCAAAGTTAAACTCCAGAGAGCCGTAAAATTCCAGGTTAATTGAAGAATGTTAGTTAACCACCTGTAGAATATGGATTCAGCTCATAAAGTGGACAAGACTAATTAGCATACTATCTGAGATATGGGTTTGGTCTGACCGTAGCACATAGGTAAGATAGGGAAGCCATAAGGTGGCAAAAGTAGATTGAAAGTTTGGGTTATCTAGAGAGCGAAGGGGGTCAGTCAGCTTTTCCATTAGGAAAATTTCCCACAATTTATTGAACCACATAGATACTGGGGGCAGGGAAGCCCTTCTCCACGCAGAGGCTATGACTAATTTGGCAG
This sequence comes from Eublepharis macularius, assembly GCF_028583425.1. Classification (NCBI taxonomy): domain Eukaryota; kingdom Metazoa; phylum Chordata; class Lepidosauria; order Squamata; family Eublepharidae; genus Eublepharis; species Eublepharis macularius. The sequence goes on along the minus strand of NC_072801.1, from coordinate 62,826,713 downwards.
CCGCCAAGAGGTACATGGTTAAGTCTTTTCTAAGTTTTGGGATGCTATCATTCTCCCAAAGCCCCAACAGTATTAATTCTGGCTGCATAGGGATCGTGTAACCAACAATTCTCTCAACATGGAGAAGGACCTTCCACCAGGGCTTTTTAAAGATAAAAGGAGAGGGGGGGAATCAAGGCCTTTGAAAATATAAAATGCTTTATAACAACCACAATGTGGCAAGCAAAGTTCCATGTGTGAGGCAATGCACCTTGGGACCAAAACTCCAATCTTTAAATATAGGCAGATGGGTTTTGAACTGCTTGAAACTGAGATGGAAAGAGATCTTGGAGTTGTATTGGCAAGCTCAACAAAAAAGGCCCCTTGGTGTGCAGCAATGATGAAATGGCAAGCTCTGTGCTGGGGATTATTAGGAAAGAGACTGAAAATAAAATGGCAAATATTGTGATGCCTTGTACAGAGCCATGGTGCAGCCACATTCGGAATACTGTGTATCGTTTTAGCTACCATATCTCAAAAGGAAAAAGGTAAAAGCACAGAAGGGGGCAACCAAGGTGAGCAAGGATTGTAGGACCCTGAGACTGCTTAGTATTTTAAAAAAGAGGGCTAATACGGGGTGGGGTGGCAGTGCAGGGAATGTGATAGAAAAATGATGCAGAAAGTGGATAGAAGGATCTTTCCCCTCCTTCTCTGATAATGCCAGAACTCGGGGACCCAGTTACGTTGATGAGCAATAGGTACAGGGCAGACAAAAGGAAATATTTCTTTGAGGTAAAGCATACCATCAAACTCTGGGATTCACTGCCAGTGATGGCCATGAGCATAAATGGCTTAAAAGTGGGGTTAGACAGATTCGTGGAGGACAGGTCCGTCAGTAGATACCTCTGTATTCAGAGGACTTGGCCTCTATGCCCTATTTATTGGCCTTCCAGGGCAACCGTTTGGTCACTGCGTGAAACATGAGGCTGGACTAGGTGGATCCCTAGTTTGACCTAGCAGGTCTACCTTCTTATGTAGAATGCTATCTAATGTTTCTTTTTAAATAACTGAACATAAATTTTATGCTAAGGAATGGACTACGCATGACGTTCGAGATCTGTGATTTGAGCCTTATAAACTGGGCCCTAAAAGGGGGGAATATCTGGATTGGGCCAGTAGTGCTGGGCAGGGAGGCGGAGGACACACATTGATTTCACTAGTCAGAGTGACTCCTCTAGGGGGAAATAGCAGCACTTAGAATGGCCCTATGTTGTCTTCATGTGCAGTCAAGTCGCCTCCGACCTATGGCAATCCTATGAATGAAAGACCTCCAAAACATCCTATCATTAACAGACATACTCAGATCCTGCAACCTAGAGGACATGGCTCTTTTTATTGAGTCAAGCCATCTTATTTTGAGTCTTCCTCTTTTTTTACAGCCTACCACTTTTCCTAGCATTATTGATTTTTCCAGAGAATCTTGTCTTCTCATGATTTGACCAAAGTACGGTAGCCTTACTTTTGTCATTTTAGCTTCTAGGGAGAATTCAGGCTTGATTTGATCTAGTACCCTCTTATTTGTCTTTTTGGCCCTCCATGTTATCTGCAAAACTCTCCTCCAGCACCACATTTCACATTGATCAATTTTCTTCCTGTCAGCCTTCTTCACTGTCCAACTTTCATATCCATACATAGTAATGGGGAATACCATAGTTTGGATTATCTTGGTCCCCATAGAGAGATCTTTATCTTTAAGGATCTTTTCTAGCTCCCTCACAGCTGTTCTTCCAAATCTCAATCTTCTTCTGATTTCTTCATTGTAGTCTCCCTTTCGGTTGATGATTGAGCCAAGGAATAGAAAATCTTGAACAATTTCAGTTTCCTCATTGTCAGCTTTAAAATTGTGTATTTCCTTAGTAGTCATTACTTCTGTCTTCTTGAAGTTCAGCTGTAATCCTGCTTTGGCACTTTGTCCTTTAACCTTCATCAGTAGTTGTTTCAAGTCTTCACTATTTTCTGCCAGTAACTTAATGTCACCTGCATATCTCAAATTGTTAATGTGCGCTCTACCTTCTTCTAGATTTTATCCAGCTTTCCTTATGATGTACTCTGTATAGAGGTTGAACAGGTAGGGAGATAATATGCATCCTTCTCGGATATCATTGCCAATTGGAAATCATTCTGTTTCCCCATATTCTGTCTTGACAGTAGCCTCTTTCCCAGAGTACAGGTTGCACATCAAAACAATCAGATGTTGTGGCACCCCCATTTCTTTTAAGACTCTCCATAGCTTTTCATGATCCACTCAGTCAAAAGCTTTGCAGTAATCTATTAAACACAAGCTGATTTTCTACAGAAATTCCCTGGTATCTTCCATTAGCCATCGTAAATTTGCAGTGTGATCTCTGGTACCTCTTCCTTTTCTGAATCCAACTCTAACATCTGGCATTTCTCATTCCATATATGGTAAGAGACTTTGCTGTAGAATTTTGAGCATCAATTTGCTTGCATGGGAAATTAATGCGATAATCTGATAGTTGCTACACTCTTTGGCATCCCTTTTTTTGGAATTGGAATATAGACTGAGCATTTCCAGTCTGTGGGCTGTTGTTTAGTTTTCCAATTTTTTGGACAGATTCTTGTTAAGATTTTGATGGACTCCGTTTCTGTGGCTTGAAATAACTCTGTTGGTATTCCATCTACTCCAGGTGGTTTGTTTCTCCCAATTGATTTGAGTGTAGCTTTTATTTCACTTTCTAAGATTTCTTGTTCTTTATCAAAAGATTTTTCATCAAAGGTATCTGTCATCCTTCCATCTCTTCTGTATAGTTCTTCAGTGTATTGTTTCCATCTTTCTTTTATTTTGTCCTGATCAGATACTGTATTTCTGTGTTGATTTTTCAGCATCCCAAGCCATGCTTGAACTTCCCTTTGATTTCTTGGATCTTTTGGAACAGAGCTCTCATTCTTTATTTTTTTATTGTTGTTTTCTATTTCTTTGCAAGGTAATTATAATACATTTTTTGTCTCTGTGCAAGTCGCTGAAAAGCTGTATTTATAATTGTAACCCTATTTCTGTCACCTTTTGCTTCTCGTCTATCTTTAGCAATTTTAAGAGTTTCCTCAGTCATCCATTTGGGTTTCTCCTTTCTTTTGGCTACAGGAATAATCTTTGCACGTTCTTCCTTGACATATTGTCTCTGGTTTCAGCCCATAGCTCTTCTGGCTCACACTGGGAAACATTGCAGGGAAGAGAGTTAACAGTCCCTGCACTGCAGTCCCAATTTTGTCCTCTTCAGGCTGTTTTTCAGGACCAGATAACACCTCAGGAGATTCATTCACAATAACTTTTGTGAAGCTTGGTCCCTAAACTCTTGTAGAGTCAGTTTTGGAAGCAAGGTGCAAAATACGATGGGATTTTCTTACTTTTACTTGCTGTATAGAAGAGGGAATTTTGATGGGGCAGCTTGTTCTGAAGGGCAGGGGAGAGCAACTGCAGCTCAGTCTCTCAGTATTCTATGAACAGCTAAAATATCTGCCTTCCATTTACGAGTATACATTTGTCTTCACATTTGCCCACAGATCTATTAGAAAAATGTAGAAGGGTCTGTGCAGTCATACTGGCAGTGTGTTAAATACCTGAGATTTTCACATGCATAGCTCTAGGTATGCGTGCACTCGTGGGAAAATATGCAAATGGAAATACAGATGTAGCCATGGGAAAAATATGCATGCAGAAGAACTGCACCCTCTTGTTCACAGTAATATAAAATGTAATAAACATGGGAGGAGGAAAGTCCTATGCTTGAATCAGAGATCACCTAGCTCTTTGTAAGAAGTTTCTTGGGGTTGGTTCTCTAGTCTGCAAAAAGGAAAGTAACAGGTATTGCGCGTGCTCTCTGTCATGAGCACATAGTAGATAAAAATCAATATTTTTAACTGGAGTCTTTTTAAAAAAAATGTAAACTTCTTGGGCTTCTCTTTCTATTTTGGGGGTGAAAAACCTAGTCACAATGAAATCTTGAGTTGCATGTTAAACCTACACGGATAATCTCTTAATCAATGGACCTCTATTAAACATTAGGTTAAAACCTTCTTTTCAATAGAACCATTGGGAAAAGATGCTTTTGAGATATTAAGGATTGTTAGAATGGCACAATATTATTGTTATGGCCTTGCTGCTGAGAGCCTGGGACTGGCAAGTGATCCCAGGCCCTGGGGTCCATCCCAAGCCCTTAGAAGATACCTTGCTGAAGAATCAGCCACTGCGCCTGCTTGTCTCATACACTCCTAGCTCTGCAATTAGGACTGCTCGCAAACTATAAATATTTATCTTGCATAAACAAACAAGTATCTGAAGAAGTGAGCTCTGACTCACGAAAGCTCATGATGGAATAAGTGTTAGTTTTTAAAGTGCTACTGGACTTTTATTTTATTTTGCTGCAGTAGACTAACACAGCTACCCTACTGGAATAAGCAAACAGGGACATTCTCCCTTTTCATTCTAGTAACTGAGCAGAGCAGTTTGCTTTTCTAAGTAGTACCTGTTTCTGAAAAATTCCAGACCCTCAATTGTCTCCAGAAAAAGGAAACAGGCACCTAAGTAGCCTGGCCTGATGGGTTAGCAGCTACAGTGTTTCAATGTAGGGTGATAATTGGGGCTGGGCAGGAAAAAAAATGTGTTACTGGAGAAGGAATAGAAGAAGATGATGATACTGTTATCCCACCCTTCCTCTAAACTTCCATCCCACAAGAGACATTAGACTGAGGATTAATTCAAGATCACCAGCGACTGGGGATTTGAACCTAGTCCACTGCTCTAACCACTACAACACGTTGGCCATCTTGGTGTGCAGACTCCATTTAGATATAAACGATTAACTCAACCATTTCAATTGCATCATCGTTAGGAAAATATGTAATATTGGGAAACCTGATTTGATCGATTGGCTCTTCCGAAATCAAAATAATTTTTAAGATTGCCCTATGGGGAGAGCTATTTCAAAGGTAACTAGCTCTGAGTGAAGTCGTCTTCCTTTTCAGAGTCTATTTCAGCCTCACTGCAACAATGTCTGCCTGCCGGCTTGGAAAAGTAATTCCCAAAACAAGCATCTTGTTCTTGTGTGACATGCAGGAGAAATTCCGGCCAAATATCAGCTACTTCCCTCAGATTGTATCTGTGGCGGCTCGAATGTTGAAGGTATGTGATGTGTGGGGTGGCTGTGCTTTGGGGAATGGGTCTGGGGCAGATACAGAACACTGGAGGAAGAAGAGGCTATCACCACACTGGCTGTCGTTATCATTTTATTTATTTTTATTTATGTCATTTATCGTCTGCCTTTCTCACTGAGACTCAAGGTGGATTACACAACAACAACAACAACAACAACATTCAGTTCCCTCAGGGCAACTTAATGCCACACTCAGAGTGGTTTACAAAGTGTGTTGTTGTTATCCTCATAACAATCACCCTGTGACGTGGATGGGGAACCAAACCCGGTTGTCCAGATTAGAGTCCTGACACTCTTAACCACTTCATCAACCTGGCTGGGAGATGTTCCAAAGAAGGAAACAGGTCTTTGGACTTTACCACTGTGTATGGAATCTGTTATCTGTTGCTGTAGGCATTATCTTGTTCTCAGTGCACTGTATATCTAAGTAATACAATTTACTACTTACTTAATGTGCCTTACGCTTATGCTTTGTTCAGATTTCTGCTTTTTTCAGATTTTTGCTCTCCCAGTCATATTTCATAGCTTATTAGATGTCTTATCTATTGATTGCATTGACTTACAGTATGTAATCTGCCTTGAGTCTTCGTGAGAAAAGTGGGTTTTAATTAATGTAAATTTTTAAAATAACAATAATAAAACTAGTTCCCGATGTACTTTGGGTTTTCTTTGTCACTGATGCTGTCCAATAGGTGCCTGCAGTTGTTGCATCAAAATCTATACACATCTGTCATACTCATATTAGTCACTTTGCTGTAAAGTAGTTTGGACACCTAGCCGACACTTTTACCATTTGCTACAAAAACTGGCAAAATGTTTTGGCAAGAGATGAGGCAGGAAAAAAAATGGGCGTACCATGAGCTATAACTGCTGTCCTATATCTCTGATAGTGTGTATGAAAGGGGAAGGAGGCCTTACGCTACCATGAGCTCTTTGGAGCTGGGATCTGAATGGAAGATAGATGGCCATAGTGCAGTCTATACTAAATAACTGCTGCTGTGTCCTCAAAAACTGCAAGGTGCAATAATATAGTTGGGCACCTGAGGGCAGTATAATCTCAATTTCTGAAAATAACACTTTTTCCCTCTAAGACCCCTTCCCACCCTTTGAAAGCCAGGGATCCTGCTCCCTCTCAGACAGTGTCCTTTCTCATCCTCTTGCAGGCTGCCAAAGCTCTTGAAATCCCAACTGCGGTGACCGAACAGTACCCCAAAGGCCTGGGTCCAACGGTGCCCGAGCTGGGTGCTGAAGGACTTCGGAAGTACCCCAAGACGTGTTTCAGCATGATAATCCCAGAGGTGGAAAAGGAGATGGCCGCTGTTCCCAACCTCAAATCTGTACTGCTGTGTGGCATTGAGACTCAGGCCTGCATCATGGTATGGGCTTGTGGGGTATAAGGCCTGACGCCAGGGAAGATGGGCCCGTGGCTTTGACCAGTGGGCCGTCTGCTGAAAGGCCCCATAGTACTGGCCTTTGAGGGACCCTGTTTCCCCCTGCAAGCCAGGATAAGTCCTTAATCGGTATAATGGGCTTCATGAATAATTTCACATTCTTGAATACCCAGAAAACAAGGCACTTTGATTTTCTCTCCCCTCAGAGCAGAAGACAGGTAATTGCATTCATCTCTGTGCCTTAAGATTTGGGGAATGTGTCCTCTGGAGTGGGTTGCCCAAATGCCTAGAAATCAGGAGGGGGTGAGTGACCGTTTGGGTCTCCCGTGACTGGCGAGAGAGAGCTGAGTTGTGTGTGCAGCCACTACTTCCACCAGTGGATGGATCACAGCAGGAGAAGAGTGAGGGCCCCACACCGTTCCTGGCTGAGGGCAACACCTCTTCTCTTTGCATTCAGAGCACAGCGCTGGACGTGATGGAACGTGGGCTGGATGTTCATATTGTGGTGGACGCTTGCTCTTCTCGCAGGTGACTGGGGGGGCTGAGGGGCCGGAAGGGTTCAGCATTGGGGAACCGCTGCATGAACGCTGGCTTCCTCCCTCCCTCAATACTGCATTTCTCCTCCTCTCCCTCCTTATCACAGCCAGGTGGACAGGATTGTGGCCTTATCTAGATTACGTCAGAGTGGTGCTTTCCTTACTACCAGCGAAGGGCTTATCCTGCAACTTGTCAGAGATGCCGCGCACCCCAATTTCCGAGAGGTAATTCTCCGGTCTCCCTTACACACCTGAGTCTGCACTCCCCTTTGGGAATCTCCCCCCACCCCTAAATCTTAAGCACACCAATTTCCAAATTGCCTTCCCGCCTACCTTTACTTGATGTTCAACTTTCATACATATTCCAGGCTTAATTGTTACCTGATTATGGGGGGGGGGGGTACAATCATGCTCTTGTGCACGCCTAAAAATTCCCCAAGTATGTCGACACACCTGCCTTGTCAGTGGATGGCCTGTTTTTTTTTCTTTTCGTGACTGGCACAAGCCATCCACCTACTCTTAGATATTGTAGTAGATAGAGCAACATGCTAGGAGCCTGCCAGGGGTTACAGGGGAAGGATAAAGGATTTAGAAATGGTTCCCCTCCTCCAGGATTCCATAAGATCTCAGGGCTTGAACAGAACAACTTCACCATCTCTTCCCTCCCCCTTTTAACTGACTGTTAGTATTCCATACCTCCACAAGGCATACTTTTTCCTCGCCAGCATTTGGATGGAGGGCAGCCTATTTTACAAAATCATATTTCCCCCTTATGCATTCAGGGAATCCCTCAAATATATAAAAAGGCCCATCTTATCCCTGGTAGGCCTGTTCCTCAAGAGATACACACCTTTTTGTGATTAACATGGGGGTCGGCGGCTTTTACTGTTAGATGCAGCAATAATATAGTGAAACAGGGCGATTCTTTCTGGTGGTGGGCTGTGTTCTCTCTCAAACTTGCCCGACACCAGAAGGACTGAAAGTGATAATAAATGGGATATGACAGGAACATCCTGGCCTGTGTACACAAAAGGGAAAGACTGTGTAGATAACTACTTGGGAGTGCCTGTCTGCTCTGACCCAGGAAGAGCAATAACTGAACTTGCAGTAATCCATCTCTGCTCCTCAGGTTTGTTAACATATTCAGGGAATGATTTAGAAGTTGAAGGGGGTTTGGGAAAGAGCTTAGCTCCTAGTAAAATCAAGGGATCTTTAATACACAGGATTGGTTTTTAAATGTGCAATCAGACTGGAAACAGATTAGTTACAGACAACTTATTTATTTTTAATGTAAGCAGTTGCAAACTCTTGGTCAACAGATGGCCTTCTTAGAAGAGGCATTCTTTCTTATCTCCACAAAAGAGGGAATACCTCTTCTGAAGTGCTACCTGCTGTGGCATATGTGGATATCATTTGAAAACAAAGAAAACATGCTTCCCCCACCCTCTCTTCACATATATTGTTCGCTTTGTGTGCAGATTTATGCAAATAAAAATGGATCACATAACTACAGGGCCAAGAGGAGGAGGAGGGGGCAGGCAGAAATGAGAGAAATGAATGGGAATAAGAGAAATGAATGGGAACAAATGGAGTTGTAGGCACTTAGGTGTTCTTGGTGCAACCACCATTGTGAGTTCAGGAACCACCTCCGTTTCCTGATCATGTAAATAAATGCCATCATCTGAGCCACTTCTGGTTGACAACTGAGGCCCAGGGAGCTCGGGGTAGCTCATGCAGTTCTTCACAGCTCCACTTTTATCCCCTGTGAGGTAGGTCAGGCGAAGAATGCAATTAGCCCAAACTTACCCAATGAACTTCCTGGCCAAATGGGGATTTGAACCCAGGCCTCTTGGGGCCTAACCTGACCTGATAACTTGCAGCATGTCTCTTTTTCAGATCCAGAAGCTGATTATGGACCCGGCCCCAGACAGTGGCCTTCTTCCCTTTCTGATGACACCGAGCCCCCTTTTCAGCTAGGTCCGCTGCTCCAGGGCAGATGGCTGTCCTTGAAAGTATCAAAATCATTTGGTTCCTGCAGCCAGTGTCTCCTTTTGGGTAGGGGAGAAGGGAATTGAGACTAGGAGCATGTTGCTTTGTCTTTTTGAACAAGGAGATGCCATGCCCCCTAATTCCAGATGTGTGGGGCCTTTCAGTGCAATGGGTTGTTTAGTTTTAGCTTCAAGGTTTTGTGGTTGTGCGTGTGTCTGCGTGTGTTTCTGTCTGCATCCTGGTGTTTCAAAGTGGCTCCAGGTCTTACCCTCAGTTCCAATTACATCATCTTGTAAGAAAGAAAGGAGAATTTCTGTAAAGGAGGAAAGCCTTCATTGAGTAGATTATTGGTGTCTTCAGACAGATCTGGGTATCTTCTTGATAGTGAACTTGTATGTACAGGAATGGGATTTTGATTTTGCAGGAGTCTGATTCTTCAAGCCGAGAACACCCAGACCGCCATCGGAATAAATGATATTGCTGGATTCAGTGGGCACACACTTATTTTCTTTTCATGTTCACTCTAGTTGTGCTGTGGTAGATGCTTAGAATTTAGAATCTCTCCTGCATTTGGTTACAGATTTAGGAACAGAATGTTGAAATGTTGGAGGTAGAAGGAAAGAAGGCATTGATCTGTGAAAGACAAGGAACTGGGCCTGGCAAAGGAGGAACGGGGACCGACCCAGAGGTCCCCCGCCTCCCACCTAGTGTTGTTTACATCATTTCTAGCTATGCCTTCAGTCATAAGGGTTAACAACTTAGTTTTGTTTAAGAAGGAGGAACTGCTGTGGCATAGTGGGTGAGAGAAGGAGCTGTGATCCGAAGGAGTTCCAAGCTTGCCCTTCCCAAGACTCCTTAAGAAAGCCATTCTTTCTTGGCATCATCTCCTCCCCCTCCATGATACTGGCAGGCTTCACGGGCTTATTGTAAGAATTATGATACATTTCCTTAAGCAAAGCACTTCAGACACAATGAAAGTGGGTTCAAAAAAATTCTGAGGCTTCAGGATTCTGGAATATTTGCCAGTATTCTGCACTGATCTTCTTATTCCACACTGTGGGAGTGTTGTGGAAGACACACACAGCAGGGGCACAGAGCCCAAAGGCTTCTCCCTGGTAGTTTCCTTTATTTCATTTATACATCATTCTTCCCCCTAGAGGGGAACCCAAAGGGCATACAATATTCTCCCCTTCGTTCTCGCAATGACTCTGGAAGATAGTGACTGAGTGCCTCTGACTCAACCAAGCTTTCATGGCAGAGAGGGGATCGAACCTGGATTGCTCAGGTCCTAGTCTGACACTCTTAACTACTACACATGCTGTTGTTGCCCCTTTCCCTCAGCAATTGCATTTAGTTGTGTACTGTCTCTCAACACAAGGACCCATTCATTCACATTGATGGACTGAGACATTTTGAATTGGTCTAACCAATTCAAAATGGGTTAGACCAGGAGATCTTGTCAGATCTGGGAAGCTAAGCAAGGTTGGCCTTGGTTAGTAATTGGATGGGAGACCTCCAACGAAGACCAGGGTTGCAGAGGCAGGCAGTGGCAAGCCACCTCTCTTAGTCTTTTGCCATGAAAACCACACAAGGGGTTGCCATGAGTCAACTGTGATCTGAGGGGAGGATTTCATTTTTTTCAGTTGCTTTTTAAAGGACAGCAGCCCTCGCCACATCCCACAGCAGGCAGAGAGTTCCAGAAGGTTAATGATACATATTGTGACCAGTAGCTTGCAGGTGAGCAACTTCACCTGCAGGTTTCTGTTTCTGTCAAGCAGCCATTGAAGGCACAAGAGCAGATCGGGCCCTTTTGTGTTCCAGTCCCTTGGCAACCCTACAAGCCCTATCCCATCTCCTGGCCTTCTGGGGGAACTGGGGCTGCTGGGCCCAAGCTCCAGGTGGGGAGGGGGCTGTAGCTTTGAAGGGTTGTTCAGAATAAGGACAATTGCACAGTGTGCATCTTGTTCCACTGCAGCACTGCAATGGGGGGAAAGCTGCCCTTGGATTGGTGGTAAGACTCCCTTCCCACGTGATGCTCAATACAGAGTGCTTCACCTTGTAGCTCCAGTCGGAGGAGAGATTGAGAGGAACATTGTGCCGCTTTCAGCTCAGTGGTTAGACCCGGAGACTGAGATCCAAATCCTTACTGTGTCACTTGATTACTACGTGACCTCGGGCTGGTCTGTCTGCCTAACAAGAGTGTTGTAAGGAGGGGAGAACTTGACACCTGGCGTTGAACTCCTTAGTGGAAGGACGGGTTCAAAAATGTGAGAGGGGCCTCTGTGGACTTCGGGTGAGCTTCGCCTTTCCAGCCATGTGGTCAGATCTGTGCATCTGATAAGAGCCTACCTTGGTTCTGAACATTTTAATGTTGTGAGGAAGGCTGAAATCATTTCTGGCAAGGATGCATAGCTGCCCGACCCTCACTGCTGAAAGGAAAATGCCACTTTCTTGCGGCCACATGGTCTATGCTGATGAGATTCAGCACTCGGTTTAATCCTTTGGATCCCTTTACATGGTTTGGGTGAGCGTTTGCCCTGTCAGGCTGAACAGCAGAATTAAATTGACCCAGATCGCACACCAATCAGCAGTGACTCCAGAGTGATTTTATTTATGTCATTTGTAGCCTGCTTTTCTTACTGAGAGTGAAGGCGGATTACACTGTGTGAGTTAGTACTTTCAAAGACGTTGCAATAAACAATGTGGGAGGGTACAGAAATGCAAATTTGCAAAGATTTAAAACCTGCAGAAATCCAATACAGAGTTGAAGAAATGCTGAAACAGCGTAAGCAATACTAAGAGAGCAAGCAGTATAACCAACCGGTATCTGCAGAGCCCCTTAGCTTGGTGCAGGGCGCCCACCAAACCGACCCTTCGCTTTCGCATTTATTTCCCGCGGTCCCTTTAAGACCCAACTTTCTCCCCGCTGGGCTGCCTCATCACAACACCACCAACACGCGCCTGCCCACGTGTTCCCAATCCTGTACAAGCTCCCGTTCCTTCTTCTGTCGGCTTCCCATTGGCCAAAACTGGGTCAGGCTCCTCCCATCGCTTCTGCTGCCATTGGCCAAATCTAGGTCAGAGCCCCACCTGCCCCATGGCAGGCGCACATGACAGAACCAGGAGGGTGGGGGGAGCGGTGTTTGCAAATCTCACGCTTCACGAGTCTGGATTGGTGGAAAAGGGTCTGCTAAGGCCCGCCCACACGTGTCTCTTAGTCCCTCCCCATTCGAATGTTGCAAAAGAAGGGGGGGTGAGATCCGGAGGCAGTTGTAAAGTGCTTGGAGGACAGCAGAGCGATTTTTTAAACACTTTATTTTATTTTTCCAAGTATATTTATAGGTTGGCTGCAGGGAGCTGTTGGGGAAACCTGGAAAGAATTTTGGGAAGCGTCAGGATCTGCTTTCTGTTCCGTTTTTTTGGTGGCGAGGCGACTAGATTCCCCTAGATTCCTCTCCTATTGCCCGGGAGCCCCCGGATTTTGGTTGGTTTTTTTGCATGCCATTTAGGGCTGGGTTCGGCCAGGAGGGAGAAAGCGCAAGGGGGATCAGCCTCTTTGATTACGAGCTCTCTGCGGAAAGGATCCACTTGCTTGGAAGGGGGAACCTGGTCTCTGCGATTTTTGCAAAGCGATCTCCTTAGGTTCACCGCAAGCCAATGACTCTCCCTGCAATAGGAAACGTTTGGTTCTAGGATTATTTCCTCCTCTTCGTGGGGAATCTTTTTGGATCTAAGGAGACCCTCGGACTTTATCCTTTTTTCCCTCCCCACAGTCCCTGCAAGGAAATATTTCTTCCTGGGAGATCCCTCTGTGAGCCGGTTGGCTGCTAAATTTGGAGCGGGCTGGCCGGGCGGGGGGGAGGCCAATCGCCGGCCCCCTGGAGGTTTATTTCAAGGCTAGTGGAAGAAGAGACATCGCCACCTCCACCCCGCGGCTCCCCAAGTCTCCCAACCTTCCTCCCTCTTCCCCCCCTTTCTCCTCCAATCGATCGTCCGGACTGAATAGGTGGATTTCGCTCCGTCTCCAACCCGGGAATTCTGTTTTCTGCCGTTGTTTCCACGGGGCTTTGGTTTTGATCCGTTTTTCCCCCCACCTCGGTACCACCGTCGAAGGAGAAGACCTCTGGCCGGGGGGCGCCTGCTGGATCTCGCTCTCCTCGCCATGGCCCGACCTGCGGCCCAGGCTAGCCCCACGCCTAGCCCCATGCTCTCGGCTCCTCCTCTGGGGCTCGCCAGCCCCAGCTCTGCCATGGTCAGCCTCAAGAGTCTCCTCCAGGGACCGGTCAAGAGTCCCGATCGCCGGGGGCCCAAGGACCTGGGCGCATGTGAGTGACAGCTGTCTCCCCTCCCCATCCACCTGTCTGCCTCCACACTTGCCTGCCTGCCTGCCCTTCTCTCCGCCCACCTGGGTGTCTGTCTACTTTGCTTGCTCGCATCCTTCCATAGCCCTCCATCCGGCGTGGTGCATGTGCCGCTCCAAAGCACTTCAGCTGGGCTTTTCCTGGCCTTTACCGCGGGTTGCTTTTCATCCCATTTTACGGGGGTGGGGGGCATTGACAGATCTCAGGTGCAATCCTAAGCAGAGTTACTTCAGGCTTAGCCCATTGATTTCAATGGGCTTAGACTGGAGCAACTCTTCTTAGGATCGCACTGTGAGTGATATGCCCACGGCTGCATGTATGCAGGGGATTTGGATCAGTCTGTCTCCTGTGGGCTAGAGGAGACCGGTGCTCGCTCCCCGGTCCATCCATGCTGTTCCCCCATGTGTCCTGTCATGTCTTCAGGCCGTTACTGTGCCCCATAAAGTGTGCTGTGTGGCAGCTCACCCTACATTTGATACCCCCCCCATATCCATCGTCCCATGCCGATCGGTGAATTTTTCATAACTGGTGTCCATCTGAGGTGCACCTTTGCCCCTCCCATCATCGTTCAAATGCATCCCTCCCTCAAAAATCCACCAACTCCCTCCTTAGGGGAAACAAACCCACCATCTGTGGGTTGCAAAGGCCTGCTCTGGGCTTCTGGAAAAGGCAAGCCTAGCTGTTCCTGAGACACCCTGCATTTCTGCTTCCAGCTATTCGGGTGGGCCTCAAGTCCTGCACTTGCAACCTCTGCCTGTTCCTGGGGGGGGGAGAGGGGGAGCAGAATAAATGGGGCATCACCTCTAAAGCAGTATCTCCATTTGATCTGCCCCCACCCCACCCAAATCCACAAAAGCCACCTCCACCGTCATACCCCACTGAAATCATAAGGCACCTTCACATATCCAAGACCCTGACAAAGGGGATTAGATAGCCTACACGCTGGTAATGACAAAGCTGCGCTTCTTTCTTAGAAGGGGCTCCGTCGAGGATGTTGTGGGATGAGGAGTGGAATGAGTCTATTTGTGCCCGCAGGAGCTGGGAGCCAGGACTCTTGAGCTGCTGGTGGCTGGAGGAAGGCCCTTAAGGGGACAGCAGGGCTTGGTAGGAGTTGGGCAGGAAGGTCTGCTGGGCTCTCTGGGGGAGGAAGGGAGTCCAGGTGACCACGGCAAAGGGACCAGGGTGATCCGGGATGGAGGGTTCTGGGAGCGAGAGCCCTGCTTAATTCCCTAATGCTCTTGTGCAGCAGGGCACTGTTAAATGGAGTTTTTAATCCGGATTTTAACAGGCTATGTGGTTGGTTGTTGTTGTTTTAATGGTAGGCTGCTGCGCCTGGCACATCAATCGCTCGGGCGGCGCGGGTGACTTTTTGAAGAGTGCCGACTGGGCTGGGGAGGGGGCCGGGGTTTGGAGGAGAGGGGGCTGGAACGAGCCGGCCCGGACTCCTGGGTTCTCCTTGGATCCAGCCGCTTCCTTTGGAGGGGGCGGGGGCTGGGGGAAGTCCTGGTTTTGCTGGAGGAAGGCAGGGACGAGAGCCAGGCCTCCCGAGCCCTCGGAGCTGGACCGCTGCCAGCTCGCCAGGGTTTTCCAGGGTGATCCACAGCGAGCGGGCTGCCTGTGCATGCGCACACCCTCGCCAGTCTAATCCCTTAAAGCTGCACACAGCCCGGCCACGGGACGCGGCAGGAGGGAGCGAAACGTGCAGGCGCGCGGCGGAGCCTTCGCCCCGGGAAACGTTCGCAAAGTCTTTCCCGCCCGGGCGAGGAGGGAGGCGGCGGCGGCGGCGGCTACGGCTGCAGCTGGTCCCCGGCGGGGCATTCCGGGTGCTGCGCGGGGTCAGCGCCTGGCAAGGAGGGGGAGGGAACGCGCGGCCCGAAGCGCCGTCAGGCTGGCATAGTTGGCATTCTGGCTGGCGAGCAGGATGGGAGGCGGACGCACCGACGGTGGGTACCTTGGAGGGGCGGCTCTGATTGGCCAAGGGAGGCTGAAGGGGGGCAGCTGGCACTGCAGTGGGCTGGGTAGGGATTCAGGAGAGGTGTGAAGGGGTATCAATGTATTTTTCCTATTTTTATTGCATTCAATCGATGACACTCTGTTGCATTAGCAGAAAGCCGTAGCAACAATAGAAGGTAAAATCAAATGTCCGTAAAGATAAGATTTTAAAAAAAAATTCTAGGCATTAATCTTTATTATTGTATTGCTAGCAGTCCACCATGCAGGAATTATGTTATATATTAGAAGAGCCCTTGCAAGGGTAGAATGCATCTCTTTGCAGTCTGCAGACAGATGTACTTTGCACATGTGCTGTCCCCCTCCCCACAGGATTTATGTGGACTGAGGGGGCAATCTGGGCTACCTCAGTGCAGCATCCCTGTAGGAGCAAGTGGGAACCGGTCCTGTGTATGGGAGAAAGGAAAAAGGTACAGGCTTGAACACGTTAAGGCTGCGGGTTTGACCTCTGACTGGTGAATTCCACCAGTGAGAATTCAGCCTGTTCCTGAGTAACTTGAGCCTTGTTTCTGTTTCTTGAACACACTGTAGTATAACTGGATGTTGGAAACTGGTCAATGGATAGAGAGCTGAAGATACTATTTCATTATAAGAGCAAGATTCTTCTACTGCAGACCAATATGGCTGTCCATCTGAAGTACTTCATTATCTTATTTCTAAAGCGCTTTGTAGTCTGGCCATTCCTGCCATCTTTGCAGCAACCCCATGGAGTCTAGTTTGTTGTTTGTTCCCATTTCACAGATGAGAACTGAGGTTTGAGGCATGGCCGCTTCTGTAAGGGGTCCAAAGCTAGGCAGGGGTGGGTTGCAATGCTGAGTCTTGCAAATCTAAATATAGCCCTTTAGTTGCATTGGATGAAGCTGGATTAATTAATTTTGATTTATTTAGATTAGATTATACCCTGCTTTTCTCTCCAGTGGGGGACTCATAGTTGTTTACAACATTATCTTCTCTGTTTTATCCTTACAACAGCCCTGTGAGGTAGGTTAGGCTGCAAGAGAGTGACAAGGTTCAAGGGCAGGGGTGGATATGTGAGCCTGGGTCTCCCAGATCTTAGTCCAACACGCTAACCACTCTGCCAGGCTGGAGTAGAGCAATGGGTGAAAATGTGGGGATGAGTTTTGGGCCAGACTTGTGAAGAAGGAAGGTTAAAAGTCAGAAACAAAATAATTTGATTTTCTGTATCATTTCACAAATGCTTATTGTATGCTTTCAACCGCATTCTGATTTTGCTATCCTTAATTCTCTTGAATAATCCTCCCCCATTGTGTCCTTTACTCTCACAACAGACTGTTAGGATAGTTCATTATTATTTCCATTTCACAGACAGAGAGAACTGAGGCTTGAGAAGTTCCCTCTAGTCCCCTCACTGAGTCTAATGGTTGATCCAGGATTTGAGCCAGCTTCTCACAGCAGCCAGTTCCCCCAACACATTCTGTCATCTAAGCCACTTTCACATGTTGGTAGAGGTGCATTGGAAGAAAGAAGAGGAGAGAGAGAGAGAGAGAGAATGGTTGGGTTAACAACCTTGGACAGCAGTTTATGGATTGAAAGCCATTGGCAGGTTTAACCTAGACGGTCTGTGGGGCGTTGTGGGTGACTCGCCCAGTTTCGGGGCGCCAGGCTAGTGTTGCCACAGCCTGTCAGCTGGGCCTGGGTTTCCCTCCCACGTGTCTGGGCACAGTCAAGGCTCAGGTATGAAATGCCACTCCCAGACCTGGCTGGGCCTCGTGTGGAGGGTTGGGCATTGGGAGAATGCTGGTCTATCGTTTTCATTACATTTCATTGAGACCAGACCGACGATGCAATCCAAAGAGAAGTTACTCCAGTCTAAGTCCATTGAAATCAACGTGCTTAGATTGGAGTGACTCTTCTTAGGATTGCACTGCAAGTCATGGGGTTGGCAAAGCTGACAGCCACAACACTGGCAAGAGAATGAAATAATGCACTAGGTTAGAACTTAGACATCTCAGTAAGGTTTACAGCTGGAGGTTATGGGGTGGGGGGACACTAGAGGGAGGGGACATTTCCTGGGACATTGGGTACAGGGGCCCAGCTATGTGGGCTCACCGGAGCAAAAATAATTAGAATTTGAGGCGTCACAGTCTCCTGGATGTTTTCCTTTTTCCAGGCTTCCCTAGGTTTGACCTTGGAAGAAAAATCAGTAACTAGTGAATGCCAGCAGCAAATGAGTAACACCTGGATCTGCCCCTAAGCAGCGCTAAATGCCCCCATATATCCCTTTGCAGCTGTTGCCCAACCAGGGCAGAGCAATGGTGAAGAGCTTGAAGGATTTCAGGGGCAGATGGGCTGAAAAGCCTCTGCAGCAGCAGAAGAGCCCAGTCAAGCGTGGCCAAGCGCGGGGTCAATCAGGGTGAGGCAACTGCTCACGTTTTGCTGGCAAATGCCGCAAGAATTGGAGAGATAGGAATGAGGCCTGGCAGGCGTCGGCGGCGACTTCTCCCCCAAACCCACTTGTCCAGAAGTACCTCAGTATCCGTCTAATCCACCTGTGCATTTCTTCTCTGCCTCTGTTCTTTCTGTCCATCCTTCTACATACACAATCTGCTATCCCCATAGATGGAATGATGCATTTATACTTTAGTTCAATACTGTTGGCTGCGTCAAGGCTTGGGGCTGCGACAATGTAGCGAACTGTTAAATAATTCAATGCCCGGTCTAGAGAGTTGTGAGGTGCAAAGAATGTACAGTGTGAAAGCTCCACATTGACGCGAATAGCCAGTGTTGAAAGTGTTTGACTAGGAGACCCAGGTTCGAATCCTGACTCTGGTACGGAAGCTAACTGGGTGATCTTGGGTCAGTTATCCTAAACTACCTCACAGGGTTGTTGTGAGGATAAAATGGAGGAGAGGAGAATGTTGTGAGCCTCTTCGGGTCCCCACGGGGGAAAAGGCAAAGTATAAATGCAGTAAAATAAAATTTAAATAGTAGAGGCAAGTAGAAAGGTGCAGTCTTCTCTTGCCTCAGCTAGATTGCATGGAGTTGGGCCTGGCCCCAGAGACTGACAGTTTGGTATTTCTAGAAGCTTCCAAAATGGTTGAGGTTAATCCCTCCAACAACCTTCTTGTTTGCTGCCCTCTCATATGTAAAGCACTTTTATTTACTCCATCCTTCCAAGGTCGGTAAAATGAGTACCCAGTTTCCTGGGGGTAAAGTGTAGATGACTGGGGAAGGCAATGGCAAGCCACCCTGTAAAAAGTCTGACAAGAAAACATTGTGATGTGATGTCCCTCATCGGTCAGTAATGACTCGGTGCTTGCACAAGGGACCACCTACCTTCCCCCCCCCCACTTATTTCCTCACTTGATCTCATTAGATTTCAGAATCTAAGCAGGGCTGGCCTTGGTTAGTAAATGGATGGGAGACCTCCAATGAAAAGCAGGGTTGCAGAGGCAGGCACTGGCAAACCACCTCTGTTAGTCTCTTGCCATGAAAACCCCAGCAGGGCTCGCTATAAGTCAACTATGACTTGAGGGCATCTCCACCACCCCTACTCAGTTGATTTACAGCCTGTTTCTCTCAAGGCGGATTACACAACGAAAAGCAATGCAATACGAAAAGTCTAATGCATACAATCAGCATGCCATAAAACTGGATTCCAACGTTAGAGCATTAAAACACAACATAATGCATACAACAAAATGGTAACATACATATAACAAAATTGGATCACAGTATGTAACAGTACAAAATATACCATGAACCAAGCAATGAAATAATACCTTCACAGGTATTAACTACGACTCGGTTCTCTTGCTAAAAATACCCTTCTCTTCCAGCAGCCCGCAGAAGGTGTCCAAGGATTTCTGAAATCCTGGTCCCAGCAGTATCCAAGACTTCATTAGGTACACACAGCCACGTGCAGGCACAGACAGTCTTGCTGATCTGTCAGCCATTCTCTCCCCCCATTTTTCCTCATACAGTGAGATCTCTCGCTGATTCACATATGGAAAGCCCTCATTGTCCAGCTATAGTGCTAACTAAATGTTATCATTCTCAAAATTCCACACTTTTTATCCTGGAGTCCATGTCTGTATTTCCAGTCCAGCTACCTGAACTGAATAATCTCAGTCTTAGCTGTCCACAGTTGGATTATAGTTGTGCTAAATGTGCAAATGGATGTTCACAGGCTTCACAACAGATCGCTGAGTGACTGGTGCTCACACTTG
The DNA here is from genome assembly GCF_028583425.1 of Eublepharis macularius. Classification (NCBI taxonomy): domain Eukaryota; kingdom Metazoa; phylum Chordata; class Lepidosauria; order Squamata; family Eublepharidae; genus Eublepharis; species Eublepharis macularius. The sequence continues at coordinate 62,807,026 of NC_072801.1, read as the reverse complement.
CGTGTTGCTAGGCACCCTTCCTCAGAGAACTCAGGAGCTGGGGCTGCTCCAGTCATTCCACCATAGGCACACAATCCAACTATGCCCAGGATGAATTTGGGGCAAGGAAAAAATGTCACTCAGAAGCAATGGTTTAGTTAGCACAATCTCATTCGAGTCTTTTCATTTCAAAAGTTTAAATGCAGAGTGGAGGGACAAGTGATACTGGCCTGGGGTTTTATGTTTGGAGCCATTCCAATCTTGAAGGAATAAGTTTCAGCTCTTCAAGTAGGTACATGTGGCAGTGCTAAAATGATTACAAGACTTGAATTTTGGCTCCTCACAAAATGTATTTCCTTTTAGTTTAACCCCTTAATCCTCCTTGACTTCCCCCCACTTTGGGGATGTTGCCTGTAAGGCCTTTGGGGGCAGAGGCCCTTACCTTTTGCACATTTTATTCTACCTCACAGGTTGTCTGTTTGTGACTTTGTTAACTGAATTTGTTAACCGCTCTGAGTGTGGCACTAATCTGTCCAGAATAGTGGTATATAAGCACAAGATTGTTGTTTTGTAATATATTTAGGGTACTTATTACTCTGCCTTTCTCATTTAAGTACTCAGGATGGCTTACAAGAGTGGATTTTAACATATGAGAATAAAAAAGAAGTAAATAAAAACCCAGCGCAGCTATAGAAATAAATTCTATAAGAGTATTTTAAATGTACATTGATGTGTTATTGTCTGAGTATGCCTTTCCAAAATTTAAAAACATTTGCCATGAAGAGCACATGTATAACAGGAAGAGGGACTCTGAAGAAATTTTATCTGTGAATTTGCGGTGTTTTTTCTGAATGCACTGCTGTCTATCCAGTCAATCTCAAATTGATATCTCTAAATATAAGAGAAAGTATCAGGCCTAGCTGTAGCTTTCTAGATTCCCATTTTCAGTGTAGCATGCTGCCTCTCTCCTTGTTGAATCCCACTAGATCCCCATTCTTAAAGAACACAGAGATCCCATCTCCTATTTCTCATCCTGTTTCTTTACTATGTGTTTCTCCCATCTGCCCCCTCTTCCCGTTCTATTCTACCTCAGGTGTGATCAAAGAGAAGGAACGGAAGATGGAGGACGATCTGAGCATCTCGCGACCCGGGCACTGCGCTTACCTGGGGTCCCTCCTGTGGGAGCGTACTCTTCCCTACAATGAGATTGAATATGTTGACTTGGATGAGTTTTTGCTGGAAAACGGCTTGCCTCCGAGTCCGGCCCATCAGTCCTTCTCGCCAGGCAGCCAGCCCACTGCATCGCCTTCCAGCGGGGTTGTGGTGGACCTTAGCCGCCCGGCATCGTGCGCGTCATCATCTTCAATCTGCTCCTCATCTGGTGAAGGCCTAGTGGGTAGTGATTATGACCACCACTGCAGCAAGACAGGTAAACTGGCATCTCTCAGTGGTGAAGGTAGTGTGAAGAAAGGTATATATTCTTAAAATTCAAGTAGACCTAAAACTGTATGAGGTGCATTCCTCAGAGAGCAAGCGCTATTTGCAACTCCCAAGAGGCATCATGTGCCACTCTGTGTCATGTGTGAAATAGGCCTAAGTTGCAAGGAAGATGTTTTCTAGTCCCCTCAGTGATTGCAGTGGAGAAAGTCATGTTGTAATTGGGTTGCCCACTTCAGGTTACAGGCATAAAACCAACCCTTAATTTTTTCATAATTTTACAGTGAAAAGTAGCCTTAAGAATTTTGAATGAGGGAGCACTTAACCATTTCCCTGCTGTTTGTTTGCTTAAAATCACAACCCCTGGAGTACTTGTCCTCACATGGGACTGCAAGTATCCCTCTGAAACTCCATTGGAGATGGATATCTGCTTGGGGGAGGGAATTTTGAGGCGGCAGGGAAAGGGTCAAGCACTTCACTCCAACCACTCCAAGGCTTCCCAAGCTAGTTTTCAATTATTATTTTTTTTTAAAGTCAGGGCCTTTCTTATATGCATTTGCATGTAATCTCTAGTTTCCCCCTTTGTTTGCTTAGCTTCCTTTCAAAAAAAGGAGTATAGTTTTTATTCTCAACCTAGTTGCAGGCTGCATGTCTCCAATCAGCTAAGAAGGGAAGCTGACACCTAGTGTGAAATTTATCACAGTAAGATGCAAGTTGCTGAAACAGGGTTCGAGACCTGAGATTTTTCCAGATAAGATTGCACCCTCCTGGGCATTGTGTCTTGGAGTCTCCGAAACTGCAGGCCCTCAGTTGAACAGCAAGATAAATGCCCCCTGAACCATCCACAAATCTCTGCCTGTCCTTCTCTCTGGCTCCTGCTCCATATGCCAGTCACTCTCTCTTTCTTCTAATCTCCCAGGCCTTTGCAAAAATGTTGATTTTTGTTCCAGTATTTTTAATTGGACTAAATTATGCAAATTGCACTCTTCTTATTTCAAGTGCAGGATGTGGTTTCTCTTTCATTGCATGCTAGGAGAGTCTTAGCACCCTGCTGGCAAGGAGAAGGCTATTTCTAGTGCCCTCCCTGGCTGCAAAGAATAAGGGCAGTTTCAAGTTCCCTCCCTGGGAGAGAATAGAGAGTTTCTAATCTCCTCCCTAATTGCACAGAGTAAACATAGCTTTCGGTCCAGCCATTAGCTGCAATAGAGATTGGCAGCCTTTTCCTGACGGCTGCAAGGGTTCTTTCTAGTCCCTCCCCATTGCTGTCAGCCCCTCTGCTTCAGAAACAGAACGTAGTTTTTGTCCTTTATAAGTTTAAGAAGAAAAGATAATTTTAATCCCCTCTAGGTTTGTTGGAAAGTAGATTTCTTAGATGCTGGTTAAGCTAGGTACAAATATTTAGGATTTCAGTCAGTCGTCCCCTGCTAACATTTTGTTGTTGAATGTTAAAGGTAGAGAATAAGCATTTTTTTAAAAAAAAGTTTATAACCATTAGAGAACATCTGTAAATCACCACAGTAACTGGTGTATGTGTGTGTTTTAGGCCCCTGAACTTTGGAGACTTGTACTTTTGAGATGGCTGGGGCAAAATCATATTGTTGATCTTGGGCGGGGGGGGGGGGCTTTCCACTTTGAAGGTGCCAAACGCTTCTAAAATCCATTTTTCATTTCTTGAAAATCTTAAAGAGATCCCCCATAGTCGTCAGAGCAGTTCATATGATGACTTCAGGTTGCAGTGGCCATGTTTAGTTTCTTAGGTTTGTGTGTTTCATTTACACTGGAAGGGCAGAGGATACATTTTTTCAGCTTTATGGGGTCTGGGGTGTTGTAAAATGCAACAGATTTGATTGGTTTTCATTTTTGAATGTCTGTCTCTGGCTTTAGTACGGAGTTCTGGTTTTGATACAGCCCAGTTGATTGTCTGAGAGGAAGGGGGTTATCGTGAGGTGTTTGGGATTTTGTTTGCAATGCAGACTTGAGAAAGTAGCATATGTGGTTAGGAGAAAAAATACTGGACAAACAAGGCAGTGGGACAACTTGTCTCCATCCTCTCTGAATTAATTTGAGGCCTATAAGATTTGGGGGGGGATGCCAGGCCTGTGCGCTCACCATCCAGAGAAGCTATTTTTACACCAGCTGGAGGACAACATGCTCCTAGCTCACTCCCTGTTCAGTTCCACTGGTAACTCCTCAAGCTAACAGCAGGCAACACAGACCTTGATGTTTCACAACATGCAATTAAAAAGAAGTGGTGTTCTCCACAGAGCATTGAGGTGGGTGCCCTGCTCACGCCACAAGGATGGCCTGTACACAAGGGGAGAGATTCCCATCTTAAACAGTGCAACCCTGTGCAGTTACTCCAGCCAGAGCCATTTAAAATGACTGGCCTAAAGCTGGAATTGCATAGGATTGGGCCCTGGCTCCCAACTTTCCCCTACCAGGTATGGTGTCTGCCATTCGCTCCATCTCCTCCCATGGGCATAATCCAGAAACCGGGACTTCCATCCCCCCTCCTTTTAAATCCACGGGCTGCACACTCTAAGAGAGAAGGCTGGAGTCCTTGACAGGGGTGCCAACACTCTGCCCTCCTAATCACGAGACTTCGTGGACGCTTCACACCCTCCCCCCCCATTTTGATCCCACACAAGGAGCCCAGTAATTCTGCATCATTTTCCTTCTCGAGAGCACCCTAGATTCCAAGAAAGCCACTCGACTAGGGTTGCCAGCTCAGGCTGGGAAATTCCTGGAAATTTGGGAGGTGGAGAGTTTGCAGAGCGGAGGGACAGGAGCAGGCGAAAATGCTATGGAGCCCACCCTCTCCAAATGATCCACTTCCTCCGGGGGAGCTGATCAATGGCAGTGCCGGGAGATCTCCAGCCACCGCCTGGAGGTTGGCAGCTCCTGGGCGTGGGTGGAGGGGAGGGGGCTGCAGCGGCCCGGGCGGCGGGGAATCCCGTGCCTTTGCGCCTCGGCTCTGGCCCGGGAAGCCCAGGCAGGCAGGCAGGCAGTCTCGTGTCTGCGCACGGAGCCGCCGGCTCACGTGCCTGGCCCTGCCTCGCGAACACATGTCGCTGGCTGGCTGGGCTCGGCTCGGCGCGCTCTCCCGCTGCCAGCTGGCAGCCGGCCCCTTCCTCGGCGCAGGGCGGGGCCGGCGGGCACGTGGGGCTGCGGTGTGAGGCAGGACCGGCTGCGCCGGAGTGTGCCGAGTGGATGTCCCAGCTGGGCCGCGGCAGCGCAGCCCCAGCAGGTTAGGGCCGAGGGAGGGCCCCGGACGCCTGGGCTTTAAGGGGCGCGGAGGGGCCCCGGACGCCTGGGTTCTCCACGGGGGGGGGGGGCAAAAGGAGCAGGGAGGCTCCCTTGTGGGGGGGAGAGGGGCCCCGGATGCCTGGGTTCTTCAGTGGGGGGAGGGGGCAAAAAGAGCAGGGAGGCTTTGGCTCTCCCTGGAGGGGGGGGCGGGTAGAGGGAAACCGGACGCCTGGGTTCTTTAGTTGGAAGCGGGGAGGCAAACGGACTCCAGACGCCTGGGTTCTCCAGTGAGAATAGGGGGAAGGGGCAAAAAGAGCATGGAGGCTTAGAGTCTCCCTTGTGGGGGAGGCAGAGTGACCCCGGACGCCTGGGTTCTCTCTGCTGGGGGAGCAGACGCTTGGGTTCTCCAGTTGGAAAGGGGGAGGCAAAGGGACCTCGGACTTGGGTTTTCCAAAGGGCGTGCTAGTTGGGAGGTTGAGGCAAGGGGAGAACAGGGGAATCTGGTTGGTGGCAGAAGCAGCCAGGATTCTTGGATTCTGTGATGAGAAATGGAGTCCCTAAGGGGGCAGAAGGAGCCGGGATGCCTGAGTTCTTCAAGGAGACTGTAGCTAGTGATGAGGGTGGGGGAATTGGGACTTTTTCATTTCCTGCTCAGACAGGCAGGTCCTTGAAAGGCCCCAAGGGGTCTTGGATAGAGCGAGTTAGTGGGAGGGGCAAAACCCGACTATCTGGAGGGAGGAGTTCCATCACAGACTCCTTGATCCTCTGAGGAAAGAGGGTGGCCTGGGGGGGGAGATCCAGACACTGGGGTTCCTGTGAGAGATTGTAAGAGGGTAGGATAGAGGATTAGAGAGGTGCTCAGATATGCTCCCTGTGAAAGGTGCTGGAAGTTTGCTGAGGGGGCAGTGGCAGAGTGCTAGGAATGGCACCTCTTTTGGCGGGGTGGGTAGTGAAAAGCATAGCGGCCGTTAAGCACCTCTCTGTCTGGGAGGATTCTGACCCTACTGCTTTGAGGGGAACAGGCCTTGACAGCCTCTGGTTCCCAGTTGGTGGCCATATCCCATTTCCTTAAGCGGTAACACATGATGCCGGCTTAAAACTCTCACATGGGGAAAGGGGGTTGCTTGAATCCCTCCTCTCCCCATCTGTTAAGGCATTCAACAGGCCACATGGTCTGTTGGACGCTGCATACTGTATGATGCCACACCTAAAAATGGGTTCATGGAGATCTTTAATTCTCAGCCGTTTGCCAGCTGCTCTACATGACTTTATTTCTTACTGTGCCTGTAGCTGTGAAGTGTGAAGCCATGTCCCCCCCCCCCAATCCATTGTTAGGACACAATCCCGTGGCTGTGCCCCCATGTCCTTTCTAAGCAGATGGATGTGGAGCAGGGAGATGTTGGAGTGAATATACAGGATTGTGTGTATGTCAACTTCCAGGACTGGACTGTAGGGCTGTTAAGGTAAAATCTCTTAAAATTCTTCTTTACCCAGTTTTTCCCTGAAATCCAACAATTTTTTTCCTGCCCTCTTTTTAGGAATTTGGAGTCACTTTCTAATCAATTCCCTTTTTGCTCAAAGAGGAATTTGAAAAGAAGTGGTTCTGCAAAATTTCAGAATTTCACTCTGTCGATGCTCAGAGGCAGGCAGTGTCTTCCTGCTACAGCACCACCATGGCTGTATAACATAACACAACTGCAAAGGGCAGGTTACAAAAGGGCGCCATGATTTCAAAGAGAAATAAAGAAACCCTGCGCTTTAAAGAGAAAAAGAGGAATCAGTGGCTATATCTAAAAAAGTAAATTCTGGAAAAAGGAAGTTCCCACCCCATAACAACCCTACTGCACTGCAGATTGTGCCTTGGCATCTGATGTTTTCTTGCAACACTGTGAGTGTGTGAAGCTCACCTGGGTATCTCTTTCCTCTTCGCCCTCTTCAGGCCCTGTCACGCCTGTGTCTCGAAGCACGCCCAGTCCTGTGGACCCCGAGGCTGTGGATGTTCTCATGAACTTCGACCCTGACCCCGCTGACTTGGCGCTCTCCAGCATCCCGGGACATGAGACCTTTGATCCCCGTAAGCATCGCTTTTCTGAGGAGGAACTCAAACCACAACCTATCATGAAAAAGGCCCGGAAAATACAGGTGCCAGATGATCAGAAGGTGAGATTGGAGCACACATCTTTCATTGGAACCTCACCTGCTTAGCCACTTCTTGCTGTGGGGAGCGGGGGTGTCACCGCCTTTGATTTCAGGACACGCCCTTTCCCTGGTTGAAAATCTGGCAAGAATCTGGGGCTTTTTCAGTCATTTGATCCTCTCTTCCCACCCTCCCTCCAAACAGATTGAAGTACAATTTCAGGAGGTGTAAACGTCCCACCTCCCAGGCAACACAAACTGCTTGCTTGGGGAAAAGGATGGCAATAGTAAAGTGATAGCTAAGGCCACATTTCATTGGCACCAGCTGCAGTCCTGCCATAATGACGCAGGATAATCAACATGGGAAAGAGTTGGCATGAGTGGGTGGGGCCATGCTTGCCTTCTTAGCCCTGCCCACAGGATTTACTCACATGAATGGACAGTCTCTTTGAAAAAAATCAAGTTTGAAGAATTCGTTCTCAGATAGTTTCAGCTGTTAGCTCTGTTGAACATTTTTTCACCCCAAAGCTGCCCTTTGCAGAGCAAAAACAGCATTGTAGCTAGGGGGGAGCAGGTTTAGCCATGTTTTTCTTCCCTGAGGCTTTGCATATCATGTACATGGACGCATTTAATGTGTGGTCCATATGTAGCACCAGAGCCACATTGATGGCTGGTCCTTTGGGAATTATCAGCATAAGGTAATTGTGCTTTGACATGGGGAACTCGTGTTTAAATCCTTGCTGGGTTCCAGGGGCCCTGGGAAGTCTTTATGCTTGACTTACCTTCGAGGGTTGTTGTGATGCTAAAACACTGCTCTGAGCTTCTTGGAGGAAAAGCAGGGGGCTTAGTGTGTGGAAATTTATGATATCATCGTTTATATGGAGTCTTAATGGGGAAGCCCTCATGTGGCTTTGTTCCTTACACAGCAAATAATTAAAATACAGTGGGACTAAGCCTGTGAAACAAACATGTACAGACACACACATGGGCTGCAGTTCAGATAAATAAGAAATCAATTACTACACAGGTTGATTTATTGCAGAAATATTAACCAGCCAGTTGTTAAGTGGTTCGGCTGCAAATTAGCACTCGACTGGTTTGAATCCCACTGCTGCCATGAGCTCAGTAGGCGGCCTTGGGTAAGCCACTCCTCTCAGCCCCAGCTCCCCAGCTGTATTGTGGAGATAACAATAACACTAACTTGTTCACCGCTCTGGGTGAGGCACTAATTTGTCTAGAAAAGTGATATATAAGCACTATTATTATTATTATTATTTTATTATTATTGAGGTCATTTTTAATTAATAAGAACACAAAGCTCTGCCAGATCAAACCATTAATCCATCTAGTCCAGCAGCCTCTTTCCCTCAGTGCCCAATCAGATTGCCCCTCCCAGTTCGTACGGGAACAGGGAACCTACCTTTTTGTAATTCCTCCAGCCCTCCCCACAGTATATTGCCTATGAACATGGAGGTCCTATTTGGCCTCTCTGAATTTGTCTAATCTCCTTTCAAAAGATATCCGAAGCGGTGGCCACCACTGCATCTTGTGGCAGAGAGTTCTGCCGGTTAAGTATATTTTGTGGGACAATAGTATGCAAATTGTTTTCCTGCAGGAGAACTCTTTCCTCAACAACCAGATCTGCTAAGGAGCCTAGTTATTTTGTAAGAGATACCAGGGCAGGATCCACATTGCTCAGTCAGTCTCCTCTTGCTTGCTTGGAGCACTGCCAGTGAGGACTCTCGGGTCTCAGCATTGCCCTGGGTGGCCTGAAAAAAACGCTCAGTGCTCCCCTTTAGTTGCACATTGTGAAGGACATTCCATATAGGCTGGCAAGCTTGCCTGCCATGACATTTTCTTCTTTACAAAATGCAGAAATCTCTTATTAGCAAAATACTTGTGTGTGTGGTTAATGATTTGACATGCGGTTGAGGGAGTGGAGTTTTTGTCTGTCTGGAGGTATGATTGGTACGAATCTGTTCTCAATTCCGTGTGTGTGAGCGTTTTCATCTTTTTCAGAGTAGGGTTCTGTGCTTGCATGTCCCAGGGGGCTACTGTCTCTTTTTCTGATTGTAGCTGTGTCTGAGAGCCAAATTGTGTCAAGTGTGGCTATTTGAGGGTAGTGATTGTGTTATATTGAACAGTGTTTTGTGTGTGTGGAAGGTTGACAGTAATATGGGAGGGTGTGCCTAGTAGGGAATGTGCCAGTGGGTGTGGACCTGTGTTTCTAAGTAAGTGATTATTATGCATGATTTTCTGAGATTGCATGCGTCTTTAAGGAAAGAGTGAGGTGTGTGTGTTACCAGGTTTCATGAAAGGAGAGGAGTTAAGCGTGCATGCATGTGCGCTTCAGGAAGTATCTCTGTATGCCATTTGGGAAAGTGTGCATCTAATCAGATTCCTGAACATTAATAGTATATGAAATTAGGTTTAGAAAGAGCCCGGTGGGGTGTGCTTAATTTTTAAAAAACAGAAAGAGAAGACCAGAGCCTCAAGAGCACAAGGCAACATCTGCAGAGCAAGAGAAGGGCATTCTGCACATGCTCAGACACAGTAGTCTTAGCAAGGATCTGGGAAAACAGTTCCAGCAAACAATTGATAGGTTAATGTAGTGCAAAATTGGTTACAGCTGGTCTGTCTAGTGGTTAGAGTGTCAGAGTAGGATCTGGGAAACCCAGGTTCGAATCCCCACTCTGCCATGCAATTTTGCTGGTTGACTGTGGGCCACTCACTCTCTCTGAGCCTAATCTACCACACAGAGTAGTTGTGAGGGGTAAAATGCAGCAGAGGAAAACAGTGTAAGCCACTTTGGGTCTCCATTGGGGAGAAAGGCAGAGTAAACTTTGCAAGGAAGCCTTAAGAAGTTACTAGCTCCCCCCCAAAAGTCCACTAGCTGATACAGCACCCCTGCAGAGGAGCTAACTAAGAGAGTCCACTTGGGGAGTCCTTTTGCATCCTGATTTTCGGCAAATGAATCCTAAGTAGCATTTAGTGGTTTCTGGAAGAACAGTGTTTTCCTGTGCACCATGTTAGTGGCTCATCTCCTCTGATCCCTGGTATATTTGTCTCCCCTCTGCCTCTCTTTCTTTCGGGTCAGGATGAGAAATATTGGAACCGGAGGTATAAAAACAATGAGGCAGCAAAACGTTCACGGGATGCCCGCCGCCTCAAGGAGAACCAGATCACAGTCCGAGCGGCCTTCCTGGAAAAGGAGAATGCCGTCCTGCGTCAGGAGGTGGCCAACATCCGCCAAGAACTCACCCGCTACCGCAGCATCCTCTCCAAGTATGAATCGCAGCATGGCACCTTGTAAAATGCACGGCGGGGGATGTTGTGCTCTTCTCCATTGCCCCACCTCTGAAGCAGTGGGGCCACCCTGGTTTTCAACCCTGATCCCTGTCTTCCCGGGCAAACAAATAATCAAACAACAGATGTTTGGAACGAGGGGAAAGGTCCGAGGTGGGTGATTCCCACGTACGGGACTATCGTGGTCCGGGTGCACGACAGAAGGGATAAAGACTTTCTGGGCTGGCGCATGCCGACCCTCACCAAGACAAGGGCGGTGATGTCAAGATGATGTTGAACCGGGCATTGTAGGCACATGGAACACACACAACACACAAGGGCTCTGGTGCACGCTGGAAGATGTCTTGTATGCGTGTACACACACACACACACACACACACGTTAGGTTTGTTGGCAGACTTTAATGTCTGAGGGCCGGAATTCAATCCCAGACTGCCACATTTGCTCACCTCTGCTTGTCATATGTGGCATTTGGCTTGATGACATGGTTGGCTCAGGAGGCATCAGGTGTGTCAGGATGCCTGGGTTCTCATTCTCTCAACAGCAGGTGCATCTTTTCAAGCAGATGTTTTGCACAAGATTTATCAATCCCTTTCTTGTTTCTCCCATTGACTCTTCAACAGGGGTGGGGGACAGGATGATGAAAGGCAGCCGGCTGCAGTGGTGGGCATGGGACCCAGGTGTCCTGGGCTCCTCTTCCCCACCAGGCATTAAACCACTACATCCTCCACCCCCTTCACAAGAGAACCCAGGACTCCTGGCACCCTGAAAAGAGGACAAGAGGATTTTGTTCTTTCTGGCAGCAGTAAACATCTTTTTTTTTTTCCTTCTGCCTACAAAATGCCAAAATTAAAAACAACAAAAACGGGTCGCACTCGCATATTTTTCCACAATTGGACTTGAATGGGCTTTTGTGTCAGAGGGCAGGTGTTAGGGGTATTAGTTTATTATGATTATCTTATACTTACTTTTAGTTAAAAGGCAAGTGATGGATTCTGTTTTCTTCTCCCTCCCCTCCCCGCTGTTTTGTGTCAAGCACTGTCTGATGTAGTCATGTATAGAAACTCAACAAACACAAAACCTCATTGATGACCCTACATAAATATGAACATTCTATATATATATAAATATATATAAATATATAAAATTTTCTCTTTTTTTTGTAAAAAAAATATAAATATATAAAGACTCCAGGAGAGACTTGAGAGATTAAACTATGTTCTTCTATTGGGGAAAGGATGGTTCTTTCGTACAGAAAGGGGGGGGATATGGTCTTTTTATCTCCTTTGGGGAGTTTCCTGGTCTTTTTAATTTTCCACGTAACAATGTTGCTGATTGGGGGCGGGGAGCAACCGATAGAACAGATTTTTCAAAAGGATGTTTACAATTGTATACTACAAGCAAAGAGAAATAAAGACAGGATTTGGAAAAAAAAGAATGAACAAAAACCAGCACTGTTACGTGTTTTGTGTCTGCTGCATAGATTGAATTCAGGTATGCGCTCTGAATCCTCACTGCAAATACAAAACTAGCCGAGTTAGTGCCTTTTGCCCTGTGCAGTTTTTTAGTACATCTCTCTGGTAGTTTGCAGTTTAATCTTGTGTTTGATTCCTGGTTCATATATGCAGGAGAATAAGGATGGAAGAACAGACCAGGACACTTTAGACGGCAAGCCGGGGCTTCTGTTTTGAATGTTCCTTTGCACGGGAACACCATGCAAATAGAAAATGGCAGGGTGAAAACTGCTTCCTGAGCGGTTTTTTTGTATTAGCAAGGGTTGTTTTTTTTAAGGGGATCCCTCACTGCCAGTCTGAAGCAGTGCAGTTTCTTCTGCCACCTCAGGTCTCTACCTTCCCTCTTATTTTCTATTTTTAGATACTTATACCTTACTTTTCTCCACAACAGAAACCCAAAGCAGCTCCCAACATCATATTCCTCCATTTTAGCATCTCAATAATACCCCTATGCAGGGCTTATTTTGAGGGGGAACGCACAGGAACACAGTTCCAGTAGTTCTCCAAAAAGGTCACATGTCAGGTGGCCCCGCCCACCTGATTTTTGGCGATTTTGGGCCCATTTCGGCCTGGATCAGGGCTGAAACAGTCCAATTCAGGCGCAATTTGGGCCCAAAATGCCCAAGATTGGGCCCCAAACAGCCAGGATTGGTCCTGAAATGGCCAGGATCGGGCCTCTGACATGGTGGATCATTCTCCCGCTTAGCAGCAGCCCAAGCCTGACCATTTTAGGCCCCTTTCCGGCCATTTTCAGCCCCTTTTTGCCATTTTGGGCCCAATTTTGGCCCTGAATGGCCAGGATTGGGTCCAAAACAGCCAGGATAGGTGATGTCAGGGGGTGTGACACATGCAAATCAGTTATGCTAATGACACTTCTGGTGCTGTCAAGGGGTGTGGCATATGCAAATAGGTTATGCTAATGAGTTCCTGCAGCTCTTTTTCTACGAAATGACCCCTGCCCCTATGAGGTAAATTAGGATAAGAGCAACTAGCCCAAGCCCCCCCTGTAAGATCCCAGGGCAGACTGAGGATTTGACAGTCTAACTGCTATACCACACTGCCTCTCCTACTGCTACATGCATAGACAGCGCCATGTACCACTTTGTCTCCTATATTTCGTGGCAGGGTGAGGATGGGACACTCTGGATGGCTTGTCTTGGGCTTCTCTGGTATTCGATAGCTGATTAAAAGGTGATATTTGCGAGACATGACTTCATCGATTCTGGGAAGAAAGGGAGACATTGGATTTCTGTTAAATTTAAATTCTGAAGCGTATAATGTGTGATTTTAAAGAAGTTACTCTGTTCTTGCTAGGTGTAGCAGATTCCCTGAAAATTCTGGTCAACCTCCCCGCACCCCCCAGTAAAGAATTTTTTTGGCAGGCAGTGATCACACGTTTTCAAGCCTAGATTTCTGAGTCCTTTGGACGATCTTTAAAAATCACTTCAGATTTCTGCACAGAGCCATGGAATCCATTTTGGATGCCTGAAGCCACAGGAGCATGAGGCACACTATGGCTTGAGGATCTCAAAAAATGAACAATATTTGCCTTTACAAATATCACGAGCCAGAAGGGAGGTGGCGATTGTGCCATAATTGAATTAGAGCAGTAAAGCTGGTGTGTGTGAGTGCACGCGAGGGTTATTAGAGTGCAAATCACACGGGGGGGGGGGGGGCAGGAGCCCAAAACTTCCCCAGTAGTTTCGTTGTCTTAAAAATGAAAGGACAGTTCAAGGATAGTTCAGCGAAGGGTACAGCAGTTTCCAGAATCAGACTCAAGTGGAGCTTTGCATCTGCTCTTTTGGTGCAATGTATTTACATTATTTATAATCTGCCTTTCTCACTGAGAGAGTAGGCGGATGATACAGTGTGAATCAATCAACGGCTGGGACGCTTAATGAATGAATGAAGGTGGTCTTGGCTTCTTTTTTTTAAAAAAATTAACAACTGGCTCCTTTGCTGAGAAGTATCAAGTAGACTGCTGGCTGCCAGAGGACTAGGAGGAAGGCAAAATTGTTAGTCTCTTTCTGCCTGTGGGCTGTAAGGAAAAAAACACAAGCCTTTAATTATACTTGTTTTCAAATATCTGCAAACCATAGCCTGTTGCATTTTCCATTGAATATCCCAGCCATTAATTGTATTTTTTACACTGTAATCTTCCTGGAGTCTCAGCAAGAAAAGCGGACTATAAATAATGTAAATAAATCCCCAGGTGTTCTCTGAAACTAGCATTTTTTTAATTCTAGCATAAACTTTTTGTATTAGAAGTTCATGACAGCTTCAGAATCAAAAACCTTGTGCTAGAATCAAAAATCTTGATTAATAGCAGATTATGCTGTTGATCTTGGGGTGATAAATATTCCGATGCTGCCACCTTGTGCTCCAAGCCCAGACTGCAAAATTCATTCCTCAGCAGCCATTTCTAAAATCACCTGATACGGCTGCTGGGCCTAGGCTCTTTTTAAAACCATTTTGACCCAAGTTGTGATCAGTTCTTGGGCCCACTGATGATATTCTTCCAAAAATGCATTGCCTTCAGAAGGTTGTAGGTGGCTGATGATTTCCATAAGTGAACCTTTTACATTAAAAGTCCCTGAAGGGTTTGACCAATGGTAAAAAGTAGTCCCCGCTTGCTAGCCACTATGGGCCGTTAATGCTAATTTAAAGCCAGCTTCAGGACCCAGTTGACAAAATGGCTTAAGTTAGCTGTGCAAAGGCTAAAGATGGTTCTCTCTTCGCTTGCCATAATGTCCCCCCCACCCCAGCCCCAGTGCAGGACGTGGGGGAAAGACGCCAACAGGATTCCATGCCATCGCTTTTATTGCATAGGTTTTGGAAGGTTTTTTAGAAAAAACAATCTTTGAAACAACTCATTGGCTGACAAAATGTTAAAATGTTACAGCATCCCAAATGGTGTTTGCCTGCCTGCATCACTCCCCTGCTACAGAAGGAGAGAGGTGGGTTTCAGGGTAGATCCTGAAGACCTTACATGTTAGAGAAGGGAAAAGCAGAACGAGCAGCAAGGGACAGGCTCCTGGGTTTGATACGCAAGAGGTCTGAAAGAAGGCAGAATTTCAGGGACTAGACTAGACTAGAAACCAGGAATTTGTATCAGTAATGTGACCCTTTATTGCATCGTTTGGGGTGATGCTGAGCATTTTGTTACTGAGGATGGATGGGAGGGGCAGCAGGGCATAGGAAGCTGAGTAGTGTGCCCCAATCACACTGCATTTTCCTAGCAGCAAAACAAAGGCAAGAGCAAACACCATTTGGAGTACTGTTTGTAAAAACAATATGCAAAGTTTTGGATCACACAGAACTCCGTATCAAGCTGAAGGAGAACCCAACTTTTTTTTTTTTAACTTTTGTGAGCAGAAATTTTAATTGTCAGATTTCAGGGTTTTTTAAAGGTAGAGATACAATTTGAAGATAGTGTACGGATTCTCCTCTAAAAGTCCATGGCTGACACACACACCCTTCTCATGCCACATAAAGTACAATTCCCATCATATTCTTGGCTCCAAGATCAGTGCAGTTCCTGTAGCCCCTCCCCTCCCCTGGCTTGTTGGTTCAATAGCTTCTGCAACCATTTCTATTTCTCCAAATGTTGCCAATGCCAGCACAGTAATGGCACGATTAACTAGACATCATCTATGAATAGTTTGTACTGTCTCTGGAAGGGGGGGGGATCCCATGGGGGTGGGAAGGGAGAAGACTGAGAGGCAAAAAAATATATATCAATGTTGGGGGCAAAACAGTTGACCTGATGAAGCAAACTCGTCCATCTGAACGCATTGCTGTAATTGTGGCTTCCCCAAAACAGTCTTAATGAAAAAAACAAATGGTAGTTTTGAGATGGTACAGAAGTGTTTGGTAAGCTCGCAAATCTTTCATGGAACTGCAGTGGCCCCAGGTGACCTGGGAGTCACTAAGGGAGCAGATGTTGCCTTGATACCCGTGGGTATCTAGTGTTCCTCGGGCAATTCTCTCCTCAATGTTACTTAATATCTGTATGCACCCCCTTGCCCAGTTGGCCTGGAGCTTTGGACTGGGTTGCCATCAGTACATTGATGACACCCAGTTATATCTGTTGATGGACGGCCAGCTGGATGCCGCCCCGGAAGTTCTGGTCAGAGCTTCGGATGCTGTGACTGCGTGGATGAAGCAGAGTCCATTGAGACTGAATCCCATGAAGACAGAGGTCCTGTATCTGGGTTGGGTTAGGGAATTCGGCTCCCTGCCCTTGACAGGAGCACCTTTGATGCCTGCGTCAGCAGTGAGGAGACTGGGTTTGATTCTGGATGCCTCCTTAACAATGGAGGCCCAGGTTGTATTGGTTGCCAGATCTGCGTTTTTCTCTCTCTGGCAGGCCAGGCAGCTCGCGCCCTCTCTCTCTCTGCCCATGACCTAGCTACAGTAATCCATGCAATGGTTACCTCCAGACTGGACTACATTAATTCACTCTACACATGGCTACCCTTGAGACTAACCCGGAAACTGCACCTGGTTCAGAATGTGGTGGCACATGTCCTCATGGGGACCCCATTTAGGGCACATATATAACCTGTGCTGCACCTGGTGCCAGTTGAATTCCGGGTCAATTTCAAAGTTTTAACCTTTAAAGTCCTTAGCCGACATCTTCATACCTGAGGGACCGTCTCTCCCTATATATTCCCTGGAGGGTGTTACACACAGCTGAACATCAGCTACTGGTGATCTCTGGTCCAGGATGTTCGCCTGGCCAGGTCAGGCTCTGGCACCAGCCTGGTGGCACGCTCTCTCAGGTGAGACTCGGGCTCCATGGGGCTTATTGCAGTTCCACCGAGTCAGTAAAATGGTGACGTTCCGCCAGGCCTCTGGTTGTAGTTGAGGAGCTGGCGAACTATCCTGCTGGCCCCTTGCCTGGTCCGCTCCACTTCTGCTGCTCTGGTTGGGTCTGCTTATCTGCCCCAGAGGACTATGTGAATGTAACTCTGTTTTGGAAGCTGCATCCTGGAGGTCCTTTGTGGACTTGTGTTTTATTGTTTTATACTGTATAGTATTTTATTTTTGTTTTATATTTATGTGTATATAGATATTATGATATTGTAATCTGCCCTGAGCCTCTTTACTGGGAGGGTGGATTATAAATCCAATCAATCAGTCATGAGGGCCAAACCGCTGAGAAACACAGGTAGTTTCATCAGCCAAGTCCACCTTCAGACACCTGCATATTCCTTGTTCAACACTGAGTGACTCCTGGCTTTTTTAAAAAAGAGACTTGCTTTACCTCTTTGGCACCAAATGGAAATTTTCAAAAAAAATTCTGGGTAACCACCAGAGCTAGAAACTTGTTATTTAATCAAATCTAAAGCAGGAATTCCCAGGAAGCCCAAACAAGGAGGGTGGGGAGGAGGAGATCTCTTTTAACACACAGCTTTGTCTGGGGGGGTCTCTCTTATTCTACCTGATCTGGATAGTCCAGGCAAGCGTGATCTCGTCAAATCTCAGAACCTAAGCAGGGTCAACCTTGGTTAGTAATTGGATGTGAGACCTCCAGAGACAACCAGAGTTGCTATGCAGAGGCAGGCAATGGCAAACCACCTCTGATGGTCTCTTGCCTTGAAAACCCCAGCAGGGATTGCCACAAGTCAGCTATAGCTTGATAGCAACTTTCCACCACCAACCTTTCTTACCCCTCCTACAACAACCAGAAAGGTGAAAAGGACAAGCAGCAGAGAGACGAGAGTCTCTCGGGAATAATTTATTTTTAAAAATAAATTGTTTTTAAAGCAGCAATTCTGCGGGCTCCAGCATAAATTAAGAGCAATAAGCAGCTCTGTTGCTTGGTATGTATAATGTATGTTATTATTTTCCTTTTCCTTCATATATAAACATAAAGCTTATATGCATATAAAGCTTATATGCATTACAGTTTAAGAATGGATATTCAGTGTTCCTCTGATGGTATTATTTGATGATATCTGATTATCGCTAAATGAGCGAGGGCAATGTTTTAAATATGTCTCACCCATTCTAAGAATTCTGATCATGTGTACTGATTCAGTGACAAAGCCAGGATTTTGTTTGTTGTTCTAGCCTCCCACCAATGCAAACAAAGTATGCTTGGAGGGGATCAGTGGAGGAACACAGCAAATTCTGAACCCAGCACTGGAAATGCAAATATTCCACAGTATATATTCTAGCTAGCAGGTACCAAGTCAGGTCCTCGGTCTAGCCAGGTCAGTATTGCCTACTGTGATTGGCAGTGGCTCTCGAAGGTTTCAGGAAGAGGCCTTTTCGCATCACATGCTACTTTTAACTGGAGCTTTTGGGGATTGAACCTGAGACCTTTGGCATGCAGACCGGGTGTTCTACTGCTGAGCCACGGCCCCTTCCCAATTAAAAATCTGCAATAAACACACACATTCCCTGTAGCAAAAGTGGACAGCAGCCACATGCCCTCATGACTCTGGATCGGTCTTTAGCTAGAGTTAGCTGAATTTTAAATACAGTTCTGAAACTAAGGTTCTTGCTTAAAGCTACAGTCATAGAAGTTAGACTGTACAAATCTGAAATAGTGCTACAAAAATGCCTTTTGAAAAACTGCAACAAACAACAAATGCAGAACAAGGACACTTCCTAGAACACAGCCTGTGATGTTTACCACAAATATGTAAATCTAAAGGCGAGAGCAGAGAGATAACAGGAAAATAAAACGGGAGTGTCCTGTCACACCTTAAAGACTAGCAACAATAATTTCAGCGTAAGCTTCACAGATCAGTGCTCACTTTGTCTTGCATCTGGTGAAGTGAGCGCTGACCTGCGGAAGCTTCAGCTGGAAAGCTTACCAGTTTTTAAGGTGCCACTGTACAAGCTTGTTTTATTTTGCTGCCACACGTAACACGACTACCCATCTGGAATCTTTGCCACACAGTGTGGGAAGTGAGAATCCCAAACTGGTGTTTGTATGAAGTCATGTGCCAGCCGTGGGTTGTGACCTACAGGGCGCTGAACAGTCCCCACCCCTATTTCTGCCTGCCTAAACAGATCTATAAAGTGCCAGGGGGGCACCATACCTTGGCTGGGGGGGAACCAGCTCTTCTTACATGTGGATTCGATCATGCCCAAAGCAAACAGCATGAGATGGGGGAACGAAGAGGACATAACTAGTTTGCTTGACCAAGTGCCGACAAACAAAAAGAGAATATTGGTGTCATACCTACTGCTTTGCACAGCAATACTTTCACCTCACATTAACTGGAACAAATCCCAGAAATCTGCTGTTTATTTCCATAATTCCTTTCAGGCCCTTCCAGATGATACTCTGTTGCAACAGCCATAGGGAATTCTTTCCTAGACAGGAAAGCAATCCTCCATTCTGTAGTGGAGGGAAGCACCATGGGAAGGGCTAGGAAGGGTGTTCCAGTCACATCATTCATGTCATAACTGTGCTTATCAAACAATGTCCTGGTCTTTGAACTTTATTGCAATATGTCAGTCTCACAGGACTGCTTTACTTTGCATCGTAGTACATAAATTTTGCTCTGCAGTAGCTGCATTCACAGTGGGGGGGGACCTTGAAATAGCAATCAAGAACGCCAAGGATTTGTTAAATTTCTAGCAGGAATCATTAAGACCTTGTGAGGTCAAGTAGTAGCAAACCATAGTTCACTGGTCAAATGACATTGTCCTTACAGACATGACTCTTCTATCATTTTCTGGGATAAAAAATGTAGACTTTGGACCCTAACTGATTCCCTGGCAATTAGAGATTAGCTGTCCTGGCCTCAATTACCCAGTGACTTTTTTTTTTAAGGAAAAAAAAAGACAAACTACAGACATTCATAAATGACAAATCTTATTACTGGCTATTCATATAAATACTTGTCATGATAATTAAAAATGGAACCCCCAGCTTCAGAAGTAGTCTCTCTGTCCCCAGGACACAGTAAGTCAACTGCTGGCTGGTCACTGCTGCAAAATTCTGGCCTTTGGTCAGAGACAGCGGTCCAGTTCTTAACTCTTACTCTCTCTCTCTCTCTCTCTCTCACTCACTCTCTCTCTCTCTCTCTCTCTCTCTCTCTCTCTCTCCATGTTTCACCAAATTGGTGGCAGCTAGTGAATAAAGAGGGGGAATGTTTTAGCCATGGGCTGTTATGCTCTGATGTGAATTGGCCGGTCTATCTACTTGCCAACTGCTGGCAGACGGGTTCTACCACTTTCACACTAGAGATGAGACAGCTTGCCAAGCCGATCTTCATGTTGAACAAATAACGTGTACAGAAAGCAACATTTCTTAGTCACGCGCACACATCTATTACAATATTAGATCATTTTAATTGCTTGTTAATCCCCACATGGTGGGGGGGAAAGAAAATAACCAGCCTGTTAAAATTAAACCCTTCATACCCTATCGCACAAGCAATATCTAGTTACATTCATCCAGTGTATTCCCAGAAAGAAAGAAAAAAGCAAAGATCAGCTTCCGGGCGTGGGTGGAGTGAACCTCACCCCCTATAGCAACACCTCAAGACGGCCTTAGCAGGTTGCAGAGAAGTTAGCCCTCCTCTTTCCTCCAAATACCCTTGGCGACGACCCCCTTTAGAAAGAAGGGCAGTAGAACCCAACACAACTCCAGAAAGAAGGTGGATCTCCATGGTGAAACAACTGGGATCTCATATGTTAACAGCAGAAAAGGGAGGCAAATGAGTAGTTTCAGATGATGGGGGAGGGGGCAGGGATGACCTTGTATGTCCACTTCAGGTCTTGGTCCTTTCATTTAGAGGTGGGGGGGGGTTTCCTTCCTTGCAAATGATGGATTAACCAAGACATTATGTCGCTTTGCTTTCTGTTCCCATCCTTGTCAAATGGGAACCAAGGCAGGATTTGAGGGCAGCCTCTTGGGCAAGAAGGGCATGCAGCGTAGCAGGGGGTGACCCTCCAAGCACGGGGAGCAGAACAGGAATGTTGTAGAAGTAGCGGAAAGATTACAGATTCCAGAGGCTTGAGCTCCTGTACTGTTACTGGCCCATACGTTCATGTTTCTTAGGGGCAAAGGAATGGTATTGAACCACAGCTGGTCAGGGGAGAGAAGTGTTTTAAGCCTGCTGCCCATCACTGGTGAGAAGGGCTAATGCAGAGGTGCAAAAAAACATTACAATAGGTTGAAAAGTGGGAATTGTGTACTACCAGAAGGAATGTGCAGAGAAGCAGCACGGAGGTTGGGGTGAGCAGGGGGGAAAGGTAGGGAAGGACTTCACATCTCCAATCCACCCAACTCACACAAACCTTCCCTGTAGTTAAACTGAGTCCTTTTCAGGGAAAATGCAGGCCAGGCTTGCAAAATTAGGCTTATGCAATGCAGGTAAGGTCAGTGAAAGGGCATGCACTGGAAGAAGAGGCTCTCACTTGCCTGCCGTAGGCCACTGGGTCACATCACACCTTAGACAGCAGTAGAAGATTGTAGGAGAGAGAAAAAGGGGGCGGATGGATCAAGAACTGTTATCATAGGCTCAGTAAGGAGGTATCTGCCATGCATACTCAAAGGCCCAGAAAGGTAGAGAGTGGCCCTGAAGTTCTCCCTCTGGTGCCTGAAAGGTATATTGCACATTAGGAGGCTCTTCTCTCCAACACCACCTCTCCCACCACACTCCTTCCCTCTTGCAGCAATGTGGCAGAAGATAAGAATACAAGTCAGACCAGATCTGTTATGTGCCCATGGAAATGAGATGGCGGGAACCTGCATCAAAAAGTAGTAATTTTAACCTGGTGGATACCAGTGATTAGGTTGGCCATACTATGATGGATTTGTCCCTGAATGGGGCCATATTCCACCCTCTCACCATCAATGGTGAGGATGCCCTTGCGGGTGAGGGGTTCCAGGCGGAAGGCGCGGACAGGTACGTGGACGAGGTAGGGGCATTCCTGTTCAAAGTGAGTGCCTTTCTCCATGGCCAAGAAGAGGCGAATCAGAGCAGCCCGGGAGATGCCTGCTTTGACGTAGCAGAGGTGGATGAGGCCGTCGTTAAAGCAGGCAAAGGGTGCAGTGAACAAATCGGCACCCAAGTGAGTCTGGTAGATTGCCAACATCAACACAAAATCGTCCTCCAATGTCACCCACGACTTGGGCACCGGCTGGTCCAGTGGGGTCAGGAAGTTATCCGGGGGACCATGCACACGCCGGGCAGAAGATACACGGGGCGCAGCTACTGTTGGATTTGCCAGCCTTGGTCCCTGGCCATCGGCTACCAAGTCCTCGGGCAAGGTCTCGAAGTTGAAGCTGGAAGGCTGGAAGCCAGAAGAAGGTGGTGGGGAGTTGGGCGAGGGGGCGGACTCATCAGTGGGCTCCACCCCCTGGAAGGGGAAGGCATGACGTTTCTCACAGAGTCCCATGTCAGAGACTGTGCGGTGGAGGGGCATGCGTTGGAAGGGGAGGCTCCCATTGGCTGTCATGGTGATACTACGCAAGATGGGCCGGTGAGCCACAGCATCTGGAGCAGGCAGGTAGGAGAGCCTGCCTCGGTACGTGCTGAGGGATGCTAGGCGTATCATTGTTCCCATGGTGAAACGGGCTGAGCCCATGTGCCGATACTTCTCGCTCTCGATGTCCACGTCAGAGATGAAGCCCCAGGCCACGCTTAAGAAGGAGAAGGAACGGGAGCCCGAAGAGGTTGTGACGGACACCAAGTCCAAGGGGGTGACTGCCCCATGGCAGAGCAGAAGAGTGCAGTTGGTAAGCAGCTCCTGACCCATGACTTGCTCAAACCTGACCAATGGGTTAAGAAAGGCATCAGAATGGCACGTGCTGATCTCCACACTCACCCAGCAAACAGGAAGGGGCGTGCATAAGAGAATACAACAAGGTATCAATGGTGCACTGTACAAGAAACAGGGGACATTGTCTGCAAAGATGGTGAGCATGGGGTAATACTAATTATATCTGGGCAGAAACAAACATCTGGATACATATGTGTGTGTGTGCCTTGCTTATGAATAGCAAAGAGAACTTTGGGTCCTACAAGGAGTAGACAGTCAAGCTGGGCACATCTCTGCGGACACAGGCTAGCTTGACCAACACAGAACTGGATAAAAAACTACTGAACTGATGTCCTTTCCCCACCATTCAAAGAAAATTGTAAAAGAACTGCTAGTGTGACAGACGGCGATGATACAACTTGCTATGAAGGGCACCTTCCAACTTGGAAGCCCCACCCATTAATTCCAAAGGTAAGATAACTAGTTGTTTTTACTTAGTCAGGAGGAAATACACACTGTGTGCAGGGCTCATTTGGAGGGGGAATGCACCAGAACACTGTTCCGGTAGTTCCCCCAACAGTCAGGTAGCCCCACACACCTGACTTTGAAAAATTTGGGGCCGTTTAGGCCTCCACTGGGGCTGAAACAGCCCGGATCGGGGCTGAAATGGCCCAGATCAGGGCCAAAACCATCCGGATCAGGTCAGTGCTGGGTGGGGGAAGCCTTCCCCACCCGGCACCAACCCCGTCCCAGCCGTTTAGGCCTTGATCCTGGCTGAAACAGGCCCCAAAGGGCCATTTTTGGCCATTTCGGGCCCATTTTGGCCCAAATCAGGGCAAAACCGTCCTGATCGGGTCAATGCCAGGCGGGGGAAGCCTCCCCCGCCTGGCACCGACCCAGTTCTGTCCATTTCAGCCCTGAACCAGGCCCCAAATGGCCATTTTGGCCCCCTTTTCCACTGGGATCAGGGCTAGAACGGCTGGGATCAGGTTGGTGCTGAGCGGGGGAACCCTTCTCTGTGCGGCACTGACTTGATCCAGGCTGAAACTGATCCAGGTCCAAATGGGCCGAAAATGGCCATTTTTGGCCATTTGGGGCCTGTTTCAGCCGGGATCAGCGCCAAAACCACCAGGATTGGGTCAGTGCCTGTCGGGGATCCCCTCCCCTGCCTGGCACCAACCCGATCTGAGCCGTTTGGGGCCTGATCCAGGCCAAAATGTGCCCCAAATGGCCCCTTTGAGCCGTTTTGGACCCCTTTCGGCCTGGATTGGGGCCAAAATGGCCCTGATCAGGTCACTGCCAGGTGGGGGAATACTCCCTCCTCCGGTAGCAGCCGAATCCAGGCCATTTCGGCCTGGTCAAGGGGTGTGGCATATGCTAATGAGTCATGCTAATGAGTTCCTGCAGCTCTTTTTCTAGGAAATGACCCCTGACTGTGTGCATACTCAACACGCACATCCACGCTACATTACATATATGTAGGGGTGCCTACCTCCAGGTATAGCCTGAATATCTCCCAGAGTTAACTGATTTCCAGACTACAGAGATCAGTTCTTGAGAAATGGTTGCTTCACAGAGTGGACTTTCTGGTATTATACTCTGCTGAAGTCCCTCCCTCCACAAACTCCACCATCCCAAGGCTCCTCTCCCAAATCTCCAGGAATTTCCCTACGCAGAGATGGCAACCCTACGAGTCTGGGGGTTCTGCTGCCATAGGCTTATGACAAGAGGGTATATGGGGGGAGTGCTCAAAGGACTAGAAGGGCAGAGTATGAGTTTTAGCGGTTCATCCTCTGGTGGCCAGAAAGGTATTGCAAGTTACCCTCTGCCCCCCACCAGAAGGGTGATCTGCTTAAAATCACCCTCTGTCTTGTCAGCAGAAAACAGGTTCTGGATTGGGTCTGACTGAAGCCGAGCTAAAATTAACACAGGCTAAGACACTGCACCCCCCCTCCGCTTCCTAAATAAAAAGCCAAAGCATTTAATCCAGCCTTCCACTTACCCAGCACAGCAATTAATGGATCCAGCCAGTGCATTTCCAGACCCACAGGGGAGAATCCCAATGGGCATTTTAATAGCTTCCTCCCAGTCTGGCCGTTCCATCAAACCATTAATAACCTGGAAGGAAGGAAGGAAGGAAGGAAGGACAAGTATTCAGAACCTCATTTTAAACAGTAGGGGGAGCCAAGGCTAGAAGGTACCTAGCACAGGATCTCTCTCTCTCTGTTCCTAGGAACAGGATCAAAAATGGCAGAGAAGCTTCCTGGACTCCCAAAATTGATCTCCCCCAGCCATAAGCAGCCACCAGGGAGCACGGGGGGTCATGAACACACGGAAGTGCCATATAGCGAACCAGGTTCATTCTCATTTGATGTAGAACGATGGTATGGAAAGAGTGAGTCCAGTGGCACCTGTAAGACTAACAAAATTTGTGTTAGGGTATGAGCTTTTGTGAGTCACACAGTGAGCTATGACTCATGAAAACTCATACCCTGACACATATTTTGGACTCTTGCTCTTTTCTATGGCTACAGACAGACTAACACGGCTACCCATCTTGATCTATCTCGGTGGCACGGAAAATCCGTGTGCATCTCCATTCCCAAATATTTCTATGGCAGATGGGAAGGGGTCCCAGGAAGAATAGCTGATGTGGGAAAAGTTCCCTGAACTTGAGGGGGGAAAAAACTCTGAAAACCACTAAGTGGACATAAAGCCATGGCTATCGGTACACATGTTTCTCTACTTCATTTTATCTTGTTCATAAAAATCTGAGCCAAACACTGGGAAATTACTTAGAAAATTACGCAACATCTGAAAATATGATAAATTTAGGCTTCCCTCAACTAGCCTCTCCCCCATACCACCGCCAGTCTTCTATATTTTGCCATCAAATTTCAAGCAAGTCTCTGAACCCATGAGGTCTAGATGCTTTCCTTCTTGTAAAAAGATGACTCCCACAGGATTGTGCTCCTCACAGCAAAGCAGTCCTGGGGAAGTGCATGTTACTTGGCCCAGATACAAGGTAGCTGGGAAGTGGATCCTAAGAGGGAAGGTTCTCGGGGGCAGGGACTGCTATTTTGCAATTGGCATCTTGGGAACGATACCTCGTAAAGAAGCCCATCTCCCGAAATGGCCACGATGCCATCCCACTCTGCTAAGTTGATGCTCTGCACCAACTCCCGGGCATGGTTCTGTCTCTCTGGAGGAGAGGAAAAAAGAAAGGGAAAAGCCATTGAATATTGTAGCTCCAATGTACATCTCCACTACTCCATATACACGTGGGGGACCAGTGAGGACTTCGGGGAGAATTTAATTTCCTCTCCCACTTGTTTCCCCTTTCACCCCTGCCTACCTTTTGTCTCTCCCTTGCATCTCCATCGTTCCCTTCTCCAGTAGCCTGCCCCCTTTCCTTCTCTCCCAAACACCTACTCACCTTGTTCTATTTCTCCCTCTGGCCGCCTCTCTCTCTCTTCCCCCATCCCATTTTTCTGCCCTCTCCTCCATCTTCATATTTCCATTTCCCCCTTTTTTGCTCCTCCCTCTCCAGTTTTACCTCCCTGCCCTTCTCTTTTATCTTTTACATTCTGGAAGCCTCAGCAGTGCCGGCTGGGGGTTGCCAGCAGCTCTCATAATGGCTGCTAAGATCTCTCCATGTAGTATCAGTGGCATATTTTTTTTTTAAAGAAATGGATGCTGCTTCTACAAGTTGGAGGATTTTTAATGCCAATGTACTTATTTTTACATTTCATATTTTTCTGCAAACAGGAGGCTTCCTTCAGTCCTGTAGCATGATCCCCCTGTCTCTCCCTGGTTCCACTGTATGAATAATAATAATAAGTGTGCTTATATACTGCTCTTCTAGACAGACTAGTGCCTCACCAAGAGCAGTAAACAAGCTAGTGTTATTATTATCCCCGCAATACAGCTGGGGAGCCAGGGCTGAGAGGAGTGGCTTACCCGAGGCCACCTGCTGAGCTCATGGCAGTAGAGAGATTCGAACCAGTGGAGCGTGGTTTGCAGCCAATCCACTTAACCACTGCGCTTCAGCAGCTCTCTATGTTATGATCCACATTTGATGGCACCATTGTTAATTAGATATGATTATTAATAGCAGTGAACCCATTAGTAAAATATTATACACCCACTCACATAAATATGATTACTATGGATTCATGAGGAAATGTGGGCTGGAGGAACAACTTCTGCCCCCTCCCGCCAAATTCTGCCTCTCCAGGATGTTATAAGAGTTCAGAAGTTTCAGGGGGCTAATTTCCCTCCGCCCATCCCCCCCCCCCTTTTGACCCTCATCTGCTTTCAGCATTCTGTTCTTTCTGGAGCATTTTTAGTACTCATCAAACTTCTTTTGGGTTTTGTTTTTTCTTTTAGTCGATTTACAAAGTCATTCTTCTGTACAGCTGAGGAGTTTCTGGAATATGTGCCAACTCCTTCATTTTGGTCGTGGGTGGCAATATTGTACAGTTTTGGGGACTGGCATGGGGTGGAGGGCCACTTCACTAGTAGGTATAGTTACTGAAACTACTGAGTCTATAAACAAGGCAGTTATAACTCCCCACCATGTGCAGCTATAACAGTCCTTTTGCCCTTACACAGAGCATTTCAAGCCTCACAAAGGTTTTATGCCCACTATCACCGTGCTTCCCAAAATGGGCAGCGCTATTAACTCCCCCTCCATACTGCAGGGGGGCTGGAGGCTGAGAGGACTACCTATTTGGCCAAGGCTATCGGGGTAACTGAGGCGAGATTTAAACCGGTGACTTCCTGACCCATCGTCATGAACACCATACTGCTCCAGCTCTTGGGTCATCAACTTTTGTTTTTTGGTGGAAGCTCCAATTTCTGAATGTCATTCATTCTCCATTTTCAATCCAAGGTTTCACTTAAGAAAGAAGAGCCTGGCTGATCAAAAGGAGGACCATCGAGTGCAGCCGCCTGTTGCCAGTGGTTGCCAGCCAGATGCCTCCAGGGAGCTGAGCATGAAAGCCACAGCCCTCGCCTGCAGTTTGTCTCCCCACGTCTGCCACAGAGGTATGCTGCCTTTGAACATGGAAGTTTCGTTTAGTCATCACGGCGAATGACTGCTGAGAGAGATTTACTGCCTTGGAATTCAACACAATTCATTGGAAAGCAAGCTAAGCGCTTTCTTTTGTGCAGAAGGAAGAAACAGGCACTCTTCCCCTAGGGCCAGTTTCTACCAACAGGAGCTTACCTGTCTGGATCAAGTTGAAGCTGACGTCGGCCTCAGTGATCATGGGTAAGATGTGGGTCTGACACCATTGCAGGGCGTTTCCCTTTCCTCCAAAAGGGTTTAGCAAAAGCAGTAGGCGGCGGGGTCGCGGCAGGAGACTGCGAGTGATCTCTGGGGGGAGCAGAAGAGAACGGATAGGTGGCTGCTGCCAGAGATGAAATATACTTGAAATTCCCACCTAATACAAAATCCAGCTGTCTCCACACACACAAAGCTGCCTTGTGCCCATTAGTCCAGCCAGTTCAATACAGTGCACAGCGATCAACAACAGCTCTCCAGGACCTCATGCGAAGAAAACTCTTCCCCAGAACCTGCTCACGGTAGATGCTGGGAACTTCACCGGAGACAATATGCTCCCAAAGCGCACACCCTAACCTAAGCCATGTTCCCCCTCCAGCCTCTGAAGTAAGTGTTGCTTTTTACTCAAGGGTCTGATAGTCTCTCTACACGAGATGCCTTGGCACATGTTCGACAAATGTAGGGAGACACAATGTTAGCAGGGAAGTGTCTTTAAAAGACAGAGCAGGCGAGATCACTCAGAGGGTTTGTTAATTTCATCTTCACCTCCCCAAAGGCTCTGTCAATTTCACCTCTCCAGTCTAAAACTGTGTAGGATCACAACCAGAGGGCAGCAAGGAATGGAAATGGGCTGGAGCTGCCTTCCAGAGCTGGGCTTGAACCTGGAGAGGTTACAATGGGCTGAGGTTTCCCGTCTGGCATTTAACAGCCCCTTCACACAGCTCCAGTGTATCACAAAGCTTTTGCCCTGCTGCCAGCTCTATCTTTTTAAACTACCCTTCCCAGCTACCATTGCATCTCCCGAAATGTGTTCTTCATGCGTCAGATGTCTCATGTAGAGAGACTCTGAGCTGCTGCAGAGGGCCACCCTACAAATTACCTGCACACAAAATATTTCCCAAGCACCCCCAGAACACAGGCGTTTTTCAGTTGCAGGAATCATGGAGATGTGTGTGTGGTGGAGCCATGACATGCACCATAACCTATGCATTGTCTATATTTAACATGTGAAAACTGACAGGCCCCAAAGATTTTTGTGGGTGTCTGAAAACCAGGACTGTCACCCAGTTAATAATCCTGACGAAGGGCATTTAGCATTTAGACGGTGCTTTCAAGCATTAAAATCGCTTTATGAACTTTATCATGCTGTAATTTTTCCATGCCCCTTGCATCCCTGTCCCCATATGGTAACAGGGGTGTGTGTGTGTGTGAGGCCACCGAGTGTAAAGCTCACTCTCTGAGCTACCATTCTACACCAACTCTACGATGGAGGAATAACCATGTTGTCAAATCTGCACATGGGTAAAATCCTAATTTGGAAGAAACGCGCATCCTTCCTTTTTCAGGTGACACATACTGCTGTCACAGCAGCAGAAGAGGCATTCCTTCTTGTGCGAGAGTGGGAAAGGAGATGCCTCTTCCAAGGTGGCATCTGCCACCTGCAGTTTGCATACCTTGATGTTTTTAAAACATGCCCAGGTAAAATGCTTTCAGGTGTGTTGTCTGATTATTTGAAGGACCCTTTTTACAGGAGCAGTAAGTTACTAATTTGCAGCCCAAGAAGTCTGGCACGTCTTTGCAACAAATGTCGGGCTTTCAGCTTGCAAAAGTGGCAAGCCCCGTTAGTCCTGACAAAATGTTACTGGGACAGAAACAAGATGCACACACACCATAATCAATTATAGGTCACACCATTTTCAACTTTCGGGAGGCAAACAAAAAAACAAACAAACTAGGGTCTCTCGGCACCTGTATACAGGCACTGGAGTGACCATGTGGCTCTCTGGCTATCTTGCCAGAGCTTGGGACCTTGCTGCAAAATGTCTTCCTTTGAGCCAAGTCCTTGGGAAAAGCTGGCAGCTTGTGACATGAGCTTGTGGCCTGGATACTGGAGTCCTCTCCACTGCGGGCTTCCTGTTGGCATTCCATGTGCAACAGGCAAAAGATAAAAACAGCTGAGCAACCACCACACAGGCAAGCAGGAAGGAAGAGCTGGCACCAAGGGAAAGGAAGTTTAGCCTGAGGCTCCAAATAGCTGTGCCCTCTTGTCACTGCCAACAGCAGCTAATCCGCTTCTTCTAATTGCCAGAGAGCTTAATTGGTTTAGGCCATGCCATGGACGCTGAAAGCAGCCTGGGCAGTGCCTGCCTGCCCTCTCCCTAAAGCATCTAGCATGGCTTTAGCACTAAATAATGCTTTTTAAACAAGCAAACAAAAAAGAGACTTGGGCATATTAATATGCTCCAGCAAAAGTAAAAAGACGGGGACCCAGTGGAAGCTTACAGGCTAATAAGCTTTTATTCCAATATAAGCATTTAGAGAGCAGAACTCATTTCATCGGATACATAACATGGACCCTCACTTAGCAGATATTTACATATGGAGTTTTATATATATTTCTCAACTTTAGACAGAATATACAAGCTGCCTTCTAGGGTGAAACTGAGATAGACTGAAGTTTCCCCCTAAATTGAACCCAGACAAGATGGAAGTGATGCTCGTTGGGAAGGCAGAGATCTTGAAGGACATTGTACTCTCCACTTCCAACAGAGTTTGTCTGACCCTTGTAGAATTGGTTAAGAGCCTAGGGGTTATACTGGATCCAGTGCTATTACTAGAAAAACAAGTCAAGGCTGCCACAAAAAATGCTTTCTACAACCTTACTCTAGCCTGGAAGATGGCTTCCTACCTTGACATGGCCAATCTGGCCACCTGGATCCATGCTATGGTAACATCAAGACTTGACTATCGTAATGCATTATACATAGGTCTCCCATCTAAGTTAACTAGGAGACTCCAGTCGGTGCAAAATGCTGCGGCTTGGCTTTTATCAGGAGCAAACAGGAGCATGACTATCACTCCCATCCTGCAGTCACTCCATTGGTTATCAGTTATCATGTTCAGTTCAAGGTATCGGCTATCACATACAAGGCTCTTCTTGGCCTTGGCACAACATACCTACAGGACCACCTCTCCCCCTATGTTCCTCCATGGCAGCGTCACTCATCTGAATAGGGTCTCATGCAGGTGCCACCCTGCACGTGAGCAAAATCAACAGCTGCTTATCAACATGCATCCTCTGTGGTGGCCCCTATTCTGTGGAACGGCCTGCCTGAGGAGGTCAGGAGAGCCCCCACTCTCCTGGTTTTTGGCAAATGATGCAAAACTGAATTACTCAAAAAGGCTTTTTACTCAGCTAGGAGGGCTATATTGTAGGGAGGGGATCTCAGATGCTTCACTAATGACTTAGAGACCATAGACTTCACCACTATGTTGCCTTACGTACTATCTGTTGCATTAAGTATGTGCTCCTATGTGCTACCTGTGCTTCAAGCATGATCCTGCTAGGTAGTTGTGTGTCATCTAATGTCAGCCCTAGAATTGCTTATGCTCTGTTTCAGCATTCCTTCAACTCTGTATTGGATTCTTGCTAATGCTATATCTTTGTAAACTTGTGTTTATTTACCCCCGTGGCATTGTTTATGGAAATGTCCTTGATACTGATTGTACTAATCTCACACTATGTAATCTGCCTTGAATCTCAGTAAGAAAGGCGGACTATATATGACATAAATAAAACAGGGCCTGAGGTTGGATGGGACAGAGTGAAGCATAGCCTGCACCATGAGTATTTCTTGACTGGTTCCAGAGCTCCCCATTATTCCCAGGAAGGGGGGCATAAACAGTTTTAAGATCACAGTGTCAACTTGTCATGGCTTCCCTGAAAGGAAACCTAGGAAGTTTTTTGGCAGCATTGAGGAGGCGTTGGGGTCTGCTAACAGGACATCAACATACTGGGGAGAAAAGTTGGGTATAAATGAAGTTAATAAATGTGCAGCTTTCCTCCCTAACAAGCCCCAAAGCTGCTTACAACATCGTTCTCCATCCTCCATTTATCCTCACAACAGCCTTGTGGGATAAGTTAGGCAGTGAGAGAGTGACTGTGGAGATTCATACCTGTTTCTCCCAGATCCTAGTCCAACACACTTACCACTACACCACACTAGCCCTCACTTCTCATTCTACTTCCCTGCTTCCTGGAGGGGAAGTGGCAAGAACCTGCCTGCTTTATAACCAGTTTATCTGGGGAGCGGGGCATGGATCGGCATCCTTCTTGTGGAGAAGGTCCCAGGTTCAACCTGAGACACCTCCAGTTAACGAGTCTCAAGTGGGTGGCGCTGAGAAAAGGCCACTTGCTGCCTGAGGATCTGCCTGCAGCAGGAGACACCCTTGAGCAAAATGGAACCAAAGCCTGGCTCCACATAAGGCCTCTTCATACGTTCAGCTTCCAAAGGGTGGGAGACCCCCTTCAAAATGTTCATATGAAGCATCCTCTGTAAAGCATGTGTATACATGCCACTTCTTTTGTATGCCGTCTTACAGAGACTTGACTGACGACATCTTAAACGCATTGGCTTGCAACCTGAATTTGAAATATGGTTTCAGTTCAGACAAAGGTATCCATTTGGGGAAAGGAGCAACTCTAGGAGGAAGCGTTGCTGGTCTCCGGACCTGAAATTCCCCGGGGGTTACCGTGATCTCCAGACATATGCGGTCAGTTCCCCTGGAGAAAATGGTAGCTTTGGACAGTGGGGCTCCATGGCACCACAGCCCTGCTGAGCTCCCTTCCTTCCCATTGTCCATCCCAGAGCTGGCAACCCTACTAAGGAGGATGCAGTGGGCATCTAGTTCAAGCTTCCCTGCTGCGATACAATTCCAGGTACCCACCAGCCCAACACCTGATTAACTAACACAATATGGATCAGCTGAAAACCCAACCCTGCTACATACGACAACCTCCTTGGTACTTTTGAGCCACCCCCAACTCCTTTTTCAGATGTAAAAGTTCCTCAATCTGCCTGTTGAATTTATGTGGGTCATCTTGAGAAAGGTGGGGTTTTGTTGCCACCCTTATGGCACAGCCCAAGTTTCATCTTCCTGCCATAATTGCCAGGCCACAGAGAAGGATGGTTTTTATTGCAAACCACAACTCTGGGCAAACCATCCAAGAAGGTAATTCTGATGGTTCCATGAATCTTTGGGTCTTGTTGATGCCATCTTACTAACGCTGACATCATGCAGGGGGGGGGGGGGGGAGGAAAAACAATGCCGTAGATAATGGGTGCTGAAAACATGTGTATGCTTTATAGTGAGATCTAAAAACAATAATAAAGAAATGGCAAAGGAAGTCCAAGAATTGACAAAAGATTGGCAAATGTCAGGAAAGCACCTTACACCACTGGAGGATCCAGACCAGCGCTGCATATTCTGATTTGCAGATGCTTTCCTGAAGTCTCAGCTGAGTCTCTCTTCGATGAGTATATTTACATAACCCCCCCCCCCCTGTATTTTTAGCTATTTCCCCAACCCACTCACATGCACCCCAACTTTAGTAGGACCAGACACACCCTCAGCCTAACCTTCCTCACAGGGTGGTTGCGAGGATAAAATGAAGAAAGACTGATTGTAAGCCACTTTGGGGAGAAAGGTGGGATTTGATGAAGCAAGTATATAAATGATTAGGGCCAACTCAACTTTAAACATTTCATACAGGGCACAGTTTTTCCCAGCACAGAAAGTGCACAACCTCAAGCAGAGAGTTTCCTTATAACCAACATAGGAAACTGCCTTATACCTCACTCGATCACAGGCCCACGGGTACTTAAGCAGGCTTTCCCTGCCACGAGGTGCGCGCCATTCCTCTCTTGAACCCCGACCGTCACTCTGCGTGTCTAGTGCAGGCATTAGATATCGCCACGCTTCGCTGCTACGTCTTTGCTTCTCGCCATGACCAGGTACGTATCACCCCGCTTCTTCGATCTCAAGTGGGCTCCCTGCTAATGCAAACGGCTCTATTTTCCTACTCTTTATTTCCTAGCTCTTGTATGTACTTGGATTGTGTGTATTATTGTAGGCATACGCAACACTGCTAGTAAACACATTTTATATACTTATTAGTCATTGCCTCTTTATTGCATGAGTAATCTGGAAG
Organism: Eublepharis macularius; assembly: GCF_028583425.1. Lineage (NCBI taxonomy): Eukaryota > Metazoa > Chordata > Lepidosauria > Squamata > Eublepharidae > Eublepharis > Eublepharis macularius. The sequence goes on along the minus strand of NC_072801.1, from coordinate 62,773,392 downwards.
ATGGACTCTGGTATAGTTGGTTAAGATCCGCATTAATTAAACCCAGACTGCATGCTAATTTTCCCATAAAAGAGCAGTCCTGGAAACAACACTGCTAACCACTTCCCCAATTTACTTTTCTAAAGAGAGGCTGAGTCTGGTATTACTCCCAGGCTCTTCACTAAGAGCAAAACTACAAGTGACGCCTGACACTAGTTGGACACTTGTCAGCTTCCCTCAAGTTTTGATGGGAAATGTAGGTGTCCTGGTCTAGCAGCTTGGCTCTCCGACTGCTGTCCAATGGACTTTTAAACAGTCACTTGTCCAACATTCCGCCAAGCTGCCTACATTTCCCATCAAAACTTGAGGGCAGCTGACAAGTGTCCAACTGTGTCAGGCGTCACTTGTAGTTTGGCTCTCAGTCAGAGAAGCGGGCTGTCACCCAATCGATTTAGATCGGTTTGTACAATTGGCCTTCCCTACCTGCATCACCTCTGCCATTCCTGGATTCAGTTTTAGGATTCAACCACCTGACCACCACTTCCAAGCACCAACTTAGCACCAAGACCAATACTTCTGGTGATTTGGATAAAGAGATGACTAGTTGGGTATCACATGCATATTGGTGACAGCCAACCCTAGTCCTCCAGATGATCTTCTCCAAAGGATGTGCTTGGATATTAAGGAGTATCCATGAAAGGATGAATCCCTGAGGGATACCGCAGGTCATGTTTCACTGATATGATGGCCCATCACCAGCAGCCACCCTTTGAGTTCTGTCAGTCTGATATGAGGGGAACCATTTTAACGCCAAGCCTTTTATTCCTAGGCCTTCCAGATGCTCTGTTAAGATAGTATGGTTGACAGTATCAAAAGCTGCCAACAGGCACAATAAAAATCAACAAGGAGTAGTTCCCCTTGTCAATTTGCAGCCAGATATTGTCCACCGCGGCAATAAGCACAGTTCTCAGTACAAAAAACAGGTCTGAAGGTGGATCGAAGTAGGTCAAGAGAAGATGTCCCCTCTTGACTAACATCTGTTGTCCAGGGCAGAGAAACATCTTTCCCCTACACTCACAACCTACCTTTGTTTTAGCGGGAGATGCCAGGAATAAAAACGACCTTCGGCACATAAGGGAAGATGCTCTGCCATGGATCCACTCCCCCCCCCCTTCCCCAATTATAAAGCAAACAAATTAGCGTAACGTTAGAACAAGAAAACTGCTTGTGCAGTTGTGCATTGGAGCTGCTTTGCACCCAATGACTAGTGCCTCCTCAAACACAATTTCCAGGACTCCTTTCCTTGATACCCCAGGCTCAGCCCATACTCTGCAACGAGCACTGGGTGTCCCCGCAGGGAGACCTGCCCTCCCATTTGAATTGCTTCTGCATGGAGTAGGAACATTGTGATACATTGTCAAGTGCATGGTGTTGCCACTCCTTTAGGCAGGCTAATACAACTACAATTTGTTGAGCTCCTCTCTGCTGGCCAGGAGAGTCAAGAGTCCACATAACACGATCCCAGGGATCTCAGCTTACACCGCAGGAACACCTTTCACCCTGGACAACCAAGCAGCTGGGAATTGCCAGCCTCCAAACAGCAACGCGGAAGCCAGAAGCCTCATGAAGTTCAAAGGGCTTTGGGGATTTATTTTCAGGCGCCAAGAGCTGCCAGGGGTTAAGATTAAGCTGAGAAGCACCAGATAAGGGGCAGCTGAGAGGCCACCCTCTTGTCGTGGGCATCTGAAAGCTTCTCCTTCACCCTCCCATTAAGGAGGAGAGCAATTGGACAAATCACGAGTGGTAGGGGAAGGACAGGCACTGAACGACTTATATTAAAATGTTTCATAGGCGACTTTTCTGCAATAGAAACAGACCATTGGTCATGGCTGGGCAGCCAGACCTCAAAACAAGTGAGCTGCTACTAGATCTATGCAAGTGAGTCCTACTAAGGAAGCCGCTGCCGCCACCAGGCAAGAAAGTTCCCCCGAAAGCTACTTTCCACCCTCTGCACAGCCCATCCCCCTGCCTGAAAAGGCCCTACTACCTCATGCTGTGCATCTTTCCCTGAAGCATCAGGAACTGGAATTTGGAATTTGTGCCTGCAAAAACTGTATGGGAGCGTTTGGACAGTCTAGGAGGTCGAATTTTCAGTATCTGGCCGGGAGATGCATACACAATAGGCAGCAGAACTCTTTGTTTGTCTTACTGTATCATAATTTTGGGTTGTTGATCTTTTGTTGGGGGGGGGGCGGGAGGCAGTACACTTTTTGCAGATTCTGCTTTGCAGAAGAAAACCAGGATACAAATAATGAATTTAAGTAAATAAAATAAAGCTTTGAAACTTGTTCTAAGGGGGAGGAACAGAGAGCACATTGGACTTTGACTGGAGGACACCAAGGCTGCATTCAGATGTCACAAACAAATCTCCATTGCTTCAGGGCAGGCATGAACAATTGCCATGCTGGGGAACTTCCTCCCTTCCCTCCCACCCCCTGGCTCAGAGGCAGAAGGTGGAAACCTTTTTCAACTAACTGCCATTAGTATCCAATCCGAATGCTGGCTGCCTGGACTCATTAGGGACCGCTTCCTTCCCAGATAAAGAGGTTCTCAACCTGCGCTCAGCCATTGCAAACAACCTCACAGTGCCACCCCAAGCAGAGGCTTAGAAGGGCATCACTCTGCCGGTTACCAGGAAGGAAATGAACCCCTAGTTTGTCCAGGCACCCAGAACTGGACCTCGTGACTAACTAGAATGAGTTAGGCAGGGAGCAAAGAAGCTGGGCAATGAACCAGGTTCACGTCTAAACTTGAGATTCGCTTGTGCTATCTTGATACAGGTCAAGCTGCAAATTCCTTCTCACTCAGGGACGGCCCAAAATGACTTCCGTCCTGCGAATCTAAGTTTTGCTCTCCTTACCCTTTACTCTAGGGACACGCTAAGGAGCGTAACAACAGCACCTTCGCAACTGAGAACCAACCAGCACACTATTGTCCCATTTTCAGCTTCCTTCCCTTTGACAATCCTGTCTGGGCAGCCAAGGGAGACTGGAAGGCGTTTGTTCCATCTTTGACAACACCAGCAATATTGTCCGATTTAGGAGCGGTTCCTGTGATTCAGAGTTGCAGCTGTTCAACCTACCCTACATCACAGGTTTGTTGTAAGCATCAGAACAGGATAAGCCCTAGACTCTATCATTGAGAACAATCAATTAGTAGATATATGGAGACACTTGCATCAAAATGAAAAAAAAACTGTATTTTTCGGCACGCTTCAGAGTCTATACTAGAATAGACTACATTTTAATCTCAGATTCACTTGTTGGGGAAGTTGTTGATTCAGATATTGAACCAATCTCAATCTCAGACCATGCACCTATTAATATTACTATTAATCTTGGTAATGCAAAGCAAGTTCTGAAAATGTGGTGCTTACCAAAAACATTACTCACCACACAATCGGCTTCTAAAGAAACTGAAAAAGCATTAGAGACTACAATAGCTGACAATTCAACTGATGATGTCGAAGCCCATATTTTATGGGACACCATTAAGGTTGTAATTAGAGGACATGCTATTGCTCCATCGGCCCAGATTAACAAACAAAGAAACGCTCAAAAACTGGAACTACTTAAAACTATCAAATCTCTTGAAGAACGGCACCAAAAAACAGGAAGTAAAAAAAAATCTATCATAAACTAACAATACAATGTAAAATACCAGATTCTCTAGAAATTAATACAGTTCAAAAGAATACGTTATACACCAAACAAAGATTTTGGTTCAACTCACCTAAAATGTTGAAAATGCTAGCGCATAACAGGATATGAAATTCCTCGGGCACCAGAAATTATCCTGTTAGATCAATGGGATAACTGGCAGACCCATATTCCCATATTAAGGAGAAACCTAATAACCACCTTACTGGTGGCTGCAAAGAGTGCAATAGCCACACTTTGGAAATCTAAGGCTACCCCCTCAGTTGACCACTGGCAACAAAAAAATCGGGACCCTTATATATCGGAAAAGTTGTATGATAAAATCTATCAAGCAGAACACTTCCCAAGAACAACTAATTTTATGGAGAAATGGTTTCCATTTTTTGAATATCTGGAATATAACAGCTCTGTACCCGGCCTAAAAAATTTTCATACATATGCAAATATATAAAATATCTCTTCGTTTCATAGAGTATCTGGTGTACTTTGTAAGAATTCCCTCTCTTTACTAGATCAATTATAATTCCTTATACTGTAATAAGCATTACTTGGTATAATTACTACTCATTATTAACATAGACTTCTTGTGAGTTATAAATCTTTGTATATTTGTTACTTATTACTTGCTTTGACTTTGTGTTTTTAAATTTGTGTGCTTATTGTTTAACAGTTTACAGTTGTGTTTTACAGTTTTAATAAAATTTTATTTAAAAAAAAAAAGAACAGGATAAGCCCCCCTCCCCCTTGAAACTGCCCCAAGCTCCTTGGAAGGCAATAGCAATAATTAAAATCGAAAGGGCCAGCAGCTGGAGTTGTTGGGCTTGGGTCAGTACCAGGCGTGTCACCACCAGCAGGCCCACTTAACCTAGATGCACCAAACGATTGTCTCATGTTCTACACAAAGAAGAACTGGTGGCGTTGCTGGAGCAGTAGAGCCAGTTTGGTGTAGTGGTTAAGAGCGGCAAGACTCTAATCTGGAGAACTGAGTTTGATTCCCCGCTTCTCTGCTTGAAGACAGCCGGATGACCTTGGGTCGGTCACAGGTCTTCCAGAGTTCTCTCAACCCCACCTACCTCATGGGGTGATTGTCACAAGGATAATAATAACACACTTTGTAAACAGAGTGAGCACTAAGTTGCCCTGAAGGGCAGTATATAAATTGAACATTATTATGTTATTATCCTTCGCTGCTCTTGGGGTTCTGACAGATGCCTGGCTTAGCCTTCCTCCGGTGCTGGGCCTTGCTTGGATGTACAACTGCTAAGGCCTGAAAAGAAATGCCAGAAACATTTGGGAAAAACATCCCCCCTCCCTGGACTTTTCTTCATTTTCCATTAGAAAATTCTGGGAAGCACTGGAAAAAATAACTTTTATGAAATATATATATTTTTTGAAATGCTTTTTAAGGCAAGGTAAGGGTAGAGCACAATCATCTTTATGTAAAATAATCTATATCATTAAACAATAGCAATTCCTATGCATACCATAAATAACAAGATTTTCAAGGCTGTGTTGTTTAAATGTGCATAATTCTGGCAACATTTATGTAATAAGGTGGATGATAATAAATAGTTCAATGTTACAAAATTTAACTTAATGTCCAAATATGCTACTAATCCTGTCTCTTGTGACTGTATAAGACTGTTTCACTCCAGCTAAAGTGCAAACTGCACTTCTGTCTCGATCACTGGGCATATTAGTTTTGCTTCTGAAAAATGAAAGCATTCACATTTTTTAATTCCATAAACATGCCGATTACTACAACATTATACATGCTAACTAAAGTGCAACTTATGCATATAGGTTGCCAATCCAGCAAAACAAGTTCAGCTTTGATAGGAAACTACTGCGTGGTTTCAGCCCCACCCCCTGCCCAAGTTTCCATTTTCTTTCCAGGGGAGGGGGACAGAAAAAAACCCCACCACCTCCCTGCTTTAAAATTTAAAGAAATTTTACAACACTGCTTCGGTGCAGAAAGCTCACCTAGTTGTCTGGGACTAGTCACTCTGTCTCCACCTAACTAACTCCACAAAACTGTCATACGACTAAACCGAGGTTCTTCAGGGACAAGCTGTGGAAACAAGCCTAACCAAGCTGTTTCCCCTACAAACTGGAAAATTCATCTGCTCGCTAAAAACATTATAAATCTGCACTGGTTATCACAGTACATTTTTGTTTGATAGTCTAACATGTTCCGAACATCAAGTTCAGCACTCGTTCTCCAATAGTTACAACAACCAGCTCATGAATGAGATGAATGTGCGCTGAGCCAGCCGAACAGAATCACAGAGCCAGAAGGGAGTCAGAGAACAATTGCGCCTGCTTGCTGAATTTAGATAAAAGTAGAATCTGTAGCAGCAGCATTTACACAGGGCACCCCACATACATGGTTTCTTTCTAGACCACCTTGCTTGGAATGGATTAAAGGGCAGAGCCAAGAAGGTGGGACTGGACAATTAGGTCACGGGCTGCTGCAAGGCTCCATCTGGTTTCCCCATGTGCAAAAAGCAGCTGGGCAAAATCTCTAGAGATTTGTCACAAGAGTTCATCAATATGCTGATGGTATCTCCCCCTCTCTTCCCGCCCCACCTTCCTCCATCTTAATCTGGAGGAGCAACTGAAGTTCTGGACCAGTACCTTGGGTCAGGGATGGACTGGATGAATTCCAATACAATGTATCCAGACTTGAGGTCTGCTGGTTATAGAGGTGCCTGATTGGGGTTTAGGTGTTCCTCCCAGGCTTGGACAAGATGAATAATGCTCCCAGATCATAAGCTACACCCGGTGGTGGCAGTGAGTGGCCAGGGGGTACCTTTTGTGAGCTGCTGCTGGCAGTTTACCAACTCCCTCGATAGGAACATCTGGCTAAAATCACTCAAGCTCAGGTTAGCTTCATTTTGGACAACTGCAATGTGCTCTACATGATGGGACTGATCTAAAATGTGGCTGTCCAGCAGGGAACTTGGAACTCTGGTGCTGCAACATCTACCATATTGGCTGCTAGTAGATTTCCAGGTCCAGTTCTAGGTGCTGGTTTTGACCTTTCAAGCATCTAAGAGCTTGGGGCCGGAACACCTTAAAGCTTACCTTTTCCAATATGAGCCCTCACGTGCACACAGGTTGTCTTCAGAGGCCTAGCCTCAAAGGCCTGCATCTTCTGATGTGTGGTGGTCGGCAACATAAGACAGGGCCTTTTTAGTGACAGCTCCCAGGACATGGAATGCCCACCCCATTGAGGGAGGTTTGTGTGGCTCCCTTGTGTCAGTGTCCAGGAAGCAGATGAAAGACTGGTCTCCTGGTTGGTCTGGATGGATTTTTCTTCCAGAATTAAAAACAGCTAAAACAGAGAATAATCTATCTAGTGCAGGCTGATTCTGCCTTTTCACCAAGGAGCTCAGGGAGAGGGGCATTCATGGCTCTCCCCTTTCCATTTTTTCTCTCTCAACAACCCTGTGAGGTAGGTTAGGCTGTCAGCACATGACTGGCTCAAGCTCACCCAGTGAGCTTCATATCGGTGGGGATTTGGGCCCATAGCTCCCAGATCCTAGAACGATGCTGTAACCACCATACAACACTGAGTCACAATGCAGGAACTGTCTTGGCCTCTTCTGACGAAGATTCAGAATATAAATATTAATTAAATAACCAATGACCATTTTGTTTGAGCAGGCCTAATTATAGTTTAGTGGTGTCATTTTTGTAGCTCTGAGATGTGATTTTCTTTTAACTGGTAAATGGCCCAGGCGATTCATAAAAATTTCAGTATCTATATTAATTATATTAATATATATTTTAATAAAAATAAACGCTCCGTGTTCTTTCCAACCAACTTGAAAAGTAGATTTGTATGATGAATCTCCCTGTTACCACCAGTTGCCCTTTTGCGGTTCCGCTGGTACAAGCCAGACAGTGACCTGAATTGGAGACAAATATCCTAAACACAAATCTGCTACAACCTGCACACACAGCAGGGAAATGAACTGTGGTTAAGAGGAGCCTGCTGCTATACCACCACAAGGCCTGTCGTGTTTGGCAGGTTGGGGAGCGAGGCAAGCAAAGTGGCAGCCCTTCCGTCTCTCTGCTCCATTCCTTTATTTCTCTTCTGCTGTTCCCCACCCTGCAGGTTGAAGCATTTTATTTTTCCCACTCAAGGATGCAAGCCAGCCAGTCATTGCTAGTGGAAAAAGTGATGGCATAACAGGCCATGAGGCCTAAACCTACCTCACTGTCCCTGTTGATCCTGGTGCCCAGAGAGGGAAACATATTTTGCCTCCTGTTTAATCTATCTCCACTTGTCACCTGATCCACAACTCAAAGGGAGTGATTGAGAACTACCTTGTATCTGCTTAATACTGCCCTGGGATTCTGATCCTTGTAAGATTGCCAGGTCACCTGGAGTCCAACCCTGGGGATGGGGGTGGTGGTCATGAAGGGGTGAGGGGGGCACACGGGGCGGGGGGCTTACCTGGTGCTCATGTGCTCCGGAGCTCTTCCTTGTTGCACCAAGAAGGCACCTGTGGGAGGCTCATTTGATCAAAATCGGGCCCCAGCACTCTGGTGCTCCTAGGCCCATTCCCTGCACTCCCCCCCCCTCCCACCAGCCAGGTGAATGGTAGCAGGAGACAGAGACTGGGAGCGGAGGATCTCCCGCTTCGACCAGGTGAGTGGTAACTTTAGTTCCTTGGTTATACAAGACCATAACAGAATGAAGGAAGCACTCGACCAACAGAGGCACCTGGAAGGCCCATGATCATCTTGCAATCTCCCATAGATGACACATTCTTGTAAAAGGAGGAGGGAAAGAACAGAAATAGATTCTTGTTCCTTTAAACCAGAGGCAAAAGCCAAGATACTAGGATTCAAGGGTGGAAGATGTGGCAGCTCCAGCTCCCAGACAAGGAAAGCCAGCCCTACCACCAGACAGTGACTATCTAAGATGTGTAGACATAATATTAAAACAGGATCCACAATGGATCTTTCTCCCATGGGCTGAGTCTGGCTTCCTCCCACTTCCATAATTCCCGGGCATCCATACCAAGGAACCAAAGAGGGGCTCAATAATTAATCATGCCCTCCTTCCCATGCTTCCAGAAAGGCGTCCACCTCTTTTTATAAATAATAAAAAGCACCATGTATGTTTATTCATTCAAATGGTCATTCTTCATTCCCTCCAACTCCTTTTTTTAAAGCACATAATTAATTGTTCTGGGGATGGCAGAAAGGGAGAGGTGGGTTTGAGAAGTTACCTGCGGTAGGAATTAACAGTACAGAAGTTTCTGCCACAAATTGGTAGAACTGGTTTTCCGTGAGCCTGACCTGAGAGACATACTGGTTTCTTTGAACTGATTCTGCCAAGTGTGCTTCCAGAGAGAGACCTTGCCATGCTGGTAATACAAGTTCACACCCTAAACAGCTTTTCCCAAAAGCAAAAGCTGCAACTAAGGCAAAATGCTGCGAAACCATTGGTGCCAGTCGCTCATGTGCAATTCCACTACTGAACTGCAAAACAGGTGAAAATGTATTTTAAATGTGTAATTCACGTAGTGAGTTCAGAAAGTAGGGAAAGTCAAGACTTCAGGAGCTCTACCGTGTGGGCTTGGTAGTTAAGAAAAGGGACGCAGGGCTCCTGTAAGCCCCAAGACGGGAGGCAGGTGCAGAGAGGAAGGGAGTTTCATGACAGTCTAGACAGAGGTAAGACAGAAGCAGTGATGGCTCCCTCCACACCCTGATCTAAATCTTTATCTCATAGGCAGGTAGCTCAGTTTGCATTACACATTGCTAGCTAAAACAAAGAACGGGGCACAGGCTGTCCAGTGACCCTTCGCTCCTTTGGGCAACAGCATTGCACCACTTACCAGGCTCCGAGAGCCAAGGCTCCATAAATCAAGACTAGGAGCTAGTTCATTACAGAAGAGGCAGAAATGGGAGCCATTGTTTCTTGGCTTATAGGAAGGAGAGTGTTAGGGCAGATCTACACATTTGGCTAAATCACATGGTAGAGTCTGCTGGGGACCATACCATTGTAGAGAGCAAGTGGGGCAAGGGGAAGGAAATTACAGTTTTGGAACAGCAGGATTTGAGACCAGTGGCACCTTAAGAGACCAACAAGATTTTCAGGGTGAAAGCTTTCAAGAGTCAGAGCTCCCTTCTTCAGACACAAATAGGAATGGAGATCTCTGAGCCTTTATATCCCAAGTTGGATGAGGTGTTACAAAGGAGAAATCAGGGTGCAAAGGTACAATGCAGCTTGGTTAGATGGGAGGGGTGTAGCAAAGGAAGGATATAAAGGTACAATGTAGCTAGATTAAAGCAGGAATTAGCATCTGTAGTGAGATGAGAATCTTAAAAATTTCTGTTCAGATCCAGGGGAGTTCATTGTTCTGAATTTGTGAATGAACTCCATTTCAGCAATCTCAAGTCAGTCCCTATGCAAAAGAATAAATATACATAAATCTGACATTAGAAATCACAACGCTCAAAAAAACAGTGGGAGAACATTTTAATCTTCCAGGATATTCCATTGCTGACCTAATAGTGGCTGTTCTCAGAGAAACTTCAGGGGGAGATTGCTGAAATGGAGTTCCTTCAAAATTCAGAACAACGGAACCCCCTTCCCCAATTCTGCCCTGGGTTTAGGATTCTTACTACAGATGCTAATTTCTGCTCTAATCAAGCTGCATTGTGCCATTACACCTTTACATCGTGATAGCTTCCTTTGTTACACCCCTCCCATCTAATCAATCAGTGTACCTTTAAACTGTGTTCCTTATGCCTTCCCTCTTTGGCAGGGATATAAAGGCTCAAGGATCTCCATCCCAAGTGTCTGAAGATGGGAGTTTTGGCTCTCGAAAGCTTACACCCTAAAAATTTTGTTGGTCTCCAAAGTGCCACTGGATTCTCCTATTAAAAAGGCTTTTACATGTAGAAATCTAGCAGACTAGGGGGAAACAACCTAGCCTAGAACCTTTTCTCCCTGATGTGCTAGTTTACCACATGCAAGGAGGGTTTTAAGTACTGAACCAGTCCAAAATGAAATAATCCACCATCAGACTGAAGCAATACAGTCTAGGAAGGACTCTACAATTTTCAAGCAGCCTGCACTCATAGTTCCGCTGATCAAGGAGCCCAATAAACCAAGGATTAGATAAGGCATAGATAGAGCATGTTTACCTGTCTTGCTCGAGATGGGAATCCCCAGTACCAGGCATTTGATGGCAGCTGCCCATTTCTCTGCTATCTCTTGGTTATCTGCATAACATTCCATGTCATCAACCTGAAAGGTCCTCGCAGCTCGTTGCCGTACCCGGCCAGAGCCCACTGCCACTTTCCGTTTTTTCAGCGGGTAGGTATAGATGCAGAAGTAAGCTGACTGGTCAGCAAGCGTATGACTGCGCAGTGTATGACACCCGACCACATCTACCAGGCGCACCACCATCCGGTGATCTGAGTCCGGCTTGGGCACCAGACGCTGGATGTGCAATTCTGTCCATGTGAGGCTGAGGGCATACCGGGTCCCTTTGGAGGGATAGGCCCCAAATTCCCCGTGCAGCAGAGTTTCGGAGCCTTCCTGACACACCTCCAGTGCCAAACTCATCTCGCCAAGGAGACCCAGCTTTGCGGTTTAGTAGTCTGCTTTCTAAAGTGTCCCTTGAACAGCACGTTCCAACACAGCACAACTTGTCCTCTCTCTTCACGTCTCTCCTAGGGCTCTAGATTTGAAGAGCAGGATTTAAAATCTTTTCATTTCCACATATTTCCCTTAAGCCACTAAATGACTGGTACAATGGTTTAACCAAGAAGTTTCCTCCGCAGCAGAAACATCACAGGCATTCCCCAGTCTTCTCGTTTTCTTCATTCATTAAGGCCCCTGTATCAGAAAACCAAACAGGTTTCAAGAAGAGAAACAAAACTCTGACTTCTTCTTTCACCTCACTTTTCACTATGGAAAAATATTTGGCTGGTTGAGATTTAAAGCCCACAAGAATGAAAACCAACCTGCCTGACCGTCTAGAGATTTGGAACAATAAGCAAGAAAGGAGTAAGCTGTTAGCCAATAGAGAGCAGAAGAATGAGATAAAAGCTTTCATAGATCAGATTCCAAACTCCTTCATAAAACAGGTGTCCCTTCAGATCTAGAGCCAGAAGATCTTGTTTTCAGCAAAGCAATTTCACCCTCAGGCAAAGAGTTTAAACATTTACCCAAGAACCCTTCCAGAGTACAAGACACTCATCAAACTCGAGTGACTCACAGAACCTACCCCACAACCCCCCATCTGCTTTACAAGATCGGACAGAAACGCTTTCCCCTAGCCTAGGGGTCAAAAAAGGGGAGAGGAAACCTGAGCTCAAAATAGAACAAAGTATGCTGAGGACTCATCCATTCAGGTGATGCAGCAGTGGAAAGAGAAGAAGAAAACCGGAGCAAAGGCTGGTGTTTCAGTCATAGGTCCCACACTTGCATCAAGAATATATATATATATATATATATATATATATATATATATTTGCTTCTGCTACAACACCTCCAAGGCTTAAAAACAGCTTAGACTTTATCTCAAGTTCACAGGGTTGCCAGCATCCAGGTGGGGACTGGGGATCTCTTGGAATTACAACACACCTCCAGACTACAGAGATCAGTTTCCCCAGAGAAAATGACAGTTTTGAAGAGTGAAATCTATAGCTGACCTCCTGGTTCCTCCCCTCCCCAAAATTTGCCCTCCCCTGGCTTCAAACCCCACAAACTCCAGGATTTCCCCAACCCAGAGCTGGCAACCCTAGTCCATCTAACACAGCAGTGATTATGAGGGGAGGGGATCCTCTTAAATAATTCCACACCCCACTTTCATACATTAAAGGGGAAAGAGGCTTATCCTTTCTGGAAAAATAATAGAGCTAGGGATGAGGAGAGGGAGAGGTTAAAAAGATTTTTTTTAAAAAAAATACCCAACTCACCCCTCACCAGGCACCTTTTGTCCAAAGCATACAAGAGAAGGAATGGGGATGGGGAAAGAAGAAAACAGCCTCCTACTGACTTGCTAATACCTCCTCACACCTGCTACCTTATGAGCTCTCTCCTTAGCGCTTCTCCCCTCCCTCCCTGCAGCCTCCTCCCTCACTCCTGCCTCTTTCCCCCTCCCTTCCTTTCAGCTCCGCTCGCTCCACCGTCTTTCTAATTCTAAACCGGGAAGTGTTCTATTTTCTACCTGGAGGGGGAGGAATGGGGAGGACAAAAGGGGGCGAGGCAGGGTTCCGACCAGCCTATCCCCAAAGCGGCCAGGTCCTACGCTAACCCAATCGGAAATCTTATCCCTAGCCACTTTCCAGACTTAAAGGCAGACCTTGGATATTGGAGGCCGCCATCTTTGGCGCGGGCAAATTTGCAGGGAAGCAAAACAGCGGCCATGTTAGCTAAGGGAGAGGGTAGGAAAGCCGACCTCTAGTAAACAGCTATGTAGTATATGGAAGGATGCGTATCCAGACAAGACATACTTCATTTAAGGAGATGGTTTTTATTAAGAGGAAGGGGCTTTTCCCCTCATAGTGGTCAGGGATTGCTGGCTGTAGGCAAGGTCAAAGCAGAAAGAGACCATTTCTCCCTCGAAAGCAAACAGCGGCCATCTTTAGTAGGGGAAAAGAAGGTCAGGTACGTCCCAGAAATCAATGTGAAATGAAGGCGTGGTAGCCATGTTGAACTCGGGCGAGAGTTTCCCTTTCAGTGGAATGAATGAGGTCTCCATCTTAAGTAAGGGAAAATAGGGAAGTGGACTCTCACAAGGTCCTCGTGCGGCCATTTTGGATATGGTAGCTATGTGGAACTTGAAAAGCCCTCATCAGAGTAAAAGACTGCAGCAGACATTTTTGTTATGGTCAGACAGGCTTTCATTGGTTGATTGGCTGCTTCTTTCCACAGTAACTGCCGTGAGCAAATGATGTGGCAAACAGTTTTAGATATGGGTAGACTGGTTAGTGTTTGCTGTGTATAATCCAAAAACAATACACTTAGTATTTTAGAGCACATGCGCTTCCTCTGTGGGAGCCCCCACCTTATGGAATGGCCTGTCTGAGGAGGTCAGGAAAGCTCCTCGCTTTCTGCATACTATGCAAAACTGAATTATTCAGGAGGGCTTTTACCCAGATTATAGGGCTATATGGAAATTAGTTATGCATTGTTTCAGAAAGATTCATCTGTATACTTGACTTTATGCTTGTTTTCAAATTTTATGCTACTCTACCCTATTGTATCTGTTTACTGAATGTCCAACTTGTGGTTCATTACTGTACTTTGCTCAGTTAATGTCATAGTTGTTGATAATGTTGTATTTCACTTGCACTGTGTAGTCCACCTTGGATCTCAGTGAGAAAGGTGGGCTGCAAATAAAATAGCAACACACCGTACCTCTAGGTCTGCTTACAAAACTAGCAACCTATACTCTGCTGTTCTTTAATCTGTTTGGTTTTGAAATGTCTATAGCATTGTTCAGTTTACTAACAGTGCTATCCTAAACAGGGACACATCCTCCTAAAACCAGTGACTTCCAATATACTTCAAAGGGTGTAACTCTGTTTAGGATGCCACCATAAATCCTTTATCTCGAAGCAGGACACGTCTACATTCAGATGAATCCTAGCTTTAGCTCTGAGCTGCTTATGGCTTCAGTATAACAAGCCTCATGCTGCTATCCTCTGCACACCTACTGGTGAATACAACGGGAATTGCTTTTGAGCAAACTTTGCGTGGGGTTACCACATTTGCTGCCACTGGAAACATGGGTTCTCTTGCCATACTCTGTTTTCAAGATGATGACAGAATGATTTAAGGCAATCTTGACACATGGGAAAAGTTCTCACAGTTCATTTTCCTGAAAGATCTATATCTCCTATAACTCCATTTGTTTATGGGTATGGCCTGTTTTCATCTTGAGAACCACCTGTCACATGCTGCATAATATTCACAATGCAGCATAAATTGATTTCAATGGATTTGGACTAGAGTAATTTTTTCGTAGGATTATATGGTAAAGCTGTCAGCCAGTTTTGAAGTTTCTAGCTTTATTTTCTAACAAGTTATGATAAAGGGAGTTTCGACTCTCGAAAGCTCATAACCTGGACATCTAGTTGATCTCTCAGGTGCTACTGGACTCGCTCTTTTACTGCAGACCAACAGGGGCTACCCCACCTGAAACTATCCACGAAGATCCAGAGGAGTTAGCCGTGTTAGTCTGCAGTAGCAAAATAGAAAAGAGTCCAGTAGCACCTTTAAGACTAACCAACTACTGTAGCATACGCTTTCAAGAAACACAGTTCTCTTCGTCAGATGCATGGTTCTCGAAAGCTTATGCTACAGTAAAGTTGGTTAGTCTTAAAGGTGCTACTGGACTCTTTTTTATTTTTATCCACAAAGAGACATATATATCCTTTTACTGGTGGTGGAGAGTGCCCTTAAGGCATAGCTGACTTAGGGCGACCCCTAGAGGGATTTTCAAGGCAAGAAACTAACAGAGGTGCTTTAGCATTGCCTGCCTCTGCAACCCTGGTCTTCTTTGGAGGATTCCTATCCAATTACTAACTAAGGCTAACCCTGCTTAGCCCCTAAGATTTGACGAGATCAGGCTCATCTGAAAGACTGATGTGTAGATATCTCACATGTCTAATAAGAAGATTTATTAGTCTAACCTAAAATAGCCTAAACAGCCTAAAAATACAACGATGCCGTCCGCAAAGTCACCGACACTCTAGGATTTGTCTGTAAAGTTCGAAATCCACCTCCGCCCTTGTGATTACCATAGAGAGCAAAAGCCCCGCTCTTTCCGCTTTCTTTCCCACAATTCCGCGCGCGTTTTCTGTCTCTTCCTTTTCTTCCTTCCAGGCGCCGCTGACGCCGCCATGGTGAGTTTGGAGAGTGGTGGGATGGGAATCGGTCGCAATCCTCTACGGGGAGGCGGCGCGGGTCGGGCGTGGTGCCGCGATGGGGCAGAGAAGGGTCTGGCGAACCGAGGGACCCCGAAATTGGCGGATGTGTCCTGGAGTTGGGGAGGTCCGGAGGGCCTGGAGAAAAGGGCCTGTTTCGGGTAGGCTGGAGTTTGGGCCTAGCCGCCTTGCAAGGCTGGACTAGGGGTGGGCTCTGGTTTGGAGAAGGAGCTGCTTAAAGGCAGGCCAGAGGAAAGGTTATAACCCCCTCCTGTTAGACACATAATAGAGACTCCACAAGCTGCTAATAAATGAGAAGTATTCAGTATCTCGTAGCAGTAGGTGTAACTATGGAGAGAGAAAGAGAGATGCAACAGCTTAATGCTTTGCAAAGTGACTGCAGTCTAAGCCTCTTTAAATAAGTAGGGTTGGACTGTAAAGTTACTTTGTGTAATAAGACTTCCCTGCATAAGAGTCTCTGGAGAAAGGCGTTTAAAAGCAGGAGGTGGGATGTCTTTATGGAGAGTGGCACTGTGGCTGAAAATATACAGTATTGGTGAAAAGAAAAAAACGGAGGGAAGGAGGGTAGGTTTACATGTATCCTCTGTAAATATGAGAGAGGAGCATGCCCTAAACACACCATTGGGAATGAGAAAAGTGTCTGTAAGTCTTGTGTACGAGCTACGTAGGGCGATGAGCACAGGATAGTGGTTGACAGGTACATGCTTATTTAGTTCATTTACATTTCACCATTTTTCCTAAAGCAGCTTGTATTGTTCTCCCCTTCGTCTTATCCTCAGCAGCCCTGTGAGGTAGGCCAGGTGGGGATTCAAACCAGAGCTTTCCAGAGCTTTGTGTGACACTGAACACTACACCAAGAGTGTGTGTGTATGGGGGGGGGGGTGAAGTTTGACATGTTAGTGTTTATATTGGGGGGCTTTTAATCAAGATAAAGGAAAATGGGGAACCCCTCAGTAAACAGTATGCTTTAGCATTTGTTGTTTTTAATATTAAAGCACCCTTTTGTTTGCTGATGATAATTTTCTTAACATGGTTTTAGCTCTAGGTTTTGTGATAGTTTGAATTGGCTGTTCTTCTTTTATATATTTTGTTGAGGGCCTGTCCACTTTGCTTTTTGCTTTGCTGTTCCTTGTAATTACAGAATTGTTTTCTTTCCTCTTTTGCCTGAGCTTTTGACGAAGGACAGTGTAGGATATCTTGGTGTGCTTTTTGGTAATGACATGTATGGAACTCTCAGGATATTTAGTGCTCTGTAGCTTCCCCCATGATCCCTCTGTAAGGGGGAACCATTTGTCTTTTTCTGTGGGTGAGATGATAGGTCTGAGAAGTAGATTTCAGTGGCTGCATCGCTGGAATGTGGTAGGGTATGTGGGCTGTTTGGGGGTTTTGGTGATCCTTTTGAAGTAGGTACCTGGTGCTGTCTATTTACTTGCTGATTCAGAGAGTCCTGTTGCTGGCACATAAGTGGAATCCGCTGAGGATCTGATTGGAGAAGCCTGTAATTTTTACCTCCTGATTTCACCTATTTATATAAGGCATTCTTATGCTAGTATAGTGTGATATTAATCAGGTGTAAACAAGCAGACCCCTTTCCGTATCCTTCAAGAACAATGTGTGTAATATATGAAATATCTGAAAAATGGCATATTTCTTCAATTAAAATAGTGATACTGTCTAAAGCTCAGGACAGTTTAGAGCAATAAACAATAAAATACCAGGTCCAGAAGTGACTGGCACTTTCTCTCTGACAAATATTTCTCTTTTTGCGGTACCAGGGAGTCGACATTCGCCACAATAAGGACCGAAAGGTTCGGCGCAAAGAGCCCAAGAGTCAAGATATTTACCTTCGTCTCCTGGTCAAGGTGAGAACCAGGGCAAAGCTATGAGGGTTCAGAATTGGCCAGAATTTCTGACTAACATACCAAGAAGCCTTTTTGCCTCCCTGTCCCCCATCCTGCTTTCAGCTATACTTATTTTTGGAGGAGGACAAGCTACGATCCTTAGGAGCTCTTGAAAGAAACCTAAATTTTATAGAATTTGGAGGGGAAAGAGTGGGAGACAGAATATCTAGTAGGTTGTATTTGGGAGGTTGTGGTCTGCTGGAAGCTGGTTTGTGGACTTACCGGGGAAATGAAGGCAATCTAAATGGTTTTAATTGAGAAAAGGGGCTGTCTAGTGGGACTCACAAGGAAACTAAAGGTCCTGTGTTGCTGACTCAGCTTTACAGATTTCTTGCTCGACGGACAAATGCAAAATTCAACAAAGTGATCCTCAAACGTCTCTTTATGAGCCGCACCAATCGGCCTCCACTGTCCATATCCCGCTTGGTGAGTGCAAGTGCTGCTCTTCACACTCCCGTCCGTTTCTTCATCTCTCTCCCTCAGTTTCAAAGGTGCTCATTGTTTCTGATCCTTGGAAGCCTTGGGCTCCAGGAATTATTCTCAGAAATCTGTAATTGACCCTCGCAAGTTGAAGAATAATCAGAGACCCCCTCCAGGTGTAACTGAGATGGTTGAGACCATAAACAGGCTTTAACAATGAAGCAAGGCAGAAAGGGAAGACAGACCATGAGAAGGTCAAAGAAATAGTAGCACACCTCTCTCCTGACTCCAGATTCTGCTGGGATGATAAGACGTTCACCAGGCCACAACTGTACAACTAGGTAGACATGCAGTTGGTCACAGCACATGGATTTGGGTGGGAGGACTCCCTGTCTCTCCTATTGGGCCCATCAGTATAAGCGCAATTTCTGGGTGGGTGGTTGTAAGTGCGTGTGACGGCACTCACTTCTCATAAGTGCAGCAGCGTATCTGCTGAGCAGTACAGGTGTCCTGACTGATTGTTCTTATGCCTCCCTCTCCAGATCCGAAAGATGAAACTCCCAGGTCGGGATAACAAAACTGCTGTGGTGGTGGGTACAGTGACAGATGATGTTCGCATCCAGGAAATCCCCAAATTGAAGGTAATCTGAGCATTGGGGAACAGTTGACATGTGAGAGAGGAGTGTTGACTTAGAGGGAGGGGGCATGCCATCTTAGGCTTCATAAACTAATGCTGGGCCAATGGCAGAACTCAGAGCTATAGCACATATCAGGCACGATCTCATAAGGATCTTCTTGGTGGCAGTGAAAACTGCAATAGCTTCAGAGTGGAAATCACAGAAACCTCCGACGCTAGCAAATTAAGTTATGGGACCACTACATTATACAGAAAATCACAGGTGGCCTCCTTCAAGCTGAAATAAACTCCAGAACAATGGTGTTTACAGAAAAATGGATCCCCTTCATTGAACATATAACTTACAAAAATCCAGTGTGCCAAACCATGATGTAATGCAAATTTCAAATCTATGAACACTCATGGCTATACATCCTTAGTCAGACCTTGCATAACACCAAATGACAACTTATTCAATCATTTGGTTCATCATAATACATCTTATTCTCCTGAACAATCAACAACAAAATAAAGGTTTCAATCTCGTGTAGCATCGAAAGAATCCAAGCAGCTAACCTAAGTTATTGACTCAACAGACATATAACATAGGAATGTCAGTATTGTACCTTGCAGCAGCTGGTTTTATTGTTATCTTTAATGTTAGTGTTGTTTATCTTTGATGTTATTGTTTATAAGAAATTAAAATCAATTTCAATAAATGTTTTAAAATTTAAAAAACTAATGCTGGGATAGGTATCAAAGCACATAATGTGCATGTGATTGTGGAGTGGCTGGTTGCACGTTGTATCTATTTAGTGGCAGGGTTTTTTTTTAGAAGTTTAATTTTATTTTTTCAACTCGTACAAATACAGGAGTAAAATCAGCTGTTTCGATATACGCTAATAGTGTTAGTAACATGGATCTTTTGATGTTCATGTGTAGACGGTTAATAAGTTTTTTAAAAATTTCAAAAATTGACTGCTACTGTCAGATTTGGAGATGCTCATTTTACCATTTTTCCCCCTCACCTCCAAGATCTGTGCCCTCAGAGTTACCCAGGGAGCTCGGACACGTATCCTGAAAGCCGGGGGACAGATAATGACTTTTGACCAGTTAGCCATGGCTGCTCCTAAGGGACAAGGAACTGTCTTGCTGTCTGGTGAGTTGGGAGGGAGCTGAAATCTCTGTGAGGATCTCATTGGCTGCAGTCCACTACCAATATTGACAGAAGTATCTCCCTTCCCCTTGCAGGACCTAGAAAGGCCCGTCAAGTTTATCGGCATTTTGGCAAGGCCCCTGGCACCCCACATAGCCACACCAAGTGAGTATTCCTTGATCTCTTCAGCTGCTTGCGCTTGCTTAAAGCCTTGTAAAACTTCAAAATGACAGTATGCTTTTAAAAAAAGGTTTTGACTTGTCTTAAGCTGTGTTGCATGTACACACCTCACTTCCTAATCTCCTGCCTCAGTTTTCTGCCTTTCCCAGGGTCAAACTCTTTTCTTTCTGGGTCTTGACTTCAGTTATCATTCCTTCATCCCCTTCCTCCAAGGAGTCAAGTCTCGCAGCGTTCCAGGGCAGTCAGATTAGGTTATCAGCTAGCTCAGCCCAAGGAGTTCCCTTGTCTACACTAAGCACACCTGGCACAGCACTGCACTCACTGGGTTGGATCCAGCCAGCTTTTTGACTCATTCTCATTCACTTCTCCCCGTCCCCCATATGTCTTTTGTACATGCATGTCCCGTGATAGCCCTTTTGGGTGCTCAAAGGGGACTCCACTTTCAAGAGAGGAAGAGTTGGTTGGATCCTACCCACCATTGCCAAGCATTCACCTCATCCTTAACCAAATCATGATCTCATATCTCCAGTCTATTAAAATATTTCTGTTCCACTTGAACAGTGCCTAAGGTTGTTAGCAGCAAAAATAAGATGAAAAAGGTACCAGAGAATATACAAAATGCTAAAAAGTTGCAAAGTTAGTTAAAAACAATTTTTCTTTTAAACTTGGAGTTGGATTTAAATAGCATTACCTATTTAAGCTGGGAAGGCATACAGCACATATGAAAAAAACACGGCAGCTCTTTCTGCTAAGGAATATAGGAAGTAGTTGTTCTGAATCTTGGGACATGTATTTACTGTTCTTTCAGCCTTGGTCTTGGAGGGATGTTTACTTTTTTCCATTTATTAAAATATTTATATCCTGCCTTTCTGGGTCAGTAAGGGATGCTCAGAGCTACCATTTGGAAGAGGCTGTAGCTAAATTGATTTAACACAAAAACATTTGAGTTCTCAGTTCTTGTGCAAAGCTTGAAATTAACTATATATTGCTTCTGCACCTCTGTTTCTATATCATTTTATTTTAGAAAGACAGATACTAAATGTAAATAGGAAAGCTTAGAAGTTAAATTTGGTGCTTGATTTAGCCACATTTTGTGGAACAGAACTTCTCACACATCCCACGACATGAAGCAGCTTGATGGGGTGGTCTAAAATTATCGTAGCCATGGCCACCATCTGTATCTGTTGCCTAGACTTGTGAACTGGGTTTTGGCTTGGATTACAGCTGCTGGGGATCTTGCGAAACGTAACAGATGTTGCATTACTGGGAATTTGGAAAGCAGGAGGAGCAAAATCTGAACACTTAGCTCTTAGAATTACTAAGATTTTAACAGGGTTAGAATGACAGGGAACAGGTTCCCCTGGATTCTCTTAGAATTAGGGGGCAGATTAGGGAGCTGTAAGAGCTAAGGAGTCTAGCAAACTATTCCAAAGATCTGGAGCAGAAAAGGCCACAGCCCAAGTTAAGCAGAGCCCACTGGAAGGCACGGTTAAAAAGCCTGAGAAAATGGCCAGTGGCTGGCTGAGAGTATATGGGGAAAGAGGGGTTTTGGTGCCCCTCGTTCAACACAGGGAAAAATATAAGTCTGCTTTTTAAAACCGAGAAAATAAATTTACTTTGGTCTCATTTGTCAGTTGCCTAGTTCACCCACATGATCAGGCTGGGCTTCCAGGTTGTGAAGGGCTTTCAAGGAGGCACAGCCAGCACTTTGAATTGAACGTGGAAGAAAGTGGGCAGCTCAGACCAAAGAGCTGTTGTAGATTTCTCCTTCTCTCCCCTTACGTTCCAGTGTAGTTCCCTTTCCATGTCACTGACTCCTCTTCCCACTTTTTTTTGTCTTTCCAGACCATACATTCAGTCCAAGGGCCGAAAGTTCGAACGGGCTCGTGGTCGTCGGGCCAGTCGAGGCTACAAAAACTAGCATTCTTTCAGGAGGAGTTTGATTGTGCAGATGTATCACATTAAAGGCCACATATTAATGCCCTGTTGTCATATTGTTTGGTAGAAAGGATATACCAAAGGTCCCGTGTGTCCCAACAGAGATGTTACTGTGAGCGGTTTGTGTGAACTTGGTAGTTGCTGAGAAGATTCCCCAAATCTGTAATATCCTCCCACAGTCTTTACCTTGGCCAAATAGCTGTTGTTGATTGGGCTCTGGCCAACAAGTAAGGGATATGTAAGGTGAGTGAGAAACCTGGGAGCTGGTTTTCAGTGTGGGAGCTTGGAAGCGAGGTAAACCTGAAGGAGTCTGAGTGAAAACATGGAAAGATGCTGGCACCTACATGGGCATGCAAAAGTTAAAGCTGGTATACGTCCCACCGCCCTGAAGTCCTCCTATCTTCTGAGAGAAGTGATTGTCAACTTGAGACTTTAGAGAGTGCAGGGAACAGAGGGTGTGCACGATGAATCCTGTGTCATCGCCTGGCTGAAAAAAGAGCTTGCTGTAGAGGAAGAGGGATGGTGGATACAGCCAATCCTAGGAAGGGAGCCAGCATCCCCAACCCTGGGTGTGCATAACCAGTCACTTGCGTAGTAACTGCAAAATTGTAGAAGCAGCTGAGAAGAAAGTCAAATTGTGGGGCTGCAAGGAGATTGTGTCAGTTTGCAGGTGGGTTGTCAGATTCCTGCATCAAGGAAAGCGGCAGCACAAGAAGATGCAGTACTGTAGCACTCACCACATAGGCCCCAAAAGTGAGGTTCCACCATGGCAGGGGCAGCACTAGCAGTGATTGACCAAAAGATAGCGTGTGATAGAAGGCAAACTGCACTGGGAGGCAGGGCTCCTTTCCTTAGGCGAGCCCCATGGGTTCGTGCAACAGGCAAGCTAGGTAGCAGGAAATGGTCCAGGCTCTGCCCACTTGGCCCTCCATGTTCTGGGGGTGAACAACACGCAGGAAGCGGAAGCTGAGGGCTTTGTCCGTCAGGCTGCGGAAGCTCAGCACCTGCCTTTTGGCTGCCTCCTGCTGGGCTGACAGCACCACAGGACCCACCTGCAGAAAGGTGGGCAAAGATGCCAGCTCCTTGTCAGCTCCTGAGCCGAAGGTCAGGTAGCCGCTGGGTGCAGCCAGAGCATAGCCAGGAATTGAGTATCGGCCCCTGGGGCCCCAGTGGACCTCTTCTTTGCTCCTTGTCCTTCCCTGGGCTTCAAAGAAAAGTTCTGCACAATCCAGAGCCACCAGGGGCATATCATGATGGCGGATGAGCCTCTGTGGCTTGAAGGTGTCTACATAGCGCTGGCTGCAAGAGACCGGAATCTGCAGGTGGAGGAAAGCATTCATTTACCACAGTCCAGCACATTCTCCCTATATGGCTCTGATGGGGAGGAGTTGGGTGGTCAGCAGGAAGTGGCTTGGAAGTAGGGGCATTGTGAAAGGGGCACGATGTCTAATCTCAGTTCCGTTTCAACAGAAAACAAGCTCCTGAAATAGAACTTGGGGAAAGACAAGCATGTGTGTAGAAAGCCAGCAGACTATGATCTGGGAGACCCCAGTTCAAGCCTTGTAAACTTGCTGGGTTACCTTGGGCCAGTCATATACTCGGACTAACCTATCTCGCAGGGCTGTTGTGAGGATAAAATGGAAGAGGAGAATGGTAGGGGCAAAGGCTATTTCATCCACAAAAGCCCAACAATTTGGAACGAAGTCAGCCTTCCCAAAGAATTCCACAACAGACTGATACTGTGCCTAGTGTGTAAGCACGCAAGTTTCACATGTGGAGAACGGTGCACTTCTGCACCTGGACCAACAGGAGGCAGTGCAGCATTTGAGCAGAACTCCAAATCCCTGGCCAGCAGCTACACTTGCTAACCAGGTGTTCAGAAGCAGGAGGGGTGAGAACTGCTGTGGTGCCATAGTTACCCTTGGATCCGGGAGACCCGCCTTCAGATCCCCGCTCTGCCATGGAAGCTCATGGGATGTTCTTGGGTCAGTCCCACTCTAAGCCTACCCTACTAAACAGAGGAGAACTTTGTGAGCCACTTTGGGTCCCCATTGTGGGGGAAAGGGGGGTGTAAATAAAGTGAGCACCATCCCTTCTTGTTCTGGAAGTGGGCCTTTCTCTTCATTGTTGCTTCCTACCCCCTTTCTTGTTTCTTGTTCCCAAGTTTTTTTAGTGGATAAGGAAATCTTTTGGCAGCTTGTGAGCCTCCTTCCCTTCTCTCAGCGACTACCCGTACCTTACACCTCAACCTATATGTCTGGTGAGTGGAAGAGCGTCATCGGGTCCTCACCTGCTTCAGCTTCTGCTCCATGACTTCCGTCCAGCTAAGCCAGTAACGGGAGGCTGTGGACTCTGAGATGTGGAAACGGAAGGCGAGATCTTGGAGGAGCAGCCCCAGCCGCAGGCGGACAAGCACCAAGAAAACTTGGTTCTGCGGGCTGAGGGCACTGTGGGTCCAGCGCTCTGGACTCTCCTCCTGCCTCTGCCCACTGCTGTCAAGGAGGAAGTCCAGAAAGGCCGTGAAGCGTGGGTATTCGTCAAAGCCTGTGTAGAACCTCAGCCACTTACGGTTCTCCTTCACAGTCTCCAGGGAAAAGGCCCCGTGGTAGGCTTGAGCTTCCTGCTGGCCTCTTAGCTGCCTGCTCAGGGAGAGAACAGTGGCACCGCTGGCGTCCAGCTCCCGGCGCAAGCGTTGTGCTGTGGACTTCAACTGGTCCCTCTCACAGCACAAGTTCCGGTTCTCTGCTTCGAGCTGGGCGATGCTCTCTCCAAGCTTGGGATGAAGAGGCCAGTTTGCTTCCGCTGCTTTCTCCTGTGTGGGAAAGGGAAAAAATATTCTGTCCGCTGCATCTCGCCGTCTTCCACGCAGGCCTTTCTCTCCCCTTACCTCCCTCACCTGTAGTTCCCGGCATTCTTTCTGGCTGGCTTCTAGCGCCCCCTGCAGGCTGAGAAGGAGCTCGCTTTGCTGATGCACCACCTCTTTGGATGAGATTACAAGGCTCTTCAAGGGAGCGGCTTCCTCAGGGACGCAGTAGGCGTTATGGTCCTGTAACGCTGCCAGCTGAGAGGTGTCCTCGTAAGGTGCCAGGCTGGAATTGTCTGCTGCTAGGCCCAGGTCACTGAGGCCAAAGTGGGTTTCTGCTGGGACGAAAAGATGTTAGAAGCACTTCGCAGCCACACTGAAAGCCTGAGTTCATGAGCCAGCAGTCTGGCTCCCTCTATAATGTGTAATAATAACTGCACTTATGCACCACTCTTCTAGAAAGATTAATGCTCCACTCAGAGTGGTGAACAAAGCCAGTGTTGTTGTTATCCCCACAATGGAGCTGGAGCTGAGAGGAGTGGCTTACCCAAGGCCTCCTGAACTCATGGCCGATTTGAACCAGCAGAGGGCTGATTTGCAGCTCAGCCACTTAACCACTATGCTGTACCCTATACGGGGATGCTATCTGCAGGACTGTGGCTCAACAGTAGAGCACCTGTTTTTACATTGCAGCAGCTTCAGTCTCCAGCATCTCAAGTTAAAACAAGTTCCTGGTGATATGAAAGACAAGCGTGGTGTAGTGGTTAGTGTCAGACTCTGAGCTGGGAGACCTGGGTTCAAATTCCCACCCTGCCACAGGAGCTTACACTCTCAGCCTAACCTCATCAGGTTGTTGTGAGGATGGAAGAGAGAAGAATGACATAGGCTGCTTTGGATCCCCATTGGGGAAAAGGCAGTGTATAAATGAAGTATAGATACCTGAGGCCCTGCAGAGCTGCTGCCAGTTTGAGTAGACAATGCTTTGATAGACCAGTGGTCTGAGTCAGTATAAGGTAGCTTTGTGTGCATAAATGGAATTAATTTAATCTGTATAGCTTCTAAGAACCCTCCTCTGAAGGAGCAAGGGTCAAGGCCATATCAACTCTGGTTGCAGTATTGGGGAGGGCACCTAGTATGAAAACCCATTATTGTTCCATATATAGGTATGCCTTAACTAGGTTCTGTTCAGTTAGTGTCATGTTTCCCAAATAATTCTGATGAACGGCCCCTTTTTGTAAATTTAAAACTGAACGCATGCTACACCAGAGTGAGAGTGAATAGGAGTAACTCGTTCTTAGATGAATCCACTCTCCATGCTCTCTACAAGAGTAACTGATCTGGGCCTATCTCCTGATTGAAAGGAAGCCAACCCAGAGCAATTACTTGTATAGAGTTGCAGTAGGCTACCTCCTCTGAAGGCGCCCAATCCTATTTCTCTGAAGTGAGCATGACTGAATGACCCAACCACACTTGATGCAGAGGGTACGTGCACCTGGTTGGGCATCAGGCCAAAGTCGAAGACATCCTGGAGACACATCCCATGGCGGGCTCTGCAGTGGTTGGGTACACCGGGGGCCCTAATTATTTCCACAGCAGCCAAAATAACAGATGTGCCTAATGAAGCAGGCTGTGGCTTGTGAAAGCTTATGACACAGTACATGGGTTAGACTTGATAGTGGGATGAGCCATTCTTAAATACTTTACTTATTTTTCAGGGTGTGTGGTTTGAGGATCGCAACATTAAGGCTCCGAGTTCTATCCAGAGAAAGGAAGGAGGCTGTATGTTCCCAGTATCCATCCCTTCCTAGAGGGCTACAGCTCCACTCTGGTTGCTGGGCCCTTCCTTCCCAGAGAAGCCAATCTGAGAGGAGATACCAGGGGTTTCCTGGGCTGGCTGCAGGCCATGTCTTCTTGGCTCCCTCTTCTTCCTGCTGCTCTGAGCAGGGCTGGTCAGCACCTCCAGCTCTGGCCCGTAGTGGGCTACAGACTCATGCTCTGCATCATGGCATGTCTGGAAGGAAGACAAGGAGAGGTGGCAGTGCCTTATTGTGCGACGAGGGAAACAGCCAAGAGGCCTGTCCGAAAAGGGTATTCAGTTATGGGCTTTTCTGTGACCTGAGTGGTGGTTCTCAAAAACAAATCTGAAAACTTTTTAAAAAGTCAACTTTTGAAAATCATTAAGTTACCCACTCTAGTTGCAAGTATGAAATAAGCATCAAATACAGAAAATCAATTTCATTTTTATGATTTTATAGACATACATATGTGTGTGTGTGTATATATATATGTATATATAAAATGTATTATACATTATGTATATATGTGTATGTATATATATGTTTGTATATATGCACTCACATATATACGTACATACACACACAGAGATTGGTTTCTACAAATCAAATATAAAACATCAATTTCATTTTATGCACAGACGCACAAAAAGTTGGGCTCCTTGATCCTGAAGACAAAGCCTTAATGTAAAGCCACACCCATTAAACTGTGATCGCTAAAGAGCGGTGCAGACGCAAACGTGCAGGCTTGCACCGGAGAACCACAGTCGGGAGCTGACGGGCGCTTCTGTTGCTCGTTACCTGGCAGAAAGCGCGGCTCATCTCCATCCCTCGCTTCGGCAGCCTCGTTCCTGATTTAAAATGGCGGCCACGGTGAACTTGCCCTATCGCTAGAAAGGGGCGTTCGAGGCGGGCAGGTTCCCTCAACAAAGATGGCAGTATTATCTTCGAAAAACGTGACGAGCAGACAATGCCTCGCCAGGACTTGGGTCCTGATTGTTACATAGAGGAGCTTCACTCAGTAATATTCGTGCGGTGGGTATATCTGTATTACAAAAATTGACAGGCGTTCCCATAGCCAAGCAGAAAGAAGCACTTTTCCTTTACATCAGCGATGCCTAGAAGTTAGTTCGTGGGGCGCTGGCTAATTTCTGACGGACAAAAAAAGGTGCAGTCTTAAGAAGAGTTTCTCCAGTCTAAGCCTATTGAAATCAATGGTCTTTGACTGAAGTAACTGTTTTGGATTACACTGAAAATCGTAATAATTTTTATAAGAGCTAACCAAAAGACAAAACTCTCACTGGCTCTCCCTCCCTAGTTGTCTGTGCTGTATGTCTATGTGTTTGTACTGTATTGTTAAATATTTATGTATACATTTTAAGTGCTGTTTTAACTTTTTTAAGGTGCTGATGTATTGATGTTTGCCAACTTGTGGACTCTAGAAAGGGGGCATATAAATGTTTTAAATACATTTTTTTAAAAGTTGTCATTTTGATTGAGCCTAATAAAAAATATTGAATGGATTTTGCTTCTTCTTCTGGATCTTGCAGGCCTGTTTACAACTTTTTAAAGTGATCAATTGCCGGCTGGTTGCTGAGGATATTTACAGAGCTAAAGTGATGCAAGACAGGAATGCCCTGGATTAAAATTCTTGCTGAGCCACTATGAAGTTCCCTTGGTAATCTTAATGCGTTCATTATCTCCCATCTTATCTCACAGGGTTATTATGATGGTAAGTGGTATCATAACGCTGACCTTGTTCACTGCCCTGACTGGGACACTAATCTGGTTAGAAGAGTGCTATATAAACAGAACTATGCCCAGATGAAATGAATAACCCTTCATACTTGGATGGAAGACCACTGCACCGAGGAAGTCCAGGGTCACTACAAAAAGGCAGGCAATGGCAAACCATCTCTGAATGTCTCTTGCCCTGAAAACACTATAGGGTTGCCATAAGTGCTTTACAGCTCTTTACAGCACCACAATGCCTTTAAGCCAGTTTGGTGTATTGGTTAAGAGTGGCAGGACTCTAATCTGGAGAACTAGGTTTGATTCCCCACTCTTCCGCCTGAAGCCAGCTGGGTGACCTTGGCTCAGTCACAGCTTCTTGGATCTCTCCCAGTCCCATCCACCTCACAGGGTGATTGTGAGAATAATAACACACTTTGTAAATTGCTCTGAGTGAGTGTTAAGTTGTCCTGAAGGATGGTATATTGAATGTTGTTGTGAGCAAGTGTATTTTAACACAGAGTAGTTATGCCTTAAAAGTGGGAAGACCAAGGTGCCCCATGGTTGTCCCAGAACATAGTTCCCATACACAATATGGGACATGTGCTGAATATGGTTTTCCTTATTGGTCCAGCTAAATATGGTTTGGACATGGAGGAATCTCAGCAATTCCTTAGTCATCATGGACCTATCATTACTTGATAAGGTTTAAAGTCACAGGCACTCAGAACCTCTACAAGGGTGAGGAAGTAATTAGGATAATCCACCCCTGTAGGCTGATGGCTCCACATGGTTCTGACCACCCTCAGAGAGTTTCGGATAATATCGTTGGTGCTTCTGTCTTGTCCTCTTGATCAATTTATGGAATGAGGAAATGACCAGAGCAATTGACACAATTGTTACTATGCCAAGATGAAGAGAGCAAATAAAAGATGGTTATCGCATAAAAGGTGTAAAGGAGCAGGGAAAAGGCACCTGTTGCAGGGAAAGGGTATCATTATTACAATATATATCTGGAGACATGAAAGAGTCTATCTCCCAGCATGCTGCAGGGCCCATGGGTGTGCTTTCTGTGGGATACAACACGTTTTGCTGTTTTCTTTAACCAAAAGCTCAGACAACGTTTAGTCATTAAGAGAAGCTGAAGCAAATGTCTAACATGGCAATTTTAGAACCCAAAGTGGCTAACAACAGCCTCCTCTTCTACATTTTACCATCACAACAACAACCCTGTGAGGTAGGCTAGGCCAGTAGTACATGACTGACTAAAGGTCACCAAGCAAGCTTCCATGGCAGAGTGGGATTTTGAACCTGGGTCCCCCCAGATCCTAGTCTGTCACTTTCCCTAACCTATTTTCTATGGAAGACCCCCTAAATTAACTTTTCAAATCCCAAGGAACCCCTACGTATGAAAAAGTACATGCCAGAAAAAAGCTTATGGCAGGGAGTACAATTCAATTACTGCTGAATTATTTGTCAAAAAATTTATTCGTAAAAGATTGCTAATGCTATAAGCTTACATTACCTTAATAACCATACTATTTTGAGGGATATTTGAAATTTTTTCATGGTATTTAAAAAAAAAAAATTATTTATTCCACAATTTCTTGTGGAACTCCTGACAATATCCTGTGGAACCCTGGTTGGGAAACGCTTGCCCCAAGCTGGCTTACATCCTGTGGGGCTCAGTCAAGCTTGAAGTCCCATTGACGGAGAAAAGCAGGCTAGAAATATTTTAAATAGATAACATTGTGCAAAAAATGTCAATACCTGTACTCCTGTTAAATGTTTCTCTCGACTTAGCCTTGGCCCATCTCGGAATACATATTAATCAATAGGAGGACATTGTTTATGTGTGAAGAACGAAGAAAGTGCAAGAAAAGCAGGCAGGTTACTATTGCTGTAGCCCTATGCCTGGAGAAAAAAATCCCCATTCCATTTAATAGAGGCATTAATGAATCTGATTTACCTGGTGATGTTATTTACCTCCATGGCATGAAAATCTTCAGCTGCCCATTCATATTAAGCCCCTATTAAAAGGACAGGATTTTCTTCTCCAGGCCAGTTGCCACCCTTAAATGGGAGTGAAGAATAAAGCAACGGTTATACATGTGTGTCTTCACTAGACATGGGCACGGACTGGAAAACAGACCAAAATTTTACACGGACCGGGCTGGTTCAGCGTTTGCAAGTTAGTGGGTCATGGGACATGCCTTTTTTCAAAGATGCGACAAACTTTGTCCAGTCCGTCAGTCTGTTGGTCCGTGAAACCAGACATTCCTGCGCTGAGCAATCAATTCCCTAGGCAGTGTAGGAGCCACTTGCAGACCTTCTGCTGCCCTTGAAACACGCTAATCTTACCCTGAAAACCTTGATAGGCAGCTCTGGCTGCCAACCAGACAGCTCCCATTATTCTCTATGTGAGCGTTTAGTATATAAGACACAGTGCGGTGCCACAGTTTCACTTTCCAGCTGATTACCGGCTCGTAGGAACTGCTTGTTGCAGGAGTTTTTTCCGGATTGCCCCAGAGGGAGGCTTGGGGCTTGTGTTGCAGCAAAGCTCTGGGTGAGAGAGCAAGCTTATTGGGCTTCCTTGGCTGAGGGCTCATTCTTGTTTCTACTTTTTTCCCCTTTCAGTTCTTATTTGCTTGTGGGGTGGTGGGCTAGCCTAAGGCTGTGCCCCAACCCAGTCTGAGAGCTGCAGTCAGGCTCTGGGTGCAAGCTTATTGGTCTCCTTGAGGGCTCACTCTTCTGTCTCATTCCCCCCCCCCTTTCAATTCTTATTTGATTGTGGGGTGTTGGGCTAGCCTAGGGCTCTGCCAATTGCTGCAAGCCAATGGAAGTCAATTGCCCTTTGCAGCTTCTATTCTATGTACTGGAAGTTTCCTGGGGGCAGCCACTTTGGGGGTCTGTAACTCGGACGTCCGAAACACAATCTTGGCCAAACTTGGAGGGTAGCTGGAGGAGAGCCTGCTGAAGACACGCTGTGAGTTTGGCAACTCTGAGTGTGAAAGGAGCAGTGCTAGGGCCCCCAGAAGTGACGGATCATGGACCGACGAACCAGTCCACGAACTGGGGCGGGTCTGTGAATGGTTCGTGGTCCGTGAAATATGACAGACCATGAACCAATGGTCTGTGGCTTTTTCCCTGTCCATGCCTATGTTTAGTCTTAACCTGTACGTATGTTTGAAACATTGCTCAGATGAGAAAACAGATCATTCCCCACCCCACCCCCCAGGAACAAAGGAGAATTGCTGTGATTCAGAGAGTTGGTGACTCTTCTGCCAACCTTTCTCAATTCATGGTTATGACCTGACTTGAGAATTTTAATTTCCTTCTATTGATCGTGACTATCCCCAAGAGCAGGGGGTATTTTTTCCAGTGGAACTAGTCTCACCTAGCATTATTTAACATGGGTAAATAGCAAGCAAGTTTGAGTGGGAAAGAGCTTCTTCAAAGGATTGGACTAAGTCCAAGCTACATAAACACTCTTTGTTGACTGAAACATCTGGTTTGAACATAAGAATGAACCATCACAAATGTGACATGGAAGACAAAATTTTCCCATCTCTTCCTGTTCTTTAAGACACAATACATTGCAGTGGACAGTTCATAAATTCAACCGAGAGCCAGTGAGGGGTAGTGGTTAGAGTGTTTCACTAGGATCCAGAAAACCTAGGTTCAAATCCCTGGAGGATCCAGAAAACCCAGGTTCAAATCGGCCGTGGAAGTTTGCTGAATGTTCTTGGGGCAGTTATGCTCTCTCAGCCTCAACTCTACCTCACAGAGTTGTTATTGTGAAGACAAAATGAAGAAAAGGAGAACAATGGAAGTTGTTTTGGGTCCCCACCGGGGAGAAAGGCCAAGTATATATGAAGTCAGTGAATAAACTGTAAGTCATTGCCTACAGAAGTCAAACCAGCTGAAGAAGAGTGTGACTAGACCAGCTCTGACACCTCTTTTCCACAATCCAGACATTTCTATATGCTCAGTTTCCAGACTGACCCAGTGTGTGTGCACATGTGTGCATATGCTCAGCTTGTCCTCCCACTTCTGCTGAGGCATTTTTGATGAGCCCTGAGAAAAGGTACTGGCTCTCTGACATGGTTTTTGGGGTGGTCATCTGGGCAAAGAAAGGGAGACTTTTTTTTCTCCTAGGATAGAAGTTTTACCTGGAAAGGAAGCTATTGGAGAGAATTCATTCTACCGTACATGAAAGGCAATTTCAAAAGTAGAGATTTGTATACACTCAATTTTAAAAAAAAAAAAAAATCAAAATTCAGCACTGAATAAACTTGTTTACTTGTATGTAAGAGAAATTAAGGATATTTGCACTGATTTTTCTGCACGGTGGTGTTTTATTTCACCATAATGAAGTTTACTTTGTACTCCTAGGCCGTTTTCACACTGCTTACCTTCCCACGCAACGACCTGGAACATTGCACAAAAAATGCGGAAGATCACGTTTTCTCGTGCGAGATTTGCGTGATGTCACACAAATCTCGTGCAAGAAAACGCAATCTTCCGCATTTTTTTGCACGATGTTCCGGGTCGTTGCGAGGGAAGGTAAGCAGTGTGAAAATGGCCCTAATGTTTTCTGATAAATGCAGGGGAGGGGAGGCTTTACAGACCGCTTCAAGGTATAGCTCCGCTGTTCTCTGTTTCTGGTCCCAAGACTTAGCCATGGAGCGTGTTGATGGTATGCATTATTTTAAGAAGACAGGTGACAGAATAGTGCACCCCTCACACAGCAGGACTTTGGGGAGGACTTCTCTTCATTGGAGATAGTCTGATGGTCTGTTCTTGGTGAGAAGATGTGCCTGTGAAAGGTTGCCACTCCTGAGACTGAAAACAAAGTTTGGTGTAGTGGCAGGACTCTAATCTGGAGAGCTGGGTTTGATTCCCCACTCCTCCA
The DNA here is from genome assembly GCF_028583425.1 of Eublepharis macularius. Classification (NCBI taxonomy): domain Eukaryota; kingdom Metazoa; phylum Chordata; class Lepidosauria; order Squamata; family Eublepharidae; genus Eublepharis; species Eublepharis macularius. Next base: position 62,740,313 of record NC_072801.1, on the reverse strand, counting down.
CTTGAAGCTAGCTGGGTGACCTTGGGTCAGTCACAGCTTTCTCAGAGCTCTTTCAGCCCCACCTACCTTACAAGGTGATTTGTCGTGAGGATAATAATAACACACTTTGTAAACTGCTCTGAGTGTGGGTTAAGTTGTCCTGAAGGGCAGTATATAAATCAAATGTTGTTATTGTTGTTAACTCTTTCCCCCCAAAACATGTTTATGAGTTTTTTGAAGATTAAATGGGGGAGAAAGCAGGATATGTTTTTTAAAAATGGATCTACTAACGGACGTCTCTCTGTGTCTGCCAAGCTTCTGAGTCTTGTCTTATGTTCCTTTCTCCCCCTCACCCTTTAGTTTACCAAGGTGCCAATGTGGTTTTCTGTTCACGAGTTTGCAGAGCTTTTCCTCACCCCTGCCCCCCATGGCAAGATTCCCTTACTGGTTTAAAAAATGTATATGCCACCCTTAAAGAGAACCTTCTTGAGACAGCTTACAAAGGAAAAATCAAAGGAATAAATCATAAAACAGGATTAAAATTAAGTTTAAATGTATTAAATAAAAAACTAGCCAGAGCATTACAAAAACACAAAACATTTAGTAGTCTAAAATGGGTTTCATAAAAGGGGCCTGAGGCTAGAAGCAGACTGCAAAAACAATTTAAAAGAACAACTCCTTGATTAAAAGTGTAGGTAAAAAGAAACATTTTGGCGGGGTGAGGCACAAGGGGAAAGACATTCCATTGGTTGAGTGGTTACCCAAATAGGAGATCTGCTTAATTAGTTAGGGGAATTAGCATTAAGGATGCAGCGAGAGGGGGTAACTGGGATTCTCTACCTATGTATACCAGGATTATTCCCTTAGAGAACTCTCAAATAAACAGGCAGATGTTCTACAGAAAAGGTTTCTTTATTAATAGAATGATAAAAGACAAGCACACAGAAAACTCACACAGCATACCAGAGTTGACCAAGAAAACAGGGAGGAAAATGGAAGAGAGTAATTGGGGTAGGGTGATGCTTATCAGTCTCGGAGAGAGGGAAACAGTCTGTGGAAAAGCAGCAAAATGACCAGAGTTTCACGGAGAGAAGGAGACTCAAGTGAACTTGAGGGCATGGATGGATACCGAGGTGCATACACACACAGAACACATGGCTTGGGCAGCCCAGTTATAGTGCAAAATGTACCCTGGAGCAAAACTGACATCTTTTCCTCTAAACAATTACTTGATGGCTTGTCTGGAGATAAGATAAGTTGGGAAGGGTTTGATATGACTATCTGGGATGATCTATGGGTAAAAATATTGCGTGATGACCTGGTAAGTATTGGACAGGAAGGCTGTCATATGCACTGAATAGCTCTATGAGGAAAGAGGGAGAGGAAAGGTGGAGGAAGGTGTTGATGAGATTAGGTAGGGAGGTGTCCTTCAGGAATCCTTGTTATTTCTGCTGATCTCCAGGGTGTGGGGGCCACTAGTCAGTCATTTCCCCTATGACTCATGACTTGGTAACTTTTCGGTCTCCAGGCTGGCTGGCACCTTCTCAGCCTGGGACCAGGCAGTGTCTAGGACTTCTGGCAAGGAGTTTATGATATTCCATATTCATAAACTGCCCTTTTAGGTGAGGGAGGGGTATGACTGCTAACAGGATACCACCACTGAACTAACCCTCTAGTGGCCACCTACATCATCTTTCCAGGCACAGAGAACAGGGCTTTGGAAGAGGTTCTTAAGCAGGGGGCTGGACAATATGGGAGGTAGAGGAAGTGGCCCTTCAATGACCCTGGCTCCAAGCCATTTATGGCCCTGAAGGTAAGAACCAGCACCTTAAACGGATTGTGGCCAGGAGCAGATGAGTAGCTAGTGTAGAACTTTTGACACAGGAGTGACATGATCCCTGTATCCAGCCTCTTAGTCTCTTCTGCTACATCAGGCTAGCAAATATAAAGAAAATCTGAGGTTTAGGATACCAGAGTCAGGAATGAAAGCAAGTTGTAATGATAAGATATCTCCCACCTTCTGCTTCAAGCTCTGCAAGAGAGAGAGAGTGTTGCAAATGCACCAAGAGAAATAAGCAGAGGATGGAAAGTAGGAGCATCAGACTGTTTTGGACTGTATATGATCTGTATCTGCTCATCCAGTTCATTCTCTTCCCCTGTGTCCAGGAGGCAACAGGCGACACGACCTGCCTTTCCTCGTTTAGAACAGAATGTGTTTGTTTCATTTTGCAGCACTTTTAGCCTGCCTTTCTCCAAATGTAGGAAACAATCCAGAGAGGGGAGGAAGAGTTGCTGCATTTAGCAAAAGTGCTTGTGGTTACTTAGAGCTTGGGCATATTTGGAAAGGAAGGAAGGGTTTGAAGGTTTGTTCCATTGGCAACTGTTCTGTTCTATCCCCTTGCAGCAGAAAACGGACAAGCAATTCGGAGGGAGCTGTAGGATTCTGAGTGCCAAGGTAAAGGTAGTCCCCTGTGCAAGCACCAAGTAATTACTGACGCATGGGGGGACGTTGCATCATGACGGTTTTTTGACAGACTTGTTACGGGGTGGTTTGCCATTGCCTTCCCCAGTCATCTACACTTTACCCCCAGGAAATGAGGTACTCATTTTACCAACCTCAGAAGGATGGAAGGCTGAGTCAACCTTGAGCAGGCTATGTGAACCCAGCTTCTGCCAGGATCGAACTCGGGTCGTGAGCAGAGTTTGGGCTGCAGTACCACAGTTTACCACTCTGCACCATGGGGCTCCAGGGTGCCCAGACGAAGCATATTTCCAAGTCTGTGATGTCTGTAAGGCATTAAGGTAGGCTAAACCTAGGTAAATAGTGGTGCTTCTTTGAGGGTTCTTCAGCATCTCCCGGAAATGTTCCTTCATCTCTGAACCCCTTACTAAAACCATTCTCCCTATTCAAATTTTCAGTTCTTTGAACAGGTCATGACACTGCTCTTCTTGGCCTTATTTATGCTCCTCTTTCATAAATTCAGGATATGTTAGTCACCTGCAGAGATATGTATCTCTCCTCCGCTTAAGTGCTTGCATGGGGCTCCAGTTGATAAGAGAAGCTTGCTGACTTACCGGCTGGCTGGGTTGTCGCCACTGTGAAGGATGCAGTGGAGGCGAGTCAGCCAGGATGGGGTGGAACGCCCAGCCCACCTCCAGTCCAGCCTGGTGGTCGATGCCATTCCTCCCAGAGTCATTTGAGCCAGAACGCAGACTGACATAACACATAGGCGACAACTTCATCCACTTTAAACTTCTATTCCTCCCTGCCATAGCAAACCTTCTCTTGGCTGGTGTATGAGGTTTCTGGAAGCTGACAATGGGCAGGGCTCGAGAGATGAGCACAAGCATTACCTCCTTGACTTTGGGCCCACTCAGGTTGGAGGCAGCTCACGGTTCAGAGATCATCAATAACTGAACGGATAAGCACCCACTTTCTAAGCTGGAGCTGGCATTGTCCCTCACCCCATACTGGTACCATCTTCTTTGGTTCCTCCTCTCCTCTCTTCTCACAGGCTCATTTGCTACCCACCCTTCTCTGTCTCCCAGGCTTTTCACCAATGCCTCAAACAGGTGCAACCCAGGGTATTTCTAGTAACATCTAGATTAGATTACTGCAATGTGCGTTACATGGGGCTGCCCTTGAAGACTGTTTGGAAACAGCAGTTGGTATAGACTGTGGGGGCCAGAATGTTGACTGGAGTGGGTGACAAAGACCATATCACTCCTGTCTTGATCCATCTACACTGGCTCCCAATTTGCTTCAGGGCCCAATTGAAGACACTGGTATTGACTTTTAAAGCCCTATATGGTTTGGGACCAGCAAACTTTGTCATGGATATGCCCAGAAATATACAGAAATAGTTGCTGGATTTGACCTAGAAGATCCTAGAGGATGTCTTTGTACACAGAAACAGAGTAAGCCTAGCCTCACATCTAGGTATGCCAGAATGAGATTCTAGAGACCCAAAACAGAATAGCTTTGGAGAGGATCATGAAATAAAGGAGTAACAGAATTGAATGGCCTTGTGTAGATCAGAAGATCCATCTACCACATATCAATAGATACTGTGTTGAGGCCTAGGTGAAGAGAGCATCTGAGAATGGCTAGAGTGTCTAACTTCACAGAAGTAAAGGTATGATTCAAGAATGGGTGTATTGGCTGAGAACCAAAAAGATATGCATATGTGTGACAAACTTATAATCATTACTTTTTACATAGGCTTTGTTAAGATAAAAAGTAGCAAGAATGAACAAGAAGACATTTCAAGTATAGATAACCTTGTATGGTTTGAAGTTACAAGATAATGAGTTAAGCCAAGAGTGTGCATCCTTTCAAGTGGGACAGTTAGCTATTGTTAAGAGATTATTCTACACACCTATAAATATGAGAAGTTGAATTGAGCGGGAGTTTTTAGAAGGGGCTCCTTGCTTGTGACCTGCTGGAACAAGAAACTTGTATGGACTTAAGCGATTGCTCTCTTTTAATGATCTATGAAGTAATGCTGGGTGGTAAGACTTTTTGTTGATTTAGCCAATGTTAAGAATGTTGAATAGTGATGTTTTAATAAAGCCTTAGAATGGAAGTGAAGATTCTCTAATAGTATTTACTTGTGCACTATACCCACTAACAAACATAAAACATTATTAAGGTTACTTCTTCACATGAGTTAAATGATCTGATACAGAAAAGCTAACTAGATGCTTAGGGCTTCTTAAGTACATGCCTGTATCTGACTCAGACCTGACTAGAGTAATCCAGAACTCCTTAAGGTCCGCCTTCCCCCCTATGAACCTGCCCATCCACTTCTGTCACTGCTTGCTTTGGGTGCCCCACCCGCTGAGGATAGATGGGTGGCAACCAGTGAAAGGGCCTACTTGGTTGTGGTGCCGAAACTTTGGAACTCCCTCCCCAAGGAGATTCATATGTCCCATTGTCTTCTACCAGCAGGTGAAGACATTTCTGTTTCATTTGGCGTACTCTCAGTAAATTCTTATGGTTCCTCCTTCCTGGTTGTCTGTATTTTAATTTAATGTTAAATATTAATATATACATTTTAAGTACTGTTGTAATGTCTGCTGTTCTCTACCTTGGGGCACCTTATCTGGATAGAACAGTAGCTTATAAATATTTTAAATAAAATAAAATAATATAATGGGGGTTGCTTGCAGCTCTGGAATCACAAGACTCTCAATTCTGTTGTCATCCTTGCCCTCTCTTAGGTCTCACTTTATTAATGTAGAGGCTGATTTTGGTAACTATAGTACATTACAGATGCCCAGACTTCCTGGTGAACAATGCTGGATTAGGTGAGTCAATTCCAAACTACAGGGGTGTGGGAAGAATTGGGATGTACATGTTGGGCATGGATGTATTCCTTGATTGTTCAAAAGCTAGAATGGATTTGTTCAGCAACAGGTTTGAGGAACGATAACTTTGTAGGTGACTGTTTACAAAGAAGCTAAAGAAATGACAGTTTCCTGATAATACTGAGTATTTATATGGAGTTCATTTCCCTAAGGCATTGTGTCTCCCACGCTAACCCTTTCTAAAGGAAGTACTTCTTCACTGAAAGAGTAACTAACTAGTGAACTTTGATTTTCCAGGATGTAGTGACGTCCACTTGTTGGGTGTTTTTTGTTTTGTTTTGAGGATTAGATGGATTAATGGAAGATGGGCCCATTAGTGCCAATTAGCAGCGAGGAGGAAAACAACCCTCCATATTCAGAGCCAGGAACCCTCCAAGGACCAGTGTTAGGGGCAGTAACAGGGAGAGGCTTCGGCCTTCTGGAGCATCTGATCTGCCGCTGTGTGAAAGGGTCATAGATGCAGAGGAGTTAGCCGTGTTAGTCTGTGGTAGCAAAATCAAAAAGAGTCCAGTAGCACCTTTAAGACTAACCAATTGCTGATCCAGTAGGGCTACTCTTATGTCCATATGAGCTGAATATTATATTTGACTGATGGTTTTACTCAAATGGGTATTACTTGGAAAAAATAAAACAAATGTGAAATCCATCAGCAAACTGCAGAGCTGGGGAATCTCTTATCTTGCTCTTTGTAGATCTTGCCTCTGGGAAACCCACTTCCCTTTTATATCCACTTGATCTTCTTGCAAACAGGTTATCCCGAAAAAATAGATGATATGAGTGCCCAAGACGTCCACAGTCTCATGGAAATCAACGTTGTGAGTTGTTTGTTAGCATCAAAGGTGAGTGTTTCTAACATAAAAACAGTTTCCCTCTTCCCTAAGGGCAGCTGTCTTTCTCCACAGTTGAAAGTGAAATGGAAAAAAAACCTGGAGCAGCATATGGTTGAGACGAGCAATGCTTTATCTATGTATGTCCATCCTGTGCTGCCTAAATCAGAGTGACAGAGGAAGGGTTGTGGCCATACAGCTGAGGACCTGCTTCGCACCCTAGGCATTCTTCCCTATTATCTCCAGTTGCAAGAATTTCTGCTCGTTGTGCTGGAAAGGGTCTCTGCCAATCAGCAGTTCTAAGCTAGGTGGATTAATGGTCTGACTCCAGACTATAATAGGCCGATTCCACATTACCTTGTTCTTGCGGTAGTTTTTCGCTTCCCCAGCACCATAATTTAATCGGTTCACACGCGTCATCTCCCATGACGTCATTAATTCGGCATCGCGTCGCAACAGCCCATTGCACTTTCGTTCCGGTTTATCTTGTTATGAATAAACGGCCCTGTAATGATTTCAAGAAATGGGTGCATGTGTCTTTAAATGTTTGGTGAGATAGGTGAAGAGTGGGGGTGAAAGAGAGAGATGAGTGAGTGATATGATTGGTTGATGACAGAGTGGGCGGAGTGAAGGCGGTTTTCAGTTACTGAGAGAGAGAGAAAAAAGTTCAGTTAGGGCAAGAGAGGCGAGCTGTGTGCAGCCTGAGGGTGTTCATGTATTTGTGAGGGAAAGGCAACCTGAATGGAAGCCTGAACTGAGTGTGTCTGTGAGACTATATATTCACTCTATTTGAAGAGGCTAACTGTGCGTGAAGCCTTACAAGAGATCTGTGTGAATGAGTTTGGATGAAGCAACTAGAAGAACTAAGAACGACTTTTATGTAACCAATACGCTTCTTAAAAAAATAAACTGTGTTTTGTTATATCCCAGAGTTATCTCCCATTCCTATCCTCAGGGCCACATAGAACCACGAAGGAGCCTGACGCTCAAACACGTTACAAAAGGGAAAATTTAAATAAAACATTTTGGAATAATATATTCCTGGTGGCAGCAAACTACCCAGAGGGTGTAAGGGGGAGATTTAAAGCAAAATCCACCCTAAAGAAAGTGAAGATCATAACAGGCCCATTTCCCACTCTCTCTTGATCCGCCTCCAAATTCCCTGCCCTGACTTTTTTCCAACCCCCTTTTTAAAAAATAAATAAATGCCGTGTCGATATGTCGACATCTCATCATATTATTCTCATTTCAATCTAACCGACAGACCTCAGATATCAGAGGAACAATGTGCTATGTTTATTAAATTCAACACTGTGTAGTCATCCTCAAAAAGAGTCCAGTAGCACCTTTAAGACTAACCAATTTTATTGTAGCATAAGCTTTCGAGAATCAAGTTCTCTTCGTCAGATGCCTGATACAGAAGAGCAGGAGAGGGAAGAGGCAATTAGGGGGGGAGGGGGAGGGAGCAATCAAAACATTCCTTTGCTAGTATATGTAAACATCTCCTTTTGGTGTGTGTATCAGTTGGCTTCAAAGGAGTTTGCCCTGTTAGTTTGTAGAAGCCAAACAGCTAGACCATCCAATTCCAATGCAGTATGGGCCTTCGATAACCACAGCTCTCCCTGCCAGATGCATCTGACAAAGAGATCTGTGGTTCCCGAAAGCCCACGCCAGGTGCCACTGAGCTCCCCCAGACCCCACCTCTGTAAAGGAAATCTGTTACCTGTGATAATGTGATAACCATTCATAGTCCCTATTCAGTCCCAGCTTGACAGAGTCAAATTTGCATATGAATTCCAGTTCAGCAGCCTCCCGTTGGATTTTGTTTTTGAAAGGTTTCTGTTGAACTACAGTGACCTTTAAGTCTTTGATGGAATGTCCTGGTAGATTGAAGTGTTCTCCCACTGGTTTCTGGACGTTTCCATTTCTAATGTCAGATTTCCATTTCTAATGTCAGATTTGTGTCCATTTACACTTCATTCATGGCTTTTGATACGGTTGAAACGGACTGTGCCGCTGAACTTGGCACCGCATTCAAGTTTCAAAAGAGAAAATCAAGCTCTGCCTTGGGATGATGCTGCCGGTCATCGTGACCAATCACCCATCCCATGCTGATTTCATCCAGGAAGGAGGCTGTGAATTCACTGGCGTTCATCGTTGATGTGTGCTTGGAATGCTTTTAATATTAACACCATTGTCGTTGTTGTACCATTGAAGCACCGTCTCAAAATGGCATTAATTCAATCCTCGCTGTCCAAACTTGCACATGCGGCATGCCATTTCTTGACCGTTATTTCCTGCGGAAAATTTCCCATCCCTTCCCATGATCCAATGCATGCGGTAGCATTTACTTGACAGACATTCTGCAGCGGAGCATGGAGACTCAGCAATAGATCTGTTCTAGCACTTAGAGCGAGATCTCAGGAGTTCGAGTCAGGTATTTTAAAAAGTGTCGAGATGAGTGAACATAGGCATGCCGCCTCCCGTGGAATTGCTTGGAGGGAGAGGGAAATATTGGATCTCCTCTCCTTCTGGGGGGAGGAAAAAATACAGGAAGCACTAAAGAGTTCCTATAGGAACATGGATTATTTCGAGTGCATTGCAGCCCAGATGGCCCTTCGGGGACATAAAAGGACAGCTATGGAGTGCAGATCAAAAACCAAAACGATGAGACTGGACTACAAGAAGGTGGTGGTGCACAATTCGACCTCTGGAAATGCTCCCATCACCTGCCCGTATTACAGGGAGCTGGACAGTATTCTCCGGGGGGATGCAAGCGTGAAACCAAAACGAGTGTCAAGAAGCCTTGGCGTTGTGTCCCTGGGGCGCCAAATTAGAGACCCGTGTCCAGTGTCTGCTGTCTCAGAGGAGCTTTTTTCGCACGACCTCCTCACCATAGATCGTGGACAAATTAGAAGCTCCACTCCATGCCAAGTGGGTGAGTAAAAACTGCTTTGACTGTGGAGATTTGATAAGTGCTCATTGTAGACACGCATGAAGTAATATCAGGACATTCTTTCAATTGACACAGGTGTGAGAGAGTATGTACCTGATGTTGAGCCAGAGATTGACACTGATGCCACTGTGGATGGCCTTGATGACAAAGGTGAGTTTGACGAGTGGCATAGGAAAACATCCATATGTTGCAGCAATTATCCCATTAACCTTGATTAGTTATATTTAGTTGCAGGTGTTCTTTGATCTATCGTGATGAAAAGACAGCTGCAGTCTAGAATCTTGAGGATCTGGGACACCTTTTCCACGTAATTGGATCCAGGTTTGGACCTTGTATTCTGGAAAACACGTCACGTTTTCAATGTGTGGGAAACTGTGCTTTGTTTCATTTGTGAAAATTGCAGAGCCAAAGAGCCAAGCTACAAGTGATGCCTGACAAGTTGTAAACTTGTCAGCTTCGCTCAAGTTTTGATGGGAGAAGTGGGCATCCTTTTTTTTTTCTTGGCTCCCCATTACAGCTGCAAGACCAGGATAACTACTGTTCCCATCAGAAATGGAGGGAAGTGGACAAGTGTCCGCCCTGTGTCAGGCGTCACTTGTAGCTTCACCCCAAGCCACTTGCTTCCTGTGTTTGTGTGACCTCGTGTATCCTGCCAGGAATTCGATTAATGACTGGACATCTAATCCACCCACTTAACTCACTATTAAATCTGTGAAAACCTCTCCTTTATTTCCAGAGTCTGATGATCCATGTCCTGATGCTCAAGAGGAAACAATTAGCAGCAACAGCTCCAGCACATCTGGTCTTGGCAGCAGCAAAGGTATTTTTTTTCGCTAACGAAATAATGGAATAGCAAACTCATAGCATCTCTATGGCTGACCATCAGTAAGGGTTTGTTCACCAAATTTTCAACTTAATTTCTGCAGAGAAAGCAAAATTAAAATGAGTGACGCGATATATAATCCTGACAGCAGTGTCATTTTGACATCATTGTGTGTGTGTGGTTTTTTTTGGTGGGGGGGGGGTTCTCCCCTTACAATCATTTTTGGGTTTGAGGCGAAAGGGGGATCACCCTAATTTCTTGCCTGTAAATTGCGAACAAATGATCAGCACCCACACATTAGCTTTCCATTGATTGAATCCTTGGGTGACAGCAGGCAAATAATGTCACATTTCCTGGTTTTTTTCCCCCCAGGGCATAGATTTAAAAACCATATCTCTGAAACATGGCAAGGAATGTGGATTCTTGGCAGTAGACAAATTTTTTTTTTTTTGAAGCAGGGGACCGCACATGAGATTCTGTTGATTGATCATTCAAGGGACAATAACTGTGTAGACAAGTCAATGTTATGCTCTGGATAATGTTTGTTTTTTGATGTTTTTTTGGATTTTTATCAATTCACAGAATCACCTTTGAAATCGGTGGCGGAGCTATCACCTGGCACACGCCTATCAGCCATTAGAACCAGGAAAAGAAGAAATGCTGGCCTGTTTGCTGTGGCGGACAAGATGATGAGTCAGTCGGGGGAAGAGCACAAGGCACAGATCAATGAGTGGCGCATTGACCGCGAGGATAGCAATAGATGGCATGAAGAGGAAAGGAGGTTGCAAATTGAATTCCTAGAGGAGACCAGGAAGGATAGAAATGATTTTAGGGAGGTGTGGATGCAGAATCTGCATGTAATGGAATCTGCAGTGACCACTCTGCAAACACTGGGAGAAATGTTGGTGAGTCAGCACCGTGGAAGGTCAGCAAATGCTTGTGAAAAGGGTGACAGCAACTCACAAAACATCCCACCTAAGTCTGCCACGGCAAAACGTGCATGTGTTGGAAGGGCTCGTGAAAGGCTGACTCTCTAGCATTCCAGGACTATGATGTTTTCCTGTTTGAATCAATGGTCCCCTTTCCCTATTTTCACTGGTACACTGTGGTTTGTATTTCATAGGTGTGTTTTTCAATTACAATACTTGTTTTACTCATGACTGCTGTTACATCAATAAACATGGAGACAAATGGTAACGTTAACAGTTCTTGGTTTATTGAAACTAAAGAGAAACTCAAGGGGGGAAAAGATTGATGCCTCATGCCAGGGCTACAATTACTGATTTTGTTGGCCATGAGTTTCCCTAGCTGACAAGCTGGATTCTTCTATCTCCCGTTGTCTCCTTTCGATGTTGTCCAGCCTCCGCCCAAAGCGCATCATACGACCCTCGTATGTGGCCATACGTCTCTGGATGCTGTTGACTAAACAGAACAAGAATTTGTTAGACGGTTGCACTGTTTCCTGTGGCTGCTTTCCAGAGCACATTTATAGAGATGAACCCACGTGATGCAGAGGTGCGCCCATCCATGCTCTCCACCAAGGCAAAGAGGTCATCAAGAGTTCTTCCTTGGCGGGGTGGGGCGGCCTCAGGCGCTGTACTGGTGGATGGAGCCGTTTGAGCAGAATCTGATGTAACCGGACGATCCCCAACCTCCTCTGTAACTATAGGAAAACATTACATTTTTAGAGGTGTTATCCAACCATCATCTAAACGCCCAATCAGAACTGCAACAATTTTTTCCAAATATGAAAAAAAATAATGTGGTAAAGTTTGAGTATATCAAGATTTGAGAACACAGTTTGAGACATGCACTCCAGTGTTGCTATGCATGTTTCCAACGCTGAGGGTCAGAAATTGGTTTAACATTTTGAGATAATCCCTATCTGGATAGGTGACCACATAGGTCTGGAGAGGCTTCCTTGAGGTGGGAGAAAAAAACTTAAACAAGAGGGATTAATTTGAAGGTGATCCACATTGAGAAAGATCTCAGCAGTGTATGTGTGGGAGCAACAAACGATAATTCTAGTAGCACCCTTTGGTCCAAGTAATAAAATTTGTGGCTTGCTCATTCAAGAATCACATTTCTCTTAGTTTGTTGCATGGTGGTAAAAAGAGAAAACACTTTGATATTGAGGTGGAGAGGTGATGGCAGAGTAGATGTACTCCCCTCTAATGTTCTGTATCATGCCCTTATCTTTTTGGCCCACCATGTATCCAACTAACAGAAGTGCGATTTGAGAAAACTTAGTACACAATGAAATTTCTCGGTCTTGAGGTTGCAGTAAAGTGTGGTCAAACAAATTTTTGCTGTAAGAAAAAGTTTTTTGAATCTATGAATGGTGGACGGTAAGCACTCATTGTTTGGACCACGGTGCTGTGATGCTTTGGATGAGGTTGCTTCTCAGACTACTAAGATGTCACCTTTTCCATGACTCATGTATTCTTGGGACTTTTTTTTCAATTGGAAAATGGTAACGTTGCAGTTGATGTTGGTCTGTGTTGAATTCAAAATTTAAAGAATCTGCCACCTGACATTATGCCAGGGCAGCCTTTGGCGCACAATGTGCTTAAAACTTGGATGACATCACCAAAGGGGGGGGGAAGGGAATGGCTATTTTCATGCTGCATAATGCAATAACACTCCTCATGACACCCACCTGTATGTGCCAACTCCTGGATCACCTGTTACCAGAACTGCTCTTTATTATAATGGGGAATTAGCTATAGCAGTCTGTAACTTAAAATTAAGCGCGGATCATAACCTATGTATACGGAGGTCCCGATCCCAGACACTCTAGTGAAAAAGAGGCAGACAACAAATAAGTTCCAAACACGTGTATTTAGTGTGGCGTAAGCCTAAACTTGCACAAGCATACAAGAGAACATACAAGGTCTAAGAAATACAGAGTAGGAAATACAGAGACGTTCGCATTAGCTGGTTCCCAACGATGATAGGGGGAATACTCACTTATCCTGGAGCGAAGCAGAGACACAGCAGCGAGGGTGGTGGTCCAATGCCAGCACTGGAACCACAGACGGACAGCAAGGAAGTCTGGATAGGATGGCACGCGCACCATGCGGTCTGAGAGGCCGGCTTAAATACCCCAAAACGTACCCTGGGGCTGGTGCTGTACTTGGTGGTTCTCACAGATTAAAACAAAGGGTCTAATGGGCTACTGAATGGCTTGGATGGGCCACTTTAGTAATCAGATTGTGATAAGTGACACCTCAGGAAGAGGGGACAAAAGAGGGAGGGGGGAAATCCAAGTGGGCTGAAAGGATGTTCCAGCGGACAGGGCTTGTCCTGATGTCATCAGCTCTGGAATGCGGAGGTTTCTTTGAGATGCATTCTCTAAGTGCTTGGGATGGTCAGCACTTAGTTCTTCTCCGGGGCGGCTCCTAAGATATGCAGAGCGGGGCGAGGGGCTCTCGCTGCGGACATGGTGTGCCCGCTTCGCCGAAATGGCTTCCCAAAGCAGTCTTCCTCTCAGGGTCTTCCGGCTGCCTAAGAACATGGATGCCGGCTGGGCATAGCTGGGGCTGGATAGCAGGCTGCCCGGTAGCGAGGGCAAGCTTGGGGACCGACCCGCGGGAGGCTCCAGGCGGGAACTGACCAGGGAGCGCCTAGCCAGGCTCGCTGGAGGTTTCCCCGGCAGGCGCCCGGCTGCTAGCAGCGGCTTGGGCCCATATGAGGCAGGCTTCCATGGAGGCAGGGGGAACAATACTTTAAAACACAGTCCAAGGCAAGGAACAGGCACGGTCCATGGCAGATGGCAATGCAGGCACGGGGCACACTTGTAACAGAGTCCAAACACACACTGGGAATTCCAGATACAGGTCAGGGCAGGGCTGCCCAGAAAGAGAGTCCTTTGTGCAGTTATCCAAACATGGAGTCAGTAAACTACACAGTCTATTACAGCAGCAGGGTAATTGACACGCAGGCAGGAAACTGACACGTGTATCAGAGCACACACGTGCAAAGCAATCTTTGTGCAGCAGTGAAACAGTAACGCAGGAAACTTTAACACAGTTCATGGCAGGCCTTAAAGCAGGGGAGGGGGCCTGCTTGGCAACAATTCCCCCCCTCGGAGACCCCGTGACGTCAGGCGCGCGGGTCTCCGAACTTGACTTCAAAGGCGAGGTGGTCGGCAATGTCCGGTGGTCGAGCTTCGAGCGGAAAAGGAGTGGGAAGGGAAGGGAGAGGAGGCGTCACTCAAAAATTTAGTTTGGAGAACCACCTAACCGAATAAGTGCAATTTAGATCAGCCAATGGGCTGCAGGTCTCTGGGTTCACACCAGGGGGTGTGCTAAGTGCAATCGTCAAAATAAATAGTGATACAGGCAGCAATGAGCAATTCATGCATATAAATAGCAATAATTCATATTTGTGTACATTGATTAATTCATGGATGAAGGTAGTTCATACGTAATTCATGGTGGATTAAAAGCACTAAAAACCAGGAGCAATTCATATACATGGATTAATTCATAGACATAGGATTAAAAGCAAAGGCAATTCATGGATACAATTCATGAATGCAAAAATAACTCATAGGTGAGGGAATAATTCATATAAGGTGAGAAAGTGCAAGTCAGGCATACATCAATTCATAGAGGGTGGAACAATTCATAGGCGATTAAAACCATAAATACGTATATAGGATTAAAACCATAATTCAGGAAGTTAAAACCAATTTCATAGATAAAAGCAGCAATAGTAAAAGCAAGTGCGGGGAAACAATTCATGAGGGGTAAGCGGCGGAGGGGCTCATAGGGGGCAGAAAAATAAACTTTGCAATTAAAAGACCAATGCATACAGTCAGATTAAAACCAAATTCATAAAATGATAAATAGGCTAGAATTCCCTCGGCGGAGGGAGTCAGGTTAAAAAGGCAATTCATAAGGTTAAAATCAAATTCATAGGGATAAAGTTAATAGGGGGTGATAAAAGGGTCCCAGTTCATGGGAAGATCATGGGCGCACTTGCAGCAAATAGAGGGAGGGACTAGTTCGGGGCTAAATTCATGGGAGTAAAATTCATAAAAAGCAATGGGAAGAAATTCATAAAACAATAGAGCTACAAAGATCACAGACGGCTCAGTCTGCAGTACAGCTGCTAGACTGGGTTGCATATTTACAGAAACAAGCAAACTTAGTCCATGTGTTCCAAAACACACTTCCACCCCCCCTTTCTGTCTGCGTCAATCCGCAGAGCAGGGTCGGTGGGTGGCGAGAAGGATTTCAGGTACACAGTTCTAGTCCTCATGGAAGAAGCGCTGCTGGCGTTTGTTCGTAGGCGGGCCGTGTGCTGGGAGGCAGAGAAACAGGTCCCCCCCCTAATCCACACGAGGGCCTTGGAGCGGGGTCCAGCAGCAAAGCGTCCATGGGGCTGGTGCAGGATCCGTACACATAGTAAAACATAATCATAGTTCATAACAACATAAGCAAATGAACAAGGGTTAAAGGAGGGCGCCAAGAACAACCCTTAAGGCAGAAGAAGGTCGGGGTTATAGTGATCCAAGCGGTAAGACAGCTGGAGTTGCTGGAGCTGTCGGCGGCTCCAACAGCCCAAATAAAGTAGTGAGGCACATAACAAAACTTGAAAGGCCAAAATAACAACGATCGGGTGCAAAGCCAAATTGTAAATTCCAGTGGCAGTGGGGCTCCAGCCAAAGAGGGTCTCCCACCACGAATGCTCGCCGGTGGTCTTAATCTGCTGGGCAAGATCCAAAATCTCCTTTCCGTTGTGGGACACAACCAAAGCAGTGGTGTCCCCGTCCCTCTGGATGCTCTGGAGGGTGCGGTGGAGCTGCGGGTGGGCCAGGAGCTCGTGGATTAGCTCCAGACCGATGCCAAGGGAGATGGGCTTCACATGTCGATAGATGGAGGGTGCCACCAGGATCTCTTCTTGGGTCCAGACCGGTACCGTGTAGGTGAAGTCGCAGGCTGCCACCGAAGACAGGTTGCAGAAGCAGCGGTTGACTCCCGGGATCACGGGCTTAAGCTGGAACGAGTTCAGGATCACAAAATCGCAGGCCGTTCGCACGCAGGAACATCCTTTCCCAAGGTAGACCACAGCGGAGCTGTTCTCCCGGATGACCTCGAAAGAGCATTCATTGAGGGCGTCGACTTGCGGGGCTACACAGGGGTGATGAGGTGCAAAGGCTTGGTCCTGGCAAATGAAGCCGGTCTGGTCTCGATGCTGGCACCCTTGGAGGCTGACGAGCTGCCATCCGGTCGGGGTGAAGCGGGCCCAATGGTCAGGGTGGCGGGCGTAGAGGACTTCGGTGTCGCTGACTTGGAGTCCCAGAGGCACGACTGGATACACATGGAATGACTCGTGCGCACTGGCCGTTAATAAAAATAATTTAAGCTCCTGGGTGGTCGGTGAGAAGGAGGAATTTACAAGAGACCACCAGGATTCAAGCTCCAGTTCTATGGGTGACAATTTGGGCATAATCAATCTTTTAATTTCCAGGGGCAAGTGCCCGTCTGTGGCTTGCCGAATTAGCCCCATGGCCACAGCCTGATTTAATTGTTGGGCTTGCATACATGCCATGGCTATTGACACGTTGCGTTCCAAAGACTGTGTTCCCTTGAGCAGCAGAGAAAAATCTCTTTCAATTTGACTCTCCCAGTTAACTAAAATGGAGCTGATCTCGTGTTGCCCATTCAAAATGGAATTTAGGGACTGCACCACCGGTTTACCTAAGTCGGAGATGCTAGTCGTGACATGGGCAAACTTATTAGCGAGAGTCTCAATATTGACCGAATCCATGATTGCTAAGCCTCCGGCTGCAGGAGCAGTCCAGTCGGCAATGCTTCGTCTGGCACGCGAGAGAGAGGGGGAGGGATCGATCCACAGTTGTAGCCATGCATTCCAACCCTTGCTACCGGCCTCCAGATAGGGAGCGCACTGCGGCAGCCTCTGGGTTACATTTAGCTCAGCTAAGTCTATGCGGATCTCTTTTAAAGACATTTGCGGGCGGACTAGAACTCTCTCTCGAATGTCATTTTTCAAAACATGGGAGCCCACTATATGCGTGCCGCCTTGGCTTAATTGTTCATTGCTAGCAATCAAAGGGTCAATTTGGATGGTGTGGGTCTCCTGGGTCCGGATCAGCAGGGAATAATTGCCTGGTTCATGAGTCAAATTTACAAAGAGCAGCCCAAGCCGGTGAAATTTCTCTACTAGGGGCTTGGTTTGGCATTCGGGCGTCTGTTGAACCAGTATCCAATCGGGTGGGCCATGTTTGGCTAGGTCTTCCTCCTTAACAATCCAGGTCAGGTTCTCCCAGCGTTCTATAGCAAAGGAGAGAACTGCACCTGAAGGGGGCGTGATAGTGACTGATGCAGATTCAGTGGTATTAGTGCCTAGTAGGATGGTCATTCTAAAGGGGTCCCCTGCCTTCCATACTGCGGCCGACACTAAAATAACTTCGCAGTATGGTCCGAAAGCCTCAGTGACAAATGGCGAGGTTTCGAAATTGGCAGGGGTGGTATATTTGTCTACCACCGGGACTGCGGTGGGGGCTGGCCTGATACGGGGAAGAAACATACAAGGAATCGGAGCGAGTGGTGAAACTGTATCGGTAGGCGAGTAACATACTAATTCTTGGGACATGGTTTTGACTCCCACACATAAAATAACAAGCTCTGGGGGTCGGATCCACTGCTCTTCACAACTGCGGAAGTTAGTGCGATCCATGGGGGTGGTCATATTAATCTGCTGCACAACTTTGCAGACCATCATTTCATTTTCTGCTAGGGTATTGATGCATCTCCAGTGGGGGTAGGGCATTAATTTGGACGGGCGTCCCTCTATTAGGGTGGCTGCCAGCACGAGCAAACACAGAGTAGCCAGGTGCCTCATCTCCTGGCCTTCCTTTTCCTTTTGTGGTGAAAATATCCTGGGGAGACCTGCGGATATAAGTACAGGTTCCCTGAGTTTGTTGCAGCAAAATAAATGAATGAAGTGAAGTGGGGAAAAAGGGAGGGCGTTTTTCTGCCAGCACTGTTTATTAGGCGGGGTTCGAACGAGAAGTCCCAGAGGCACTAAGCGAGCCTTCCAGCTTGTTGCTCTGGGGAACTCCTGTGCGGGGGCTTCTTCCTAAAGCATGTATATTTCAAAGGGGACGTCTTTTCGTCGAGCAAGGGTCGGCTGTACGTTGGGCGGGGTTATGCAAACTCGCCCCAGGGGTCCCTGGGTGCCTAGACTATGTGGCCTTCAGGTGCCCCTTGCTCGGTGGCGGGCTATTTTTATTTTGCGGGCTGAGAGCTATCGGTCCGGCTTGGCCTGGCCTTGCCGTTTTAAAAAGAAAAAAAACTAGAGAGCGGTTTCCATTAACTATAAGGGTTGCTGCTAAAGGAGACCTTCGTTCTATTTTTCTAAAATAATTTTTAAGTAGATGAGGTTAGGGTTGAAGGTATGTTTTATGATGGTTTGCTTTTGCTTTGCCTTTTTCCCTCTGCTTTTTTGCAGGACCTCATGTATGTATTTCAGCGGACCATTTTTTCCTAGGATCAATTTTTGGAGGGACTCCCTCGGGAGGCCCCATTTTCATGTTAAAAGAAAGAAACACACAAAGCAAAAGCACACGGGTGTGGGTTATTTTCAGGTTGCCCTCACTTGGAAGGCCTGGCAGGGCTTCATTATAACTTCAATATGTCTCCCCCCCTTCTTTTCCCTTATACGGTACGTGCAAGGGAAAAGATTACGTGGGGCGGGCGGCTGCTGGCGGAAAGGGCCGAAGTGGAGCCGAGGGCGCTCGGCGGCATTTATTGAAAAGTGGCGGAGGCGGCCGAGATCTGCCGGCGCCACTGGGTCTGGGTTATTTGGGGGTCATCTTGGCGCGGGGGATTCTGGCTATGTAAATGAGGCACGCTGCCCCTTGTGCGTAGCGAACGCACCTCAATAACACATTCCAGAGGGCACATATTTACAAAATACTGGCGGGTCTTTTACCTTTGCACTAAAGCGTACTAGATGGTGGCGCCGTATAGCAACTCACCATGACGAATATGAACATTAGTAAAAGAGGGATGTTGGGCTATCTGGGGGTCCTTTTCCAGGGGAGGCACGGCCCTCAAAGCCAAAGCCGACCATCATGCGAAAGCGTGGGTCTGGCAGGTGAGACCCCGAATCTACGTAGATGCGGGATCTTCACCAGCACGGCGGGTGAAATGTTTTCAAATACAGAGATCACCTTTATTGGTGTGTCTCCAATATTGGAAATGCATTCACTCTTGGGCTAAAGCCTCTCCAACCACTTTCACACACAGCAAATCCCTTTTGCCTGTGCAATTTTTTTCCGAACATGCGGCTTAAAATCCAATTAAGAATCACTTTCGGTGGTGGTCCTATTTGGCTTTGGTTGCCGTGTCTTCCCCAAGGGTCCCAACTGTGGGGCCCGCCTAATGAAGTTAAAGAATAGAACTGGAAAAACTTTTGACATTCACATCTACATCTACATATTCTGCTGTTTCTTTTATACTAGAGCTACAAAGGTCTGGTCTAAGGGGACACAGGGTATCTCTGGCCCAGGGTGAAGGGATGTCTGGCGAATCACTGGGCAGAGGGGGGCTGGGCTGGCGGCGGCTCCCCCAGGGTCATACACAGGAGGGGCGGTTTGGAGCGGCTTCCCTTTCCATTCCTTTAATTGAGAGGCATGAAAATATTTTAGCCAAGTGCCTCCTGTCTTCCTCTGGATAGCTACCTGATAGACGGCTGGGGAGACTCTTTTCGTGATGGGGACCGGGCCTTGCCATTTGGCTGCTAGTGAATGCGCTTTTTGCGAGAACTTCCTGTACAGAACGAGCTGTCCTTCCTCCCACTGCCTTGGGTTCCTGACCCATCCTAATTTGCGGTCCATATCTTTCTGAGCTGTGCCCAACTTCTGGGCCACTTGCATGTGGACGGCGTGTATGGATGAGAGCAGGTCCTGGACCCAAGCGTCATTAATCACTATGGGCTGCATATCAGAAGGGAGCTGCGTATCTAGCCAGAAGGCTTCCGGGAGCTGCATTCTTCGCCCTGTCATTACCATATGGGGTGTGAGCCCGTGCACTGCGGTGGTGCCTCTGATGGCCATTAGGATTATGGGGAGTTTTTCATCCCAATCTCTCCCGGAGGAGCGAACCATCTTGCGGAGAGCCTCCTTGAGGGTCCGGTTGGTTCTTTCTATGGCGCCTGAAGCTTGAGGTTGGCCGGCTATGTGGAAGCGTTGCTGGATGCCTAGCGCCTTGCAAAGCTCCTGGGTGACTTCTCCGATAAAGTGTGAGCCTAAATCAGAGTCCATGACTCTCACAATGCCCCATCTTGAAAAAACATTGTTAAACAGTAGTTTGGCTGTGGTGGCTGCATTGTTGCGCTTACAAGGAAACGCTTCGACCCATTTGCTAAAGGGGTCTATGACAGTGAGACAGTAGCGATTGCCGCAAGGAGTGGGGGGAAGGGGGCCGATAAAGTCAATCTGTATGCGAGCCCAGGGTCCATCAATTCTCTGATGCTGGAGGGGAGCTCTAGGTCCGGTGGGGTCTGCATTGACCATAGCGCAGGACAGACAGTTGTCTACCCATTGCGCTACTTCGGTGCGCATGCCGGGCCACCATCCAACCTCTTTTACCCTCTCCAGAGTCAGGTCCTTGCCTCGGTGTCCCTGCTCGTGGACAAACTGAATTAAGTCGGCCCTAACTTCCAATGGCACTACCCAGTGGCGTTCACCGGCTGTATCTACTGCCCAAACTATGCCTTCCTCCTCTCGGATCATTAGTCTTCCTGTCTGATCTCTACCTGCGGTTAGGAGGTCAGCTACTTCTGGGTCAGATAGCTGCAGTTGTGCTAGGTCTAGCGTTCCTGCGGTTCCCCGAGCCTGGCTGCGGGCTTGTGCGCGGGTGGTGACAGGGTGGAGAGGAAAATCAGTGGCTGGTTCCGGTAGGGGAGCATTTTCAGTAGCGGCTGCCTTGGCCGCGAGGTCTGCCTGGTCATTCCAATAAGCGGTCTCTGAGTTTGTCTTTTGGTGTCCTTTGACATGGGTAACCTGCGTTGGGCCTGAGCGGGACTGAAGGAGCGCTGCTACTTGCTGCCATAGCTGTAGGTGGGCTACGGGTTTCCCATCGCTAGCTCTCCACCCCTGATTCTGCCACACCGGGAGCCAGACTGTGGCGGCTTTGGCCGTCCAATCCGAGTCTGTGTAAATGGCAAGTGGGCTTTCTGGGGGCTCAAACTCAAGCACTGCCAGAAGCGCTTGCACCTCAGCCGCTTGGCTGGAATGGGGGCGGGCTGGACCCTTTAGAGTGCATGCGTCGCTCACTCGCACGGCGCCGTAGCCTGTCCGAGGGGAGCCTCCAACGTGAAAGGAGGAGCCGTCGCAGAACCAGCATGTGAAGCCGTTCAGTCGGGCTTCCTCTAGCGGGACTCCCCAAGTGACTGGCCAAACAACCTGCGGTGGCGGCTCCAGGGGGCACTCGTGCTCGGTCCCGGTCACTAATAGGCCATAGGGAGCTGGTGGCTCGGTGGTTTCCTTTTTAAACTCTACTCCGCGGTTGACCAGGGCCAGGGTCCACTGTGCTATGCGGGCGTTTGAGACTTGTCCATCTTGTATCTTGCCAGACAGAATATATTTGAGGGGCGTGTGAGTGGTTTGAACTATTGTGCGTGAGCCTCCTATGATAAATTCCCAATGGGTCAGACTCCAAACTAGAGCAAGGCACGTCTTCTCGCATGGGCTGAACTTGGTCTCTACTGCAGTTAGGTTGCGAGAGGCATAGGCTACTACTCTAGCGGTTCCCGCTTGCTGCTGGGTGAGCGTGGCTCCTATGCTCTTGTCTGACACGGCTAGCTGAATAAAGAATGGCTGGGTAACATCTGGATGGGCTAGGGCCGGGGCTGCGGCCAGGCTGTGCTTCAGCTCGGCTAAGGCTGTCTGTTGATCCGGTCCCCACTCCCAGGGAGTGTTCTTCTTGAGGAGAGCATAAAGGGGGCGAGCCTTGTCTGCAAAGGACTCGATGAAGTCTCGGGAAAAGTTAAAAGTTCCTAGAAGGGCTCTGAGGGAGGGGACATCGGTGGGTGCAGGCAGCTTGGAAATGACCTCCATTCGCTGGGCATCCGGGGTGCGACCCTCGGGTCCCAGGGTCAGACCCAGGTACTTGACGCTGGTCTGAACCAATTGGGCCTTTTCCCTGCTTGCCTTGAACCCAGTCTCGCGGAGGAGTTCCAGGACTTCCCTGGTGATTTGGCGGGCCAATTCTTCCGTAGGGGCGTGGACTAAAATGTCATCCACGTAGCTCAGTATGTGGGGCCTCGAGGAGGGTTGGAGGCGTTCCCACATCTGAACTACATGGGCATGACAAATACTGGGGCTGGAGTGGAATCCCTGGGGTGTCCGCTTGAATGCGTATTGCTGGCCGCGGAAAGTGAACGCGAACTTGTACCAGCAAGACTCATGCAACCGGATGGAGTGGAAAGCGTTGGCCAGGTCTATGACCGAGTAGAACCGGGACCCAGCGGCAATGGCCGTCAGGATCTCGTTGTACTTGGCCACAACCGGGGCAACTGGAGGGGTGGTGGCATTCAGGGCACGGAAGTCGACCGTCATTCTCCAGGTCACTCCATCTGCTTTTAGAACTGGCCACAATGGGGCGTTGCAGATGGACTGCATCGGGAGTATGACGTCCCACTCAAGGAGTCCTTCTATAGTCTTGGCTATCCCTGCCTCAGCTTCCGCTGGGTACTTGTACTGTCTTTGGGGAGGGGGGTCCTTTCCTTCAATCAGGACACAGGCGCCCTTCACTATCCCACACTTGGCTTTGTCTGTCACCCAAACTTCGGGAAAGTCCTGAACCCAGGGGTCTCCTGTGATGGGGGCGAGAGGCAAAGGGGCCTTAAGGGCTGCACATCGATGGACTGCATTGACGAAGTCTGGGCCTCCTGGGATGCGCCACAGGAGCCCATTCGCTAAGTCAATGGTCAGTCCCTCGGCTCGGAAGAACGGCATACCCAAAAGTCCATCATCTTCTCCCCGGTTTGCGCATGCCGAAATCCGGGTGGCCAGGTTCCCAACGGAGAGGGGGATATCCTGCCAGACCGGGGATTCCTGCATGCCGCCTCCGAAACCGGCAAGTTGCATGGTTGTGGGGGTCTGGGTGCCCTTCGTAACTAAGTTGGGCCGGAGTATATTAAGTGAAGCTCCGGTATCTATGAGGAGGGTGGCAGGCTTCTTCTTTTCCCCGGGAGTCCCGATCCCTGCCTTTACTGTCGGTCTCCCCCATGGGTCCGGCTTTGGTTTGGCAACTATGCCCACGGAAGGAGACTGGGACTCGGGGCGACCCTATTCTGATCCTGCACCCTGGTCTGTGAAAGTGGCACTTTCTCTAAAGGGGTTGTTGGGGCTCGGGCGCTCCCGGACCGCCGCTATCGGGGGACTCGAGAAGGGAGGGTCTGGCGGTAAAGGGGGCGCCGACGGGGGTACTGGGGGCTGCTGCTGGTCTTCCCACTCCATGATCGCCTTCATTAGAACGGACGTGGGCTTTCCATCGAATAGCTCCATGTTCGCTCCAATGTTTTTGAGGCGCATCCAAAGTTCCCAACGGAGGGAGTCCCTGGACTGGGGCGTGCTGCCACGGTCCCGGTAGCCCTCGTGGTCGCCCTGCGATGCTCCCCAAGCATTAGACTGATCTGGAGGCGGGTAGACCTGATGGTTGTACGGGTGTGATGCTCGAGAGTGAGAAGGGGCTAGGGGCGCATCCTGTGATCGGGGCTCGTGGGGTCCCTGCTGGGAGGAGGAACCGTAACTCGGGGTGAGTGCAAAGGAAACTCCCGGGCGGTAGTCCCTTGGCCCTCTCCCCCGGTTGAAACTGCTGCTCCTTCCCCTCAGGATTCCTCCCCTTGCCTCCGAGTACGGGCTGCGTCCCTGCGGTCGGTACTGAGAGTGGGGGCCATGATTGGCATAGGTGACTGCACTTATCGGCTCGCTCTCCTTCCTACGAGAGGCCGGGGACTTCACATGACGGATGGCTCCGGTCTCCCGCAACAGGCCAGCAATGCTCCTGATGCGGGATTCCAGCTCTCCCCATGTAATGCTCCCGGGCTCGACTCCTGCTAGGGCTAGGCGAGTGGTGCTGTTGAGTCCATCTATAACTGCCCTCCTAAACTCTAAGTCATCGAAGTCAGGCATGTCGCTCAAGTCTAAGTCTACCTCGTCTGCTAGTTCGGCTAGGAGCTGCTTCCTGGCTAAATATGCCTCTGGGTCCTCTCCGGGTTTTTGAGATTCTGCTATGTATAAGGCCTTCAAGCTCTTGGTAGGCCAGAGGAAGGCGCACAACTCCTTCATGGCACCATACTGACTGCGAGTGGCTAGTCTCCGGTTAGAAATATATGCGTTAAGAGAGGTGACTATTTCGGGGCTGGCACAATGGCGAGCCAGCTGGGCTACATCGGAGCCACTGGCAGAGGGCTGGGACATGGTCACGTGTGCGAACCATTGTATAGCTGAGTCTCGGTTCAGGGGTCCCATTCGGTCCGCTATGGCTTGGAGCTCATCGGGCCTCCAATTGCGGGTCTCTTTAACTATTCGGTCTGTCTTCCTGCCATCCTCGTCTGTGGAGACAATTTCCTTGGTAGCTATCGGATGGAGGGGCTGTGGAGCTTCCTCGGACTGGGGCGACTGAGATGTCCAGCTATCCTTACTATCTTCTGGGAGGGCCAAGAGGGCTGAGGGGTGCACGGCGGAAATTACGGCCTGTTGCATCCCCAAGTGTCGCTTCAGGGCCTCTAGCTCCCTCTTACAAGCTGAATGGTCCGCGGCTGCGGTTTTAGACTGGTTGTGGTCCACCATGAACCGGGCGGCATGGGTGAGTTTAGTAATCTCCTCTTGTCCCTCGGTTAATGCGTGCTCAGCCATGTCGGCACGAGCGGTGGCCGCTTCAGCCTTGTGCTGAGCGTCCTGGAGGGCGGTAGTTAGTCCTTGCTTTTCTAGTATGAAATTGACACGTTCAGCGCGCCACTCAACTGCCTTTTCCTCATGGTCTCTCTCTTGTTCGGCTAGTTTGGCCCTGAGACTCTGGATTTCTAGATGCAGGGCGTCCTGTTCTCGCTTGGCTTTTTCTTCTAGCTCCTTCCTCTCTTTGTCTTGGGCTAGTCTGAGCCTCTCTATTTCCTGCTCACTATCTTCCTGCGCTATCTGTAATTTATTTATCAGGGACACGCTGTCCTGTAAGGCAGTGAAAAGTGCCCAAGCTCC
The DNA here is from genome assembly GCF_028583425.1 of Eublepharis macularius. Taxonomy (NCBI): domain Eukaryota; kingdom Metazoa; phylum Chordata; class Lepidosauria; order Squamata; family Eublepharidae; genus Eublepharis; species Eublepharis macularius. The sequence goes on along the minus strand of NC_072801.1, from coordinate 62,715,117 downwards.
GTATCTGTCTTTTTTGCTCGACTTGGGTTTCTCCTTCTCACAAAAATCTTGGAAGGCACTTCTAACTATCTGGAGTGGGTCGGGTCCCTTGAAGGAACCGGCTTCCCAAGGGCAATCTCCCTTCTTAACTAGCCACTTCTCCAGGCGGGGCACGGTGGGGTTTGCCCGGTACATTTTACTTTTTATTTAAGGCTGATCTCGGGACGGTTAAAGAGTGGATCAGCGACACCAGGGGTGGGGCGATTAAAGCTGCTCAGGGGTTTTAACAACTTCTTCCTCTCTATGTTCCTTTTGGGAGGTTTATCCTTCCCTCAGGTCCTCAAGGGTTTTTACCAGGGGGTTTTAAGGTTCTACTTTTAGGTTCACAAGGGTATATCTAAGGGTCCTACACTCTGTTCTTCTCCACCGGGGGAGAAGGAAAATTCCTATTCCCGTTTCAAGCTTGCCTACAAGCCACAGGACCAGGAAAAGTTTACTGGTTCAGAGGGTGCTCTCAAGCTCTCTAAGCCCAAGAACAAAACGCTCAATGCTTCCAAGCCTCTGCCTAGAAGCCAAAGCTCAGGGGTCTCCCAAGCCTGTGCTCGGAAAACCAAAAAGTGTTCCCAAGCCTCTGCTCAGAAACTTGCAACTAAGGGGGTCTCCCAAGCCTCTGCTCAGGCAACCAGAAATGCTCCCAAGCCTCTGCTCGGAAACTGAAGTGCTCCCAAGCCTCTGCTCAGAAGCGAAAAATGCTCTCAAGCTCTCTGCCCAAGAACTAAACTCAAAGTGTCCCCAGGCCTCGTGCTCAGAGACAAACGGTTAAACTGTCTCCAAGCCTTGACCAAAAGACTAAATGCGCTCAAGGACTGCCTCTGCAAGGCCCCAAGCAAAAGTGCCCAGGAGTAAAACTTACTGTACTCCCAAGCGGAAAAAGCGCTCAAGAGTTCAAACAACTCCCAAGCAGGGTGCGCCCACGAGTCTGACTTAAAACTCGCAAGCGGAAAGGCGCCCAAGAGTCTACCTTAAAACTCTTAAGCACGGTGCGGCCGGCTGCCGTGGGGCTTCAGGAACCTGGCTTTAGATTCCCAAAGCTATACTGAAACGAACGGACTATCGATCCCTTCACGTTTCCTCCGGAGCGGGGATTGAAGCCTAAGTGCTGGCAGGAACGGGGTTTGGACGGACTTAGGAGAGACGGGGGAGGGCGGAAGAGAGTTTTATATGTGCTGCTTCAGGATATATATATAGAGAGAGCCTACTTCTGGGATCCCACCCACATAGACGCGTTTAGGCGGCCCGGAAGGTGGCCAGGAACTTCACCAGTTCAGAGGTCCTCACCCACAGTACACCGGTTATAACGGCTGGAGGGCCTCGCGGTGCACCACAAAAGGCAAGTAGTCCAAAGCTGGCTGAAGGAGGAAATGGGGAAAAGCCAACCCACAAGATAGAAATGCTCACTAGAGCCACACACACTCACACTTTTAATTCCCTGAGCTAAATTGCGCTCTTTACACTGAGGTCTGGAAAATTTTCCTCTAAGTCAGTTCGCCGAAGACACGCGTGTCGACTCACGTGCATTCACACGAACTGGGTTATGCCCGCATTCTCCACCAGTAAACTGTTACCAGAACTGCTCTTTATTATAATGGGGAATTAGCTATAGCAGTCTGTAACTTAAAATTAAGCGCGGATCATAACCTATGTATACGGAGGTCCCGATCCCAGACACTCTAGTGAAAAAGAGGCAGACAACAAATAAGTTCCAAACACGTGTATTTAGTGTGGCGTAAGCCTAAACTTGCACAAGCATACAAGAGAACATACAAGGTCTAAGAAATACAGAGTAGGAAATACAGAGACGTTCGCATTAGCTGGTTCCCAACGATGATAGGGGGAATACTCACTTATCCTGGAGCGAAGCAGAGACACAGCAGCGAGGGTGGTGGTCCAATGCCAGCACTGGAACCACAGACGGACAGCAAGGAAGTCTGGATAGGATGGCACGCGCACCATGCGGTCTGAGAGGCCGGCTTAAATACCCCAAAACGTACCCTGGGGCTGGTGCTGTACTTGGTGGTTCTCACAGATTAAAACAAAGGGTCTAATGGGCTACTGAATGGCTTGGATGGGCCACTTTAGTAATCAGATTGTGATAAGTGACACCTCAGGAAGAGGGGACAAAAGAGGGAGGGGGGAAATCCAAGTGGGCTGAAAGGATGTTCCAGCGGACAGGGCTTGTCCTGATGTCATCAGCTCTGGAATGCGGAGGTTTCTTTGAGATGCATTCTCTAAGTGCTTGGGATGGTCAGCACTTAGTTCTTCTCCGGGGCGGCTCCTAAGATATGCAGAGCGGGGCGAGGGGCTCTCGCTGCGGACGTGGTGTGCCCGCTTCGCCGAAATGGCTTCCCAAAGCAGTCTTCCTCTCAGGGTCTTCCGGCTGCCTAAGAACATGGATGCCGGCTGGGCATAGCTGGGGCTGGATAGCAGGCTGCCCGGTAGCGAGGGCAAGCTCGGGGACCGACCCGCGGGAGGCTCCAGGCGGGAACTGACCAGGGAGCGCCTAGCCAGGCTCGCTGGAGGTTTCCCCGGCAGGCGCCCGGCTGCTAGCAGCGGCTTGGGCCCATATGAGGCAGGCTTCCATGGAGGCAGGGGGAACAATACTTTAAAACACAGTCCAAGGCAAGGAACAGGCACGGTCCGTGGCAGATGGCAATGCAGGCACGGGGCACACTTGTAACAGAGTCCAAACACACACTGGGAATTCCAGATACAGGTTAGGGCAGGGCTGCCCAGAAAGAGAGTCCTTTGTGCAGTTATCCAAACATGGAGTCAGTAAACTACACAGTCTATTACAGCAGCAGGGTAATTGACACGCAGGCAGGAAACTGACACGTGTATCAGAGCACACACGTGCAAAGCAATCTTTGTGCAGCAGTGAAACAGTAACGCAGGAAACTTTAACACAGTTCATGGCAGGCCTTAAAGCAGGGGAGGGGGCCTGCTTGGCAACACACCACGTTGCTCACAGGAGAGGAACCTGACGCACTGGCGTGCTCCATCTCATTGGAGGCTTCCCCCTCTGGCTCCTCAGGTTGACTCGTCTGCTCATCTCTCCTCCTAAGAGCAGCTGCAAAAATCATGAAAACATCATTTTTTAGAAAATATCCTCTATAAAAACCTTGTAATCAAATTGTCAAAACTTTACTGACACCCCACCAAACGCTTTTCACCAATCCATGCATGCATGAGGTTATGCAGAGTGGTCTGCAAATGTGAATTCCATAGTATTAAAGTATGGAAGTATAGAAAAACAATTTTAGCTCGAACATCCTGTCCATGGGGAGCTGTCATGGGGCGGTTTGGCCATTCAAATAGGGTTTGGTATCATTAAAAAAACACAAGCATAAACCAGCTTCTAGGGTGGTCAGCCACAGGAGTGAACATTGTCCAAGATCTGGGGTTTTTTGACCACCACTCACCAAGTCCTCAGCTCAATGTCCTGGAAAAAAATTCAGAATCAAAACACAAGCATAATTGTCATAGGAATAATTTTCTCATCGAGACCTCTACTCACCACCATGATATCGGTCCCCCCAGCTGGGTTTCCCTGCTGCCTCCCAGAGCCTCATCATTTCGGCAAAAAAAGGGGGCTTCCCACTCTGCCTTGGAATCCCTTGCCAGGACTCCAAGGCATCGTAGAAAGCCCCCTTGATGCGCTTAAACTTAGACCGGCACTGTTCAGTGTTCCTATCAAAGCCGGCCTCACGCATATGAATGGCTATCTGACTGAAGTGCTGCCTGTTTGGAAGGTGGGTGCTCTTCATGAGGATTCCTCCCTTTCCCGAGCAGAGCACCAGGTTAAGCAGGGCACGGACCTCGTCGTCCTTCCAAAAGACACCTTTCCCGCCTGAGGCCATGATTTCAGTGAGACGGCATATCGACACAGTATCAAATCTTTACTGCGCATGTTCGGCGGCTAAACGCGCCCGTTGTTTGCGCGGGAGATTCTTCAAGACGGAGGATTAGAGGCGGTTTTTTATTTTGAAAAAGGAACCGTGTCCGCCCCGCGCTCTTTGCTTCTCGGCTGTACCCCCGAAACTATTCAGTGGTCCTTGGGAAATGAAATTTTCAATTGAAAGGGGTTTTTTTTCCACATGTTTGTGAGTGATGTGATGGTTGGGTGCTAACCTTTTTACGGTTCCCAGAGAAGTGACCACACAATACCCTGTAGACCATCACTAGGAAGGACCTCAACCAACACGGGGTGAACAGATTAGCTTTGTATCAATCCACGCTGCAAATTCCAGAGCGGAATTCGTTATTCAGAGACAGGGCCATCTGTGTGCCAGTAAGTGTGGTTTTGAGTGTCCGTGATCTCCAGGATGCACCTCCACGAACAACGATATCAACTGGGCAAGATTGCAATTTTTTTAAAAAAATAATTGAAAGGAACTGTGTGGAGCACTAAATTGTGTGCAAAAATAATATGCTGGTTTTCTGAGATGTTTTATTTATTGCTTGTTCACTGGTCTTGTGATGATGTGTGTTTTTTCTTTTAGATCTAGGGAAAGAAAACTGCCAACGTTCAATCATGAGATCCAAAATCAATTTTTTCGTTTATTTTTGAGGCAACACAGCAAGGACTCGTGACAGGATAATAATTAAAAATTATCTAAAGCACCACAACAATCGGAATTCTGAAACATCCAATGTTGGCACGGAAAGCTCTACTCTCTTGAATCTGTGGCGGCCATGAACCTTGCCAAGGCCTCCCGCACTACCTTTCCCGCCGCAAGATTATCACCGTTTGTGGCCATGTCATCATCCTCGTCAGCCTGTAGGCAAACGGGTTCAGGTGATTCCAGGGCACCCAACACTGGATGACCCTTTTCCTCACACAAGTTATGTAGGACAGCACAAGCGGTGACAACAGGGACCACATTTTGTTCTCGGACCTGCAGACGCCTGGACAAACAACGCCATCTCCCCTTAAAACAACCAAAACAACATTCCACCTTGTTGCGAGCCCTGCAAAGTCTCCTATCAAAGTCTCGGTGATGTCCCGCTTCTGCTGTCCGGCCGTATGGCTTCATCAGCCAGGGACGCAAGGGGTAGGCGCCATCCGCAATTATGATCGGTGGAACCACCACGCCATCCAAATCCAGGCAAGGGTTTCCGGGAACCAGCGAGCCGGCATCCATGGCAATACATAGGGCGGAGTGGGTAAAGATAAAGGCATCATGATTTTTCCCACTCCACCCTACTCCACGTCGATGAAGCGTCCTGATGAGTCAACAGTTCCTTGAAGAAGAATGGATGAATAGTTCTTCCTATTCCCATATTGATCTGGCCTTCCACCCGGAGCGCAAATGGGAATGTGGGTGCCATCTATAGCGCCTATGCAGTGCGGAAATCCAAGGCGATTGAAGCCATCCATAATCTGTTTCGAATAAGAAAAAAAAATTATCAGACATGTTTCAGGATAACTCAAACAGCACTCACAAAGGTTTAGGTGATTGTTATTCAAAATTATATCTGTGCTCATGGGCACCTGTCAGTGAAGGGCACATCAACACGCAATTGTGAGATTCCCAGTTGTCCAGTCAGGACCTCGACAGTTGTTGGAAGGGTGAAGAAAAGCAGAAGAAGTAATTTTGGCACAATGTTAAAGCGGAATGACGACATCACTTACAAAAAAAATATTTTTTTTTCCACAGCGCAACCCACCTTTCCAACATCGGGACCAATGCATATTGTTTTCGAGAGGAGTTCTAGTTCCACAGCAAAGCAGAACTCTATTACCGAGGATGCGACCGTGGAACGTCCGATGCCAAACAAGTCGCTCGCAACCTGATAGCTTGACCCGTTGGCAAGGTACCACACCGCTACGGCAACTCTCCTCTCCACGGACAATGGCGCACACATGGTGGTGGTTTGACGTTCGAGACGTGGCCGAAGAGCCTCCACCAACTCAATAAATGTTTGCTTGGACATTCGGAAACGCTCCATCCAACAATGATCATCCCAGTGGCGCAAAATGATGGCATCCCACCAGTGGAGGCTTCGTGGGAAAACCCATTGCTCCCTTGGCTCTTCAAGTTCTGCCAATGCATACCATCGCCAAAACCTATTTCTAGGTGGTACACAAAGATAGCGGCGGCAAGCGGAGCGCTGGTTTCTGAAAAAAAGCAATCTGGCAGCCGCGCGTCTCCTCCTGCGTATGTACCTTTTATAGGAAAGGCACATGAATGTCGAGCAGCGGAGCATAATCAGAAGGACATGAGCCATCAGAAAAATGATCGTTTCCCGGGGTGCCATCCTACCTCTCCAAGTCACCTCTAAGTTCCACAGAGACAGAAATGACCGTCAGTCCAATTTTAAAGCTGTTCAAATTTTGCCGCCTACACTGGGATCCAATAGCACGCCATTTAAGAGGCCGGTCCGAAAATTGACCAATGACAGGGAAGGAAGGGAACGCGGAATCGTTGATTCAAGATGATTACACGTCAATATAGCGTCAAATTGTCCTTTAAAACAAAAAAACCCGGGCCGTTCGGCTTTCCCCGCCCCTTTACCCGTATTTTTGAAAGGGGATGTGATCAACGGATTGCGCAGGATAAGCGCTATTCAAAAGGAAATGTGGACAAACGAGCAAAGAACGCGCAATAGCAGATGGAGCAATCATTGCACAAGAAAAGCGGGAGCTAAGGTAGTGTGGAATCGGCCAAAGACACCAATGTACAAGTTTACCAAAATCTTTCTACAGAAACAAAGCAGCCATTTCAAGCCCTTTTGAGTATGAGGACCCCTCTCTAGCATCCAAAAATTTCTCAGACCCGCCCCCCCTGATATTATTTGTCCTATTAGCATTCATTGATTGAGAAATACCTAATGACAAAAAGGTCAACATGACAATGCTTAGTAATGCATATGGTTTTGTGGACACCGTGCAATAACTCAGTGGCTCCTCAGGGGCCCCCACCTGCTGCTTAAAAAAAGAAGTAGCCTTGTCAGATATTCCATAGGTTTTCATTTAAAAGTGCAATTTTTTTAAAAAAAGGATTCTGTTGATGTGATTCACTCCTTTAAAGAAGGCTTAGAACAGTCACCCTCAACCTTCCACTGGGTTTCCTGGCACCCACTTCCTTCATCCCAAAGCAAAGGAGAGTCAGTATTGGGAATATTTATGGCTGGGTTGCTTGCATGTTCAGTTCAATGGGAAAGTGTTGGCCTACATGGCCTAGGACCTCAGAGTCTGTGCGGTGTACCCATTAAGAGCTAGGAGATCTGCGTTCAAATCCTCATGCATCCATAAAGTGACCCTGGGCCAGTCACTCTCGTTGAGCCTAATCTCACAAGGACCCCTTTTGCATGGCAGACATAACCCCTCACTATCTCAGAAGTCGAGCCAAAAGGCATGGAATCAGTTTGGCTGCAACCGTTTTGCACCTCTCATGTTTGGACAGCCTGGTGTTAGTTTTTTATTCCACCCTATACCAAGATACATCAATGAGTGCTTGTGCTGTCGTCACCAATGCTGTCATTGGTGTTGTCCAGGGGTCATTTCGTAGAAAAAGAGCTGGAGGAACTCATTAGTACAACTCACTAGCACAACTCATTAGCATATGCCACATCCCTTGACAACGCCAGAAGTGTGTCATTAGTATAACTGATTTGCATATGCCACACCCCCTGTCCACCTATCCTGGCTATTTTGGACCCAATCCTGGCCATTCAGGGCCACGATTGGGCCCAAAATGGCCAAAAAGGGGCTGAAAATGGCCAAAAGGGGACCAAATGGTCAGGATCGAGCCACTGCTGAGCAGGAGAGTGATCCAGCACCCGTCAGAGGCCCGATCCGGGCTGTTTCGGCCCTAATCCAGGCCAAAATGGGCCCAAAATGGCCGAGAGTCAGGTGGGTGGGGCCACCTGACATGTGACCTCTTCGGGGAACTGCTGGAACTGCGTTCCGGCGCGTTCCCCCTCGAAATGAGCCCTGGTGGTGTCACAGCACCAGCCCTTTCTTCTTCTTCTTTTTGCGCATGCACTGAATCGTTGCATCACTGGAATGCCGGATTGCTCTAGTTCCTGGATTTCTCCCTCTCCACTCCTCCCTTTGTTAACCATGATTGGCTGATTCAGCTGAACTCTTCTCTCATTTTAAAAAATGAACTCCACATGTGATTGGTTGTGATGTGGTTTTAAAAAACATTTTGGCAGTTGGCACCATGGTTCACTCATTCTCACGTTTCTTATTTTGAGAGAATCTCATATTTGATTTGCATTTTCCCTTTCAGTCTGTGGATCTTTGTGGGCTACCATGGATCCCAGGGTGACATGCAGTTTTGTAGCAAAGTTCTACTGCAGCTGTTGCATGTTCTTGTGCTGTGCCTCGAAAGTTGCCAAAATGCGTGTTCGCTTGGAGTCCCTCTACAGAAGACATCTTAGAGATGAGCCAAAGGCTCTGTCGAGTTCACCTCTCTACTGAGTGGCAAGATGGCTCCTCAGAGGGTTTGTTTTTGTTTGTCTCCTTTTTGCCTCCCTGAAGGAGAGGTGAAATTGACAGGGCCTTCAGGGAACTAAGAGGAAATGAACAAACTCTCTGAGGAGTGATCTTTTCTGGCTCTGTAGAGAGGTGAAATTGACAGAGCCTTTGGCTCTGTGTTTTTAAACTAGGCTTCCCGGCTAGCATTGCATCTCCCTATACTTGAACATTGTCATGTAAGATGTCTCTTGTAGAGAGACTCTTACACGAGTAGGATCAAGTGAAAGATCTTACACTTGTTCTCCCATTGAGGATACAAGTGCACTGCTAAGGAGACAGAGCACACTTGAATATAAGACCACACAAAGTCAGTCTCTTGAGCATCCCCGTGTAAGATGTCTTGTGTAGAGAGACTCTTTGTCTCTGGCAAATGAGGGAAAGAAGGCACACACTGTCAGTCAAGTGCAAGGGCACTTATCTTCTCTCTGGGGAGCCCATACCGCACCATTACTGGGTGTACCCATGGAGCAACGATTGGTGGGAGAACTTCATAATCCAAATATGGGATGACGAGCATTATGGGGAAAACTTCAGGTTGAGCTGTGCCACATTTATGGAGATTGTTTCAGCCCATAAAGGTCAGCGCCAGCAGGAGAGTACCATCATGGGGGAACCAATTCCTGTAGAGAAGAGGGCTGTCGTTGCACTTTGGTCCCTGGCGAGCCCCAACTCTTCTAGGGAAGTGGAGCTGTGGTTTGGAGTTGGCCGCTCTACAGTGGATGAAATCATCCTTGTGGTTTGCTTTGCTTTGGAGTTCGAGTTGCTGGGAAAGATGGTCTGAAACAAAGCAGGGAAACCCCGGATAGTCAAAAGCTACAAGAAACAATACCGGGAATATACAGTCAAAATTTTTGGATTTTTATAACAATATATTGGTGCAAAATGTGCAAAAGTGCAAAGTGTCAACAATAAATACAATCTATAATAAATACAATCTATAATAAATACAAGGTAACAATTATACAAGGTAACAGTTGTTTGTCCGTGTTTTTGTAATGTTCATAAAGAAACGTCTGGGTGAGAGCTGCAGTAGAGCCTTCTTAGGAATGTAGGCAGACAGTCCCACAGAGGAGGGTGACCACAATCCAAATCAAATGAAAATATTGATGTGCCGACGGGATTATGCTTGCATATTATACCATTCCCGTTTCGTATACACAACTTCTTCCTGGGCACAGTTATTGGACTGTGGACATAAAGTCAATGTGTATTAAATATATTATCACATATAAACAATCAGAAATTGCATCTCATATTAAAAATATATGACTCACTGTACACCTTCCTAATGGTCTTCAATTAGAACAGCTCACCACATGATATTTTCATTACTGGCATGAACCACCATTTCAGTGCAACGGACATTTATTACAACAAAAGGGGGACTCCAATATATACAAAAGCTGACTAGCTAATTGATTCCCTTTAGGACATAGCATCTCTTAAAGATACAGTTACATCCATCATCCAACAAGCATCAGAATACAAACATACAACAAGGGCTCAGTTTGAATGACTTGATACTCTCTGTGATACAGCCATTAGGAGAAAAGGCAAAACACTAATCTAACCACTAGGACTTACTATCTTAAAAAACAGAATAAACAGTCATATTATTGAATCAATTTGCATAGCTAAACACCCTCTGTACTATGGCCATAATGAAAAGAGGCAAAATACACTGATCTAACCACTAGGACTTATTACCCTAAGAAACAGGAATAATCAATCTCATTGTTGAGTCCATATGGTGCCAGACTCTTTAGTTTGAATATCCACTTTGTTTCTAATTGGAGCAGCTTTCTGGGGCTATCTAAAGTGTAAGGTTCCTGGATCATATCCACTACCGTGATCTTAGATTCATGAAATTTGTGCTGACATGCAGTGTAATGTTGTACCAGTGGCGCCTCACCTACCCTGTTCCTAATTCTCGAAATGTGTTCTTGAATTCTAATTTTGAGGGGGCGTGTGGTGCTGCCCACGTAAATGGAAGGACAGCTACATCTAATCACATAGACTACATATGGTGTTTTACATGTAGAGAAGCCTTTGGATTTGCCTAATCTACCCTCTACAACTTCTTCAAACTTAACCATGAGGCAGCATATATTGCAATCCCCACATTGGTGATGGCCCCAGGGAGCTAGTCTACTCAAACTGGTAACCTCACTCTCCTGTTTGAACTCCGACGTGGTCAATATCTCTTTAAGGCACCTAGTGCGGCGAAAACCAATGGCAGGGCTGTCTTCACAGCCCGCAATGTTATTAATTAAATGCCAATGTTTCCTAACAATTTTGCAAATTGGAGTGGCTAATGCTGTATATTCAATTGCCCACGTCATCTGTTTGTTACCCCTTTTAGTCCTAGGGATGAGTAGTTTGTCCCGTGAGGTCCTAGCAGCTCTTTCTCTAGCTGCAGAAATTGCAAGCATAGGGTAACCTCTATTTATAAATGCATTCTCAAGTTTAGTGCTGCTCTCACAAAAATCCCTCAGGTTAGAGGAGTTTCTTTTCAGTCTTAAAAATTGGCTAACAGGGATGTTAAATCTCAGTCGTTTAGGATGGAACGAAGTATAATGAAGGTAAGAACACCTGTCTGTAGTCTTTTTAAAGGGATGTACACCCAATTTATGATCATTGATCCTATATATAGTCACGTCCAAGTAGTTAACATTATCCACACTCCCCTGCCAGGTAAACTTAATATCTTCACTAATGGTATTAATCCACTGGCCAAAGTTCTTAGCTACATCTTGTGTATCCACAATTGTGATGATGTCATCAATGTAGCGCCGGTAATACAGAATATGATCCTTATAAGGATTAAAATCCCTATTCAGAATATGGTCTTTCTCCAATTGGGCCATATAGAGGTTAGCAATGCTAGGGTCGGCGGCACAGCCCATAGCCACCCCTTTGACCTGATAGTAATAGTCCCCATTGAATTTAAAGTAGTTACGTTCCAATATAGTATCAAGGATATTAAGGAGGAAGGGAGTAGATGGACATTGTGATCTCCTAGTTAATAAGGCTGATTGCACCACCATCCTCGCTCCCTCATGGGGAATCGAAGTATATAGTGAAGTTACGTCCAATGTCATCAGATATGCTGAGCGGGAAATAACCAATGGTTCTATCATGGAAATCAAGTGCATGGTATCTCTTAGGTAAGCCTCGGTTTGGACCACAAGAGACTGGAGAAAGTAATCTAGATAATTAGACAGGGGTTCCAGTATCGAATTGGAGCCTGAAATGATGGGTCTCCCTGGGGGTGGGAAGCCTGCTTTATGTATCTTTGGCAGCAGATAAAGTACTGGGGTGCGTGGGCTCCTATTTTGCAAGCCCTCATGGGTTTTTTTATCTATTTCGTTGTCCATTAAGCCCTCATCCAGAACGATCTTAATTATTCTCTGGATATGGGGCAAGGGATTAATAGCAATCTTCTTGTAATCTGAGGAGACAGAAAGCTGTCTATTAGCCTCCTGGATATAGTGAATGGTATCCAGTATAACTATGCCCCCGCCCTTATCAGCTGCCTTTATCACAATATTCTTATCCATTCTGAGTGAATTCAGTGCTTCCCATTCACACCTGTCCAAATTGTTGGTCCTGAACCTGCTTTCTTTTTCCAGCAAGTCAATATCACATAATACCACCCTCTCAAAACAATCAATAGACGCGTCTGAAATAGATGGACAAAAGGTAGATTTAGATCTAACCCCTCTACTAGGGAGAACCTCAGGGGTATTCCCAAAAAATCTTTTCAATTTTATAAGTCTTATAAGTTTATAAATGTCCAATCGGGTGTTAAAGGCATCATATTTTGGTGTTGGCACAAAACCCAGCCCCTTATTTAACACCGCTCTCTCTGTAGATGTAAGGGTTCGAGAGGAAAGATTAAAGACTAAATCCTCGGTTTGTATTGCCTCCTGGGACACTGAGGCCTCCCTAAAAAATTGCCCCTAGATGGATAGGACACACTACGATTTCTCAGGCTTCTGGTGCTGGTGCCCTCATCTCCAGAACTGTCAATTTCTGAGGGCTCTGTTGTCTCAGAACCTGATTGAAGATTTTTGGCCCAAGTGACCCTCTTGCGAGGTTTAACATTGACTTCCTCCCTCCATGTGTATATTCTGCCTGTCGTGTAATCCCTTCTGTCTCGCTCAAATTTCTTAACCTTTAGTTCCTTCAGTTTCTCTCTGCTTTCAGTGATGGTGCGATCTAATTCTGCCTTCCTTGCCTCAAACTCCTCTATAGTCTGTTTAGCCTTCAATTGTTCCTCCACTTTAGTAATCTCTACAGTGATCTTATCTGCTTCTGCATTAGATGTTTTTATACTTCGATTCCCCATGAGGGAGCGAGGATGGTGGTGCAATCAGCCTTATTAACTAGGAGATCACAATGTCCATCTACTCCCTTCCTCCTTAATATCCTTGATACTATATTGGAACGTAACTACTTTAAATTCAATGGGGACTATTACTATCAGGTCAAAGGGGTGGCTATGGGCTGTGCCGCCGCCCCTAGCATTGCTAACCTCTATATGGCCCAATTGGAGAAAGACCATATTCTATTAGGTTTTATGCATGATTAGGTTCTATTAGGTTTTATGCATGATTGGGGCATGAAGTGTGGCAAGGAGGGGTGGAGGCAAGAAGTTTAGCCAAGAGCAAGGAACACATCTTTAAACCAATGCTTTCTAGAAGCGCCCCCCCCCCCAGTTTCCCTTTGTATGTCTCCAATGCAGGACACCTGGCATGGCTGGCAAAAGGGGGGCGGATCATGGCAAGTCGCCTGAGCAGAAAGTACACCTGGTGCCGGGGAAAGCATCAACCCCTGGCAGTACAGGATACCTGCCATGGCTGAAAGGGGAAAGGAAATTGCTACAAGTCCCCTCTGCAACCACTCCCATTATGCAATGAATGTGTTCCACTCTGTCTGGGACCCTAAAGGGGGGGGCATGGTTTTTCCCTCTCCCCCAAAGATGTGCCTGCATTGCTTGGAAGCTGCCACATTGGGAGGGAGTGCACACAAACAGGGAGTCTGCACTCTCAAACAGGGTCTTTTCAGTAGTGGTACCTGTACTTTGGAACGTCCCCCCCTCCCCTTGCAGAGCCTTGCCTGGCACCAAGATTACATTATTTTTCCGTTTAGAACTGATTTTAAGCTATGTTGCTATGCATCTTTCAAGCTGAGATTTTTCGCCTCATTTTAAAATTAATTGTACGATATTTAGGACCTTATTCTTTTAATCTGAGGTGTTTTATTTTTTGATGGTTTTAGAAAGCAATCTTAAGGTCTGGCTACTCAGTGGGGCTTACTACTAGGAATGTGTTCTTAGGATGGCACATTTTTAGTTTATGGTATGTTGTGTTACTGCTGTATGGTTGATGGATTCTAATTTTAATGATTTTTTTTGGCTGTTTTTCATTGTGTTGTAAACTGTATCTTGCAATCTTGCAGAGGGGCAGGATGTCAATGTTTTTAATTAAAAAATAATTCTCATGAAGAAATGGGACTGGTAAAAGCTCTGTAACACCTCTGCAAAAACCAGGGGAAAATAACCCAAACAAAAAAGATAGGGTAAACCTTTGAGAAAACTGGAAATAAAAAGCACTGTGTGGTGCAATATGCAATAAAAATGGGTCCAAAAGAGTGCACAAAACATAACCACAATACTTTTATGTAACACTTTAAGAACCAAATGTAGTTGTACACATACAATAAGAACAAACACAATTTCAAATGTGTTTCAGTGCAATGTTTTCATCAATGGCTGACAGTATAAACAAGATTAGCATAACTATATCTCACTCACATGAGATCAACATAAAACATCACAAGAGCCAGGGAGATAATGAAATTGAAACACAAAAAATAAGTAAAAAAACATTAACACCAAAAATTTAAAACAACTATATTAAAAAAAAATTCTCATACTTGGAAAATAACAACAACGATGATGATGATAACAATAATAGCTGCACTTACATGCCGTTCTTCTAAACAGATTCATGCCCTACTTAGAGCAGTGAACAAAGTCACTGTTGTAATTTTCCCTACGATACAGCTCAGGAGCTGGGGCTGACAGGAGTCACCTACCCAAGGCTACCTGCTGAGCTCATGGCAGTTGTGGGATTTGAACCGCCAGAGTGCTGACTCACAACCCAACCTCTTAACAACTGTGGTACAGCAGTTCATATAGGATGAACTTCTTACGACAAAGATCCAAGCATTATTTAGCATATTCACGTCTGGATTCACTATAAACTATAATGAATAAAATCACAACTTAAAATAAACAAGACTTCGTAATGTTTGGTGTAGTGGTTAAGAGTGCAGGACTCTAATCTGGAGAGCCGGATTTGATTCCCCACTCCTCCACTTGAATCCAGCTGGGTGACCTTGGGCTAATCACGGCTCTCTGGAGCTCTCTCAGCCCCACCCACCTCACAGGGTGTTTGTAGTGGGGATAATGACAACGACATACTTTGTAAACCACTCTGAGTGGGCATTAAGTTGTCATGAAAGGCAGTATATAAATCGAATGTTGTTGTTATATTCCAGGGGTGGCCAAACTGCAGCTCGGGAGCCACATGTGGCTCTTCTAGTCATATTGTGTGGCTCCCGGAGGTCTCTGAGTATCACTGTGGCCATACATTTGATTATAGTCTAGTTTATTTCCCTCCCTTTCCTCCTTTCTTTCCATGTCTTTCCTCCCTTTTCCTTTTTTCCTTCCTTCCTTCTTTCCATGTCTTTCATATTTTCAGTAAAAATGTTGAGGTTGCCAGGTCTGACTCAGAAAATATCTGGGGACTTTGGGGGTGAAGCCTAGCAAGGATGTGACGACACTTTTGTGATGTCACTTCCAAGTCAAAGGTCAGGTAATGGCTCTCCCCCAAGCGCCACCCCTTCCAATGATGTCATTTCCAGCATATTGCACAAAACCCCCACCCCTTTCTGTGATGTCACTTTCAGGACACTCCCCCAAACCCACCTCCTCATCTGAAGTCACTTCAATGCATCATGTCTTTCGGCTCTCAAACATCTGACGTTTATTCTATGTGGCTCTTACATCAAGCAAGTTTGGCCACCCCCGTTATATTCTTTGAATAGATGCATGGATGAGGGAATTTGGTCAGGGGCAGCTTTTTTTATCCTCCTCTGTGCAAGAAGTTGCACATGACAGACTTCTCTTTTTTACACAACCATTACATGTATGGGAGCTGCGCGCACACACACACCCTTCTCCTTCGCATGTGCTCATCCACAGAAACATATAGCTTAGCAGCAGTAGACAAAAATGATGCAAACATGGAGGATGGGATATGGATCAGAGAGGGAGCTTGTAGGGCTTGGTGCTGTTCCATTCTCATTTGACTCTTGTTCATCTTGACAGTTCTGCTTGGGGGCATTTGCAATAATTTGACAACCTTTGCCCAAGACTGATGCTCAGAGACTTTGAGCTTGAGGGCATGAAATGCAATGCTGTTACTGTCTGCCTGTTTTGATGTTCATATACTGCTTTTCTCCCCAATAGAAACCCAAAGCTGCTTACAACTTCATTCTCCCCTCCTCCATTTTATCTTCACAACAACAACCCTGTAAAGTAGGTTGGGCTGAGAGTGTGACTAGCCCAGCAAGCTTCCAAGGTAGAATGGGGGTTCAAACTTAACTCTCCCAGATCCTAGACCTGCATTCTAACAATCACCCTGGCTCTCTGTCCTAGACCTGTCCGCTGCTTTTCACCATGATACCATCAACAATTGCTGGTACCCAGGGTTGCCTGTTATGGCCCTGATAGGATACTCTGGCTGAGGAGGTCAGGAAAGCTCCCATACATCTATAATATAGGGTTGCCAACTCCATCCTAGAAAATTTCTGGAGATTTGGGAGTTAGTGCCTGTGGAGAGGGGAATTTGGGGAGGGATTTCACCTAGAATCTGTGGTATACTATACAGTCTACCCTTTAAAGCTCCAGGGGCACTGATCTCTGTAGGCTAGAGATCAGTTGTAATTCTGGGAGAACTCCAGGCCACACTCGAGGCTGGCAATCCTGTGCTGATAAGGCAGAATGTGCAAAACTGAATTGTTCAAGAGGACATTTTTATAAAAGGAACAGGCTTGTAGTTTTTGCCTTGAAAATTTAGGAAATTTTCATTGTATTGCTTCTTATAATCATACTATTTTCGTTGCATTGCTCTCCAGTTTTGTAATACCAGTATATTGTATGTCTTATACAGTTTTTCCCCTAGCACTTTCTCTAATTTGTAATACATTTTTTATTTCCTGTAGATTGCTTTTTGTTACATTATTTATATTGTTCTTGTTGCATGGTTTTTAATTACATGATCCTCTTTGAGTCTCAGCAAGAGAGAAAGGTAGGCTACAAATGAAGTAAATAAGATAAATATCCTGGTCCATCTCCATGATTTTGTATCTGGAGACCCTGCTCTGTGGTGGCCTGGCTCCGAACTGATGAAAGAAATGTTCCAGGAAATTCCTGTTCCTCTCTATTGGGATTGTCCTCCTGTGGGCCTCAAGATTCACTCTCGCCTCCCACACCTTTTTTCATCTACATGAAACCACTGAAGGAGGTCATCTGGGTAGTATCATCAGAATGTTGTGGGCACCCAGTTTTATTGCTCCTTTTTATGAGATCAAGGCCTGGCAGTGACCTGGTGAAAAAATGTCTGAGATCTACAATGGACAAGAAGAGACAAATTTAAGCTTAAGGGACAGAGGTGATGATGTTTGGGGCTGAGTAAGAAGATACTTATTCTAGCCAAGTGACATTTGGAAAATATCCTTAAACCTCTTCTCTAGCTGACCATAATCTTTTCCATGGGGTAGGTGGTCAACTCAGAACTTGGGAGTCCCAGATAAAAATGTCAAAAACTGAGAACCCCTCTGAACATAATGGCAAATGTTTTGCGAGCATTATGGTCTGTTGCCTTACAAATGCATGGTGCATCTTTTAGAGTATAGTATTTTTAAAGAAAATCAAAAATTGAGTGCATTTTTAAAAATCTGCCCACTGCATTAACATCCTGCCCTTTCCTTCAAGGAGCTTGGGACGGTGTATGCAGTTGCCCGATGAACAAGATGCTCATGCTAACTTTATGATAGCAACTGTCCACATCACACCTTGCTATTACAAAACAAATTATAGGGGAGATTGTGATCAGAACTGAGTTTATCCAAGTGGAATCCAGAATGTCTCTGGATTACCCCACAAAAGAAAGAAGTGAGGCCAGAATTTGGCTGTAGCCTCATAGGAATCAGGAGTTACCAGATACATACTAAATAAGATTTTGAGATCAGAATCTAGCATGGAATTGTTGCCGTTATCCACTGCACCCCCCCCCCCCCAAGAAACAGAACGCAACACATTGCGATCAAGAGGGCTCTGGATTGACTCCAGTGGGAGGTGACTAGACTCTGTCAAGGTTCCACAGCAGAGAAGAAAACACACTTTGTTTAACAATTAGGAGTGCAATTAGGAGTGACACAGAATTACTCCTAAAGGAAGGATTGCTCTTATTTCACAAACAATGGAGAGTCAGTTTCTCTGAGTCAAGAAATCACTCCTGTCAAATTTCCCCACATCAAGGTATGAAAAATGCAGTTCATGCTCCCATGTGCTCTCTGGTCTGTCCATTCTCCTGGTGTGGGAAGTTTTCTGATCTCCTTCCAACATGTCAACACACCCTTAAACTGTAGCAGCCTCCCCATTTAACACCCACAGGACTGAGTCAACCAATTGCATATCCTTAGAGAAAGTCTTGGAACAGTAACAACTCCAGGGAATCTGCTAGAGGAACACTTGTCTGCAATCCAGGTGAGTGGAGATGTCCAGGTCTGTGTGATGGGCGAAGGCTGCTTGAGGCGAGACAGAGAAGGGAAGGATCATCTGCCACTAGTAAAGCTCATAAACGCGCGGATCTTGGGAGGAAGCCCCGCTGCCCGGTAGAAGAGATCAAATAGGTACTCATTGTAAGATGTTTTAGGAAAGCGTGGGTGGTGTATTGTGACTTGGTGGGGGGGGGAGGGAGAGATTTATTAGATTGGGGTGTATCGTATC
Source organism: Eublepharis macularius (assembly GCF_028583425.1). Lineage (NCBI taxonomy): Eukaryota > Metazoa > Chordata > Lepidosauria > Squamata > Eublepharidae > Eublepharis > Eublepharis macularius. The sequence goes on along the minus strand of NC_072801.1, from coordinate 62,696,509 downwards.
CAGGGTTGGAACAAAAGAGTGTATGTTCTGGCACAAGGCGACGGGTGGAGTGGCACATTAGTGGTGTTTTTGGCTCTCCTGACCAGTCCAGCTTTTAAATTGTAGCGTGTACAAGGAGAGTTTGGAAGGCTACTAGATAGTTGGTTGAATCCAGACAGTTTTTTCCATTCAATCTTGCCTAATCCTCCCCCTTTCTACTGGCTGTTGTCCACGCAGGTCCCATGACCCCCACCATAGCCTTGTTGGGTGGCCAAAGGGAGTGACCCCTCCTCCCATTTCCCCCAGCAGAAAAGCTGGTTGAATCTAACATAGCGAGCTGGGGGAATGGAGAATTGTAGAGCAAGAGGGAGGGCAGAGAGAGACAAAACAGATATCGTTAAGAACAGGAAACTCCAAGGAAGACCAAAGAATGGAGGTGGAGGAGAAAAAAGGAAAGAGAAGCCCAAACGAAGACAGATGGATGAAAGTACAAACAGAATGGGAGAAAAAGAGAGAGATTGAAAGAAGGATTGAAAGAATAATATGGGAGGGGTGGGTGGAAAGGATGCGTGAATTGTGCAGAGAAATTGGGACAGTGGATAGTCTGGTCAGCTGAACAAAGGAAGAGAAGGAAGGATGCATGGGAGAGTGGATTTGAAAGAGTAACTAGAAGAACCATGGCTATCTAGAGTCTAACTCATATCAATAGCAAAAGAACGGGAGGAAGTTGGGGACTTCATTCTCAAGTCATTGGGTGGAACACTCCCTATTTCCAAACATCTCTTCTGTGCAATCTCTTTAGGTTGATTTGTTTGGACAGGGGGTGTTTGTGTTTCACTGGGTACACATTTTGGTTTTTTGTTCTGGAGTGGTTAGAGTGTCAGACTAGGTTCTGAGAGACCCAGGTTCAAATCCCTAGTCTGGAAGCTTGCTGGGTGACCTTAGACCAGTTGCACACTGTCAACCTAACCTACTTTACAAGCTTGTTGTGAGGATAAAGTGAAGGAGAAACAAATGATAAATGGTGCTTTTATTCCCGACTGGGGTGAACGGCAGGGTATAAATGAAACAAATGCATAAATTAAACCTCATATCTGTTCAACCTAAGCAGTGACAAGGCTTTTGATTGTGGAATCTAAAAGATCATGGCATCATCTCAAGTTAAATGACATTTTCCCCTCAAGCCAGCAGGTTCAAGAAATGCTATACAGCCCTCTGCTTGGGAGCAGCAGGGACAAAAATAGATCTGGTGTGTTTATTTTGACTACTGTAGGTTAGCTCCTAATTTCTCCAGGGAACCATATGCAGGAGGCAATGTTGCTTAGCTGCTTTAGATGTGCAGGGGTTTATAATTGGAGAGGTGGATTGTTCTGGGTTGAGAAACTTGCCATTTCCCCTTAGGAATTTTGTGCAAATCCCCAAATCCACAGCAAAAGAAAACCAAGATCAGTTGCTTTGGAGTATTCAATATTCTTCCAAGTTCACGGCTTATTCCTTGTTTCTAATGCTGTGAACGACCTCGGTTTCCTTAGGCAATCTATGCTCTTATTCTCACCCTACTATCTGCAGCGTGTAGTTAACACTGACCTACCTGATAGTGTTATTGTTAGGATTAAAAGAGGAAATACAATGAACAGATGAAAAAAGTTGGCAAATGCTAAATATTATTATTTCTCAAAGTTCAGATAGCCAAGAGACATTTTTTTATTAATTCTTAAACCCCAAATGGTTTACTTTTAGTATGTGAAAGCATTTTTAAAAAATTGCCCTTCAGCAGAGCCAGTTCCCCTCTGTTAAATGTATCTTCAGCAGTAAATCATTCAGAGACACAACAGACAGCCTCCTCTATGAGCATGTGGTTCAGCTGCATGATTACAATGGGAGTGAATGACTGACCCAATCACTTCCGCCCCATTATGGGATGTGGAATCAACTTGGAGGCTCTTTCCAAAGAAGATAATGCCAAAGCTACATGCCACGCAAAGACAGAGCAGGGCAGCTTCCTCTGTGGGTGTGTGCTTTTGGCTTTAATTTGGCTTTATTTCTTACAACATCGTAGCAGTTATTTCATGGCACATTAAAGCAGCCCGGCGTATAGTTTGTGAAGTCCTTGTTTATACCATCAGTGGGTGAATAAAAGGGTAACGTATTCAAAGCTAATCAACATCCACTGGCAAGATCAATGGCTCTTGGCTCACCCATTTTTCATTCCAGAAGAAGTTGATCATTAGGGAGGTGGTTATCTTTGGTGACTGGAGTCTGCCGTTCCATATATTACCTTATGAATGACCCTAGAGAGGGAGCTGCCTATGGTTGAAACATCTGGTTTGTGAAGATAGATGAGGTTCTTGCCTTGAGGATGGTACTATAGGTTACACGTTGGGTCCTTTTCTCCACAGTTTTATTTCTGTACAGAATTGAGATACAGGGGTAAAAAACATGAAAGAATTGTGTATATTTGGAGAACTCTAATCCTTTCTCCTTCCTTTTCCTGCTCAGAATTCTACCCTCACCCCCACCTGGCAAGCTACTTTTGGATCCACTGGGAGACATTTACACAGAAACATACATTTTCCTCAGTTGTGCTAAAAGCTGTGAGCAGGGGATATAGGGGGAAGGGAATGAATAAATAAACTTTCTCTTCTCCCTTCCCCTTTAAATCACAGCCCCACTGCTAGTATTTAGTAAAAAGAGTAGTTCCACCGTCAACCATGATGAAATAACTAACTTGAAATCCTGATAACCAACATGAAAGCTCACTCTTGGGACTCCCACTGAAAGGCCACTATAAACAAGGTGGCCAACTTTTAATGTAGCCACTGTCGTGATGTGCTTCAACAGTAGCCTGAAGAGACAATATTAGTAGAGGCAAATGTCTCTATCTCCATGCTAAAGAAAGTTTCAGGTTGCCCTTACAGTCACAGGAGCGGGCCAGTGGGTGGTTTTTCTGATCAGTTTGGCAATGCTCTCCTGGACAAGTACCCATGGCGTAGCCTAGTTGTGCCTTTCACACTGGACTGAAAATGATTAGTTGTGATGCTTCCTCCATTTAGACTGTGAAGTCTTGAGGCCGAACAAGACATGACGGCATCCTTATGTCCATCATGGTGACCAGGGCTTTTTTTCAGCAGGAACGCGGTGGAACGGAGTTCTGGCACCTCTTGAAAATGGTCACATGGCTGGTGGCCCCGCCCCCTGATCTCCAGACAGAGGGGAGTTTAGATTGCCCTCCGCGCCACTGAGGGCAATCTAAACTCCCCTCTGTCTGGAGATCAGGGGGCGGGGCCACCAGCCATGTGACCATTTTCACCAAGGGCAACCCACTGAGTTCCACCACCTCTTTTCCCAGAAAAAAAGCCCTGATGGTGACACTGCCACCACTTTTAAAGTGACTTAAAAATATTGCAAGGGTTCGATCCTGATGGGTCCTGCAGTGGTACAGGCTGAGGTGCTCTTGTTTCCCCCACCCCAGCCCCATGACTTTTAAAGTGTCAGAACAGCTGCACCCTCCCCACAGCTGCTCTGGCACTTGAAAAGACACAGAAGGAAACAAGACCACCTCAGCCCACTGAGCTGTGGGCCAAGTCAGAATCATGGCATTTTTAAGCAGTAAAATAGCTGCAGTGTTCCCATGCTGGTGAACACCAGGACATCATCACATCTAGTTTGGTCCTTGGCTTTTTGGTATACAGAGGATGAAGCGCACACACATTCCTTGCATTAATCATCCAGTTGAGGTAAATTTTAAAAAACCTGCTGAATATACTTTGTATAGAATTTATGTGAACAACCTGGGCAAAAGCCAAAGAGCTGGTAGGGTGCAGTGGCTGATTTCTCCCTCAGCCACAATGCTTACTGGGGGCACTCACTTGCTCCCAACCTAATATACCTCACAGGGCTGTTGTGAGGAAAACAAGTGGGAATATGTACACTACCTGGAGGAAGGGTAAGATTGAGGGTTGCCAGGTCCAGGTTGGGAAATTCCTGGAGATTTTGGGAGTGAGGCCTGGAGAAGGCAGGGGATGGGGAGGGAAAGGACCTCAGTAAGGTGTAACGCCATACAGTCCACGCTCCAAAGTAGCCATTTTCTCCAAGGCAACTGAGCTCTATGGCCTGGAGATCAGTTATAATTCCGGGGGATCTCCAGCTACTACCTGGAGGCTGACAACCCTAGTAAGATTGAAGTGTGGTAATAAATAAAATTGAAAAGTAAAGGGACAGCTCTCTAAAGGGGGGCAGAAAAAAACCAGCAACACTGTTCATAAGACAAATGAGGATTATGCACTTGGGGCAAGATGACCTTCAAGGCCTGGATGCAGTTATTCTATTCACTCTGGTTCAAAGCCACAAAACAGATAGGAGAAAGTTACACTTGCTTGTTACACTGAGACCTTGTCCCTCCACAGAGAACAAGAGAGCCCTTTTGGAACACCAGTGTTAGTCTCTGACCTTTAAATTCAGGCCCCTGAGAGAAAATTATGCTGTCTTTTATTTGAAACTCCTCCCCTCCCCTAATAATCTTTACAAAGGTCACACTTCCAAATAACCACCCACCTCAGGTTTGGTGAATGCAGCTACCAACGTGAATCAAAAATGTGTTAAGCAAATGCAAAAATTCTCTGTATTTACCACACTTGAACATACAAAGACTATCAACATACAGAATACCTAAAAGGTAACTTTTCTGTGTTAGATGATTTTGTCCTCCCAGTGTTAAATTTATTAGATGGCCTTGGACAGGTTGTTATATCAGCCTCAGTTCCTAAGCTGTAAAATGGGAATAATATTTAATATATTTATGAATGTATTTTTAAAAATACTCTTGCTTTGCAAGCTCTCAGAAGTAGCTAATAAACAAAACAAACAAACAAGACAGTCATGTTCAATATTAAAAAAAGAAATTATAAAAATCAGATAGTTGTTGTGGATTTTCCGGGCTGTATAGCGTGGTCTTGGCATTGTAGTTCCTGACGTTTCACCAGCAGCTGTGACTGGCATCTTCAGAGGTGTAGCACCAAAAGACAGTCTTTTGGTGCTACACCTCTGAAGATGCCAGTCACAGCTGCTGGTGAAACGTCAGGAACTACAATGCCAAGACCACGCTATACAGCCCGGAAAATCCACAACAACCATCATTCTCCGGCTGTGAAAGCCTTCAACAATACATAAAAATCAGATGTTTTCAAAAAGCCTCTATATGTGCTTAGAAACATGAACAAACAATGTGGATTTTTCCTTAGTGTAGATGCCAAATTAATCTGACTAAGGAGGGGATTTCACAACTGGGGTCCTATTTATTTCCAATAGTTTGATTTGAGAAGGCAGAAGCACTGGAAGAAAGATGTCTGATGCTTAACTGACTGGCAGATTAATACGGGTCTTTAAGATACTCCCTTAAAATAATAGAGACACACCTGACAGGATTATTTTGAAGAAGCCACTGGGAAGGTTAAGCAGTTGCTATGTAATGTGCCATTGCTAGAAGTAGGCCTAATTAGCCTGTGTAGTTTCCCTCCATCAAGCCCTTGCAGTATCAGACTAATATATCCCAAATAGTTTATCCCAGTGAAGATTTTTTTTCTCCTGAATTAAAATTAGAAGCATACTTTGCTCTTCTACCTGAAAATGTTTTCTTTTAGAGTGTAAGAATTTTGTCTCCCTCAAATGGAGATGGTATCCCTCTGTTTCTGCATTTTTATTTATTTATTTTACTTATACCCCACTTATTCCCCTCATGGGGACGTAAAGAGGCTTACATTGTTCTCTTCCTTCATTTTATCCTCACAAAAACCCTGCGAGGGAGGTTAGGCTGACCGTACGTGACTGGTCCAAGATCACTCAGTGTGCTTCAAAGGCAGAGTGGGGATTTGAACCCGGGTCCTAGTCTGACATTCTAACCTCTACATACACCGGCTCTCCCACTAGTCTGGCTGTGGCTTCTGAGTAGAAGGAGACACATATAACGCTCTAATTCACACAGATATGTAATAGGCAGTTTCCTCTGAGGGCAGGCAATTCTGCTGCATCTCTGCATTGTGAGAGATTGCATTAGCCAATCTCATTCACTACAGAGATAAACTGAAGCTGACCAAAGCTGTTTTAATCATACAGAGATTACACACTGTCAGGTTCACTGCCTCCTGTAAAAGTTGGCACTTTGGGCTTGTAAGAGGTGTCTACTGAATTCATTTATTGTGGTACATGAGCAACTATCTGCTGGAACTTAGTGTTCCCTTTGCATAGTTGGGGAATTACTGAGGTGCCATTCATCACTGAGGTATTGTTTATGACAGCTTGGGAGGTGTCTGGTCAAGTCAAACTGGCATGGCTGGTTTCTTTGAACCCTGAAGTATTAACTCGTGATGTTACCAATGTACCTGAATGTCTTATCCAAGACAAAATGGGCTAAGAGCCTCCCTTGAAGTATAAATGGATCCTTCTTTGACTGCTAGAGTGGGAAGGCACATGACAGTAGAAACCTCTCTGGTGCAATGCTTCACACACAGTTGGCATGAAACGAAGCTTAGGCAGAGGGATGTTTTTCATCCCTTTCCAACATACTGGAATGTCAAGAGAGGGGAGGAACTCAATAAAACTGATAGGCAATAAAGTCACGACAGGCAAAATAAAAGTGCAGTGTAAAGAATTACTAACTTCTGGAACTCATTTGGTTAGATGGCTTTTTAAAAGAAAAGATGAACGAAATTCATGGTGGATATAAGTCTATCATTGGTAGCCAAACGAGGATGAGCCTCCTTATTCTGAAGCAGTGTACCTCTGAATAACAGACACTAATGAGCACGGTTTCAGGTTTTGTTTGCAAATTTCGAGGAAGGATGGTCCACTAGATAAGACTTTTGGTCTGATCTACTTTGGCTCTTTTCTTGTTCCTTTAAAACATAAAAATGCATACTATGCTATGCTAAGTGCTAAAGGGATCAAGGAGGTTTCTGTTCTTGGGGACGGTAATGAAATTTTAGTGCACTGTATAGCTTCTTGTAATCACCTCTTCCCTGCCACACCCCCCACCGACCCCCCCCCACACACATTCACCTGGGCTAGCAAAAGCAGAATATATTATTTTAGTACAAACCAGGCACATCTGAGTTCAAATCCCTACTTACCTGTTTTAAGTCCAGCACTCTAAGTCTGGGAGCTGCAATCTTGTTGAGCTGTGCGCATTCTTGGAA